>NC_086444.1:1173731625-1174059125 GCF_028390025.1 Pseudophryne corroboree
ACGGACTGCCTGCCGACTGCCGACACAAAGGTAGCCACAGCCGTGAACTACCGCACTGTACACTGGTTGATAAAGAGATAGTAGTATACTCGTAACAACTAGTATGACACTATGACGACGGTATAAAGAATGAAAAAAAAACCACGGTTAGGTGGTATATATTATAATAATAATACAATTATGGATGGACGGACTGCCTGCCGACTGCCGACACAGAGGTAGCCACAGCCGTGAACTACCGCACTGTACACTGGTTGATAAAGAGATAGTAGTATACTCGTAACAACTAGTATGACACTATGACGACGGTATAAAGAATGAAAAAAAAACCACGGTTAGGTGGTATATATTATAATAATAATACAATTATGGATGGACGGACTGCCTGCCGACTGCCGACACAGAGGTAGCCACAGCCGTGAACTACCGCACTGTACACTGGTTGATAAAGAGATAGTAGTATACTCGTAACAACTAGTATGACACTATGACGACGGTATAAAGAATGAAAAAAAAACCACGGTTAGGTGGTATATATTATAATAATAATACAATTATGGATGGACGGACTGCCTGCCGACTGCCGACACAGAGGTAGCCACAGCCGTGAACTACCGCACTGTACACTGGTTGATAAAGAGATAGTAGTATACTCGTAACAACTAGTATGACACTATGACGACGGTATAAAGAATGAAAAAAAAACCACGGTTAGGTGGTATATATTATAATAATAATACAATTATGGATGGACGGACTGCCTGCCGACTGCCGACACAGAGGTAGCCACAGCCGTGAACTACCGCACTGTACACTGGTTGATAAAGAGATAGTAGTATACTCGTAACAACTAGTATGACACTATGACGGTATAAAGAATGAAAAAAAAACCACGGTTAGGTGGTATATATTATAATAATAATACAATTATGGATGGACGGACTGCCTGCCGACTGCCGACACAGAGGTAGCCACAGCCGTGAACTACCGCACTGTACACTGGTTGATAAAGAGATAGTAGTATACTCGTAACAACTAGTATGACACTATGACGACGGTATAAAGAAAGAAAAAAAAATACCACGGTTAGGTGGTATATATTGTAATACAATTATGGATGGACGGACTGCCTGCCGAGTTCCGACTGCCGACACAGAGGTAGCCACAGCCGTGAACTACCGCACTGTACTGTGTCTGCTGCTAATATAGACTGGTTGATAAAGAGATAGTATACAATACATACAACAATATACTACTATACTGGTGGTCAGGCACTGGTCACCACTAGTCACACTGGCAGTGGCACTCCTGCAGCAAAAGTGTGCACTGTTTAATTTTAAATTAATATAATATTATGTACTCCTGGGGGCTCCTGCTATAACAACCTGCAGTGCTCCCCAGTCTCCCCCACAATTATTATAAGCTTTGCCTTTTATACATTGATGTGCAGCACACTGGGCTGAGCTGAGTGCACACAGACTGAGTCACACTGTGTGACTGGCTGCTGCTGTGTATCGTTTTTTTTCAGGCAGAGAACGGATATAGCAGAGAACGGATATATTAAAATAAATAAAAGTTAACTAACAACAACTGCACTGGTCACTGTGGTAAACTCTGTCTGACTCTGCACAATCTCTCTCTCTCTTCTAATCTAATTTCTAATGGAGAGGACGCCAGCCACGTCCTCTCCCTATCAATCTCAATGCACGTGTGAAAATGGCGGCGACGCGCGGCTCCTTATATAGAATCCGAGTCTCGCGAGAATCCGACAGCGTCATGATGACGTTCGGGCGCGCTCGGGTTAACCGAGCAAGGCGGGAGGATCCGAGTCTGCTCGGACCCGTGAAAAAAACATGAAGTTCGTGCGGGTTCGGTTTCAGAGAAACCGAACCCGCTCATCTCTAGTGTTCAAGTGTGAGCGCCTGAGCGCTATACTTTGATTTCTTTGTATATTGTCTGTTTTTTGGAATTGCTTGTGGTTCCTGTTCAAAATATCCCTCAGGCTGCTCCATATTAGCACACAGAGGCACCTCAAAATCCTTTTTAGGAGGCAATACATCTACCCAGTGGGCTGTCACAGTCATATAGTCCTGAGTCTGCCCTGCTCCACATGTCCGTGGTTAAGTGGACATTGGGTACAACTGCATTTTTTAGGACACTGGTGAGTCTTTTTCTGAGGTCTGTGTACATTTTCGGTATCGCCTGCCTAGAGAAATGGAACCTAGATGGTATTTGGTACCGGGGACACAGTACCTCAATCAAATCTATAGTTGGCTCTGAATTAACGATGGATACCGGAACCACGTTTCTCACCGCCCAGGCTGTCAAGGCCTAAGTTATCCGCTTTGCAGCAGGATGACTGCTGTGATATTTGATCTTCCTCGCAAAGGACTATTGTACAGTCAATTGCTTACTGGAAGTAGTACAAGTGGTCTTCCGGCTTCCCCTCTGGGATGACGATCGACTCCCAGCAGCAACAACAGCAGCGCCAGCAGCAGTAGGCGTTACACTCAAGGATGCATCGGAGGAATCCCAGGCAGGAGAGGACTCGTCAGACTTGCCAGTGACATGGCCTGCAGGACTATTGGCTTTCCTGGGTAAGGAGGAAATTGACACTGAGAGAGTTGGTGTTGTGGTTTGCAGGAGCTTGGTTACAAGAGGAAGGGATTTACTGGTCAGTGGACTGCTTCCGCTGTCGCCCAAAGTTTTTGAACTTGTCACTAACTTATGATGAATGCGCTGCAGGTGACGTATAAGGGAGGATGTTCCGAGGTGGTTAACGTCCTTACCCCTACTTATTACAGCTTGACAAAGGCAACACACGGCTTGACACCTGTTGTCCGCATTTGTGTTGAAATAATTCCACACCGAAGAGCTGATTTTTTTTGTATTTTGACCAGGCATGTCAATTGCCATATTCCTCCCACGGACAACAGGCGTCTCCCCGGGTGCCTGACTTAAACAAACCACCTCACCATCAGAATCCTCCTTGTCAATTTCCTCCCCAGCGCCAGCAACACCCATATCCCCATCCTGGTGTACTTCAACACTGACATCTTCAATTTGACTATTATGAACTGGACTGCCGGTGCTCCTTCCAGCACTTGCAAGGGGCGTGCAAATGGTGGAAGGCGCAAGCTCTTCCCGTCCAGTGTTGGGAAGGTCAGGCATCGCAACCGACATAATTGGACTCTCCTTGGGGATTTGTGATTTCGAAGAACGCACAGTTCTTTGCTGTGCTTTTGCTAGCTTAAGTCTTTTCTTTTTTCTAGCGAGAGGACGAGTGCTTCCATCCTCATGTGAAGCTGAACCACTAGCCATGAACATAGGCCAGGGCCTCAGCCGTTCCTTGCCACTCCGTGTCGTAAATGGCATATTGGCAAGTTTACGCTTCTCCTCAGACACTTTTAATTTTGATTTTTGGGTCATTTTACTGATCTTTTGTGTTTTGGATTTTACATGCTCTGTACTATGACATTGGGCATCGGCCTTGGCAGACGACGTTGATGGCATTTCATCATCTCGGCCATGACTAGTGGCAGCAGCTTCAGCACGAGGTGGAAGTGGATCTTGATCTTTCCCTATTTTTTTAACCTCCACATTTTTGTTCTCCATATTTTAATGCACACAACTAAAAGGCACCACAGGTATACAATGTAGATGGATGGATAGTATACTTATGGATGACGAGTGACGACAAAGAGGTAGGTACAGCAGTGGCCTACCGTACTGCTATATACAGTATAATAAATGGACCTGGTGGACACTGTCAGCAAACTGCTAAACTAGTATAAAGAAAAAAAGCCACCACAGGTATACAATGTAGATGGATGGATAGTATACTTATTATTATTAATGGATGACGAGTGACTGACGACACAGAGGTAGGTACAGCAGTGACCTACCGTACTGCTATATACAGTATAATGGACCTGGTGGACACTGTCAGCAGACTGCTAAACTAGTACTACTAGTATAAAAAAAAAAGCCACCACAGGTATACAATGTAGATGGATGGTAGTATACTTATGGACGACGAGTGACGACACAGAGGTAGGTACAGCAGTGGCCTACCGTACTGCTATATACAGTATAATGGACCTGGTGGACACTGTGAGCAGACTGCTAAACTAGTACTACTAGTATAAAAAAAAAGCCACCACAGGTATACAATGTAGATGGATGGATAGTATACTTATGGACGACGAGTGACGACACAGAGGTAGGTACAGCAGTGGCCTACCGTACTGCTATATACAGTATAATGGACATGGTGGACACTGTCAGCAGACTGCTAAACTAGTACTACTAGTATAAAGAAAAAAAGGCACCACAGGTATACAATGTAGATGGATGGATAGTATACTTATGGACGACGAGTGACGACACAGAGGTAGGTACAGCAGGTGCCTACCGTACTGCTATATACAGTATAATAAATGGACCTGGTGGACACTGTCAGCAAACTGCTAAACTAGTATAAAGAAAAAAAGGCACCACAGGTATACAATGTAGATGGATGGATAGTATACTTATGGACGACAAGTGACGACACAGAGGTAGGTACAGCAGTGTCCTACCGTACTGCTATATACAGTATAATGGACCTGGTGGACACTGTCAGCAGACTGCTAAACTAGTACTACTAGTATAAAGAAAAAAAGGCACCACAGGTATACAATGTAGATGGATGGATAGTATACTTATGGACGACGAGTGACGACACAGAGGTAGGTACAGCAGTGGCCTACCGTACTGCTATATACAGTATAATAAATGGACCTGGTGGACACTGTCAGCAAACTGCTAAACTAGTATAAAGAAAAAAAGCCACCACATGTATACAATGTAGATGGATGGATAGTATACTTATTATTATTAATGGATGACGAGTGACTGATGACACAGAGGTAGGTACAGCAGTGGCCTACCGTACTGCTATATACAGTATAATGGACCTGGTGGGCACTGTCAGCAGACTGCTAAACTAGTATAAAAAAAAAGCCACCACAGGAGTGTTTTTCAGGCAGACAAACGTATACTGGTGTCACTGTCAGCAAAACTGTGCACTGTACTCCTGCTATAGCTGCTCCCCAGTCCCCACAATTAAGCAGTGTGAGCACTCAGCACAGATATATCATGCAGCACACTGAGCACAGATATGGTATGGAGCGTTTTTTTCAGGCAGAGAACGGATAAAAAAAAACTGGTGGTCACTATCAGCAAAACTCTGCACTCTACTCCGAGTCCTAACAGCTGCTCCCCAATCCTCCCCACAATTAGTAATAAAACAAGCAATCAACTGTCTCTTTTACAATTATAAACGGAGAGGACGCCAGCCACGTCCTCTCCCTATCAATCTCAATGCACGTGTGAAAATGGCGGCGACGCGCGGCTGCTTATATAGATTTCGAATCTCGCGAGAATCCGACAGCGGGATGATGACGTTCGGGCGCGCTCGGGTTAACCGAGCCATACGGGAGAATCCGAGTATGGCTCGGACCCGTGTAAAAAGGGTGAAGTTCGGGGGGGTTCGGTTTCTCGGAACCTGAACCCGCTCATCACTAATATAGATACAGGACACTTGACAACTAATCTAGCTTTCATGTTTGCAAAAGAGGAAGGAGGTTTTTGTACGGCTCTGTATCACTGTGTGAGAGGGTACTGAGCACCCTGCTGACAGGTATACTCTGCCTCATCTTCTGCTGTCACTCCACTAACTGTTAGTGTGAATGAAGTTCCAGATCCAGATCCACTGAACCTGTCTGGGACTCCTGAAGGTCGGCTGCTTGAATAATAGATAAGTTTTGGAGGTTGTCCTGATTTCTGTTGGTACCAGTATAAGCTGCTGCCTATACCAGCACTGGCTGTACATGAGATGGTGACTGATCCTCCTGGTGACACAGAGATATAACCTGGGGTCTGAGTCATCACAATCTCCCCACAGGACCCTGAGGATTAGAGGAGACACAGTCATTACTGATACATGTCTGTATATAGTCATATACATCCTGCTCTGATTATTTATGTTACATGTATAGATTCCCCTACACAGCATCATGTAATGTCCCCAATCTCTCACCCTGAATATAAATGACTATCACAGCCAGCAGGTAACTGTGAGACACCATCTTGCTGTATCTGGGCTGTCAGACAGACACTATAAGACGTCTCCTGTACAATGAGATATATATAGAGAGTGACAGGTGAGGTGTGACAGGAAATCCCCCAGAGACTGTGTATGGAAATAAGATGGAAATTCTGTGGTGTCAGTGTGACAGTGACTGGTGTGTACTAGAGACTGGATGTCAGTGTGATGTCCTCTGTGGTGTTAGTGTGACAGTGACTGGTGTGTACTAGAGACAGGATGTCAGTGTGATGTCCTCTGTGGTGTCAGTGTGACAGTGACTGGTGTGTACTAGAGACAGGATGTCAGTGTGATGTCCTCTGTGGTATCAGAGTGACAGTGACTGGTGTGTGCTAGAGACAGGATGTCAGTGTGATGTCCTCTGTGGTGTCAGTGTGACAGTGACTGGTGTGTACTAGAGACAGGATGTCAGTGTGACGTCCTCTGTGGTGTCAGTGTGACAGTGACTGGTGTGTGCTAGAGACAGGATCTCAGTGTGATATCCTCTGTGGTGTCAGTGTGACAGTGACTGGTGTGTGCTAGAGACAGGATGTCAGTGTGATGTCCTCTGTGGTGTCAGTGTGACAGTGACTGGTGTGTGCTAGAGACAGGATGTCAGTGTGATGTCCTCTGTGGTGTCAGTGTGACAGTGACTGGTGTGTACTAGAGACAGGATGTCAGTGTGATGTCCTCTGTGGTGTCAGTGTGACAGTGACTGGTGTGTACTAGAGACATGATCTCAGTGTGATGTCCTCTGTGGTGTCAGTGTGACAGTGACTGGTGTGTACTAGAGACAAGATCTCAGTGTGATGTCCTCTGTGGTGTCAGTGTGACAGTGACTGGTGTGTACTAGAGACAGGATGTCAGTGTGATGTCCTCTGTGGTGTCAGTGTGACAGTGACTGGTGTGTGCTAGAGACAGGATGTCAGTGTGATGTCCTCTGTGGTGTCAATGTGACAGTGACTGGTGTGTGCTAGAGACAGGATGTCAGTGTGATGTCCTCTGTGGTGTTAGTGTGAGAGGTGCGGCTGCTGTGTGGTGGTGCCTGCTGCCGTGCAGGTGTAGTTTCGGTACTCACCAGGCGCCGCTCTCTCTCACCTTCAGGTACCGGAACCTTCAACGGACCTGGCAATCTTCAGTCGGATCCGGACACGGCGATTCCCTCTCGGAGCTGACCGACGACCGAGCTGAGGAGAAAATAGTTTACCTTAAGGGGGGTATCAACCCTTCTTCCACCGGAAAAAGGGGATACCCCAGGGGTGACGGCGACCTTCACCGGTTGGGTGAAAGGTCATCACTGGCACAAAGCCTCAGCCACCCAGATTTCACACACTCGCACTCTCGCGCGTAGTGTGATGAAGGGGATTCTCACGTCCATGAGCAATCCCGATTCCGGCGCTCGGGGACAGACAAGGGACAAACGCACACAGATGCTACTCACCGTCAGTTCCGCACTGCGAACGTCTTCTTCTCTTACAGGTCCCTGTAAGGAGGCAAACAAACAAGCAAACAGCCGTGCAGGGCCTAACTCTAGCCTAGTGTCACACCCCTATACTAACTACAACGGCAGAGCCCTCAAACTAGCTCTGTGGGTGTGGTGCAACAAAACTAAACACACTTAACAAGCTCACACTTTGCCCCGCATGGTAACAACATATCCAATCACAATTCAAAGCGCAAGCAACTACTACGGTGTTGTCCCTTAAAGTACCTGAATCGGAACACCAGGTAGTGGGGGCCGCACAGCTCACCCACCTCCCGTCCTCTCTTTCCAGGGGCTCAGGCCGAGCGGGCCTGCCTGCCTAAACACCTTGGGGTGGACTGGGCCTAGTGCCCAGCGCCACCTCTATTCACTTCGGGGGAACCGCTTATTTATTGGGCCTAGCGCCCCCTATTAGCACACGGACCCGAGGCCCGACATTACCCACGAGCCTATCGCCCGCCTAACTCGTCCCTCGTTGGGTGACCTGGGCCTGGTGCCCAGGGTCACCTTATGTTACCCTAATTGGCCAAAATACACTATGGCCTAATGCCCTCTAATGCCCCACAGGCCTATTGCCTGATGTGCCCCCGGGCCTAGTGCCCGCCTACTGCGCTGGGAGAGGGTGGCTTGGGCCTAATGCCCAAACCACCTAATCAACTGGTGGCCCCAATCTCCTATCTGCGCCCAGGCCTAGTGCCTGAATTGTGCCCGCGGGCCTAATGCCCGTCCCTGGTGGTCTAGGGAGGAAAAGGGAGGGGGTGAAAGTTGCCTCACTGAGGCCTCACCTGATCCTGGGATCTCCGGCGCCCTCTTCTGCCGCTGACCCGTCCTGGCCAGCGGCGCCGCCTCCGCTCCTCAGCGTCCAGCCGCCGCTGGACATCTTCCTCCTGCAGGCCGACGTCTTCTGGCCTCTTCAGCGGCCACCGGAGCTCCTCTTCACACCGCCGTCTTCTCCTCCTCGCGGTGTCTTCTCCCGCGCTCTTCCGCGCGCGCGGTCTCTTCGGCTCCCGCCCGGCGTCTTCAGCGCTCTTCCGCGCGCTTCCCGACCTCTTCAGCTCCCGCCCGGCGTTTGACGTCAGATGCCGGGGGCGGGGCCTGTGACGCGGCGAGCGACGATTGGCTCGCCGTGCCCGCTTCTGATTAGCCGGCGCCCCACGAGCCGCGATTGGCTCGTGGGCGGCACCGGATTCGAAAAGCCGCAGGCGGCGCTTCTGATTGGCGGCCAGAACGACGCCAAGTTTAAAGCGCCGCCGCCGCGCCGCTACCCGCCGCCGCCGACAGCCTGGTGCAGGGAAACATCCGATCCCTGCACCAGACACCCGCCGCCACACACCCAGCGCTGGGGACAGACAAGCTGCCCCAGCGCTGTCCACAGCCAGGGACAGCACCTCTGATGTGCCCACAGGGCACATCTCTACATTAGTGTGACAGTGACTGGTGTGTGCTAGATTCAGGATGTCAGTGTGATGTCCTCTGTGGTGTCAGTGTGACAGTGACTGGTGTGTGCTAGAGACAGGATGTCAGTGTGATGTCCTCTGTGGTGTCAGTGTGACAGTGACTGGTGTGTGGTAGAGACAGGATGTCAGTGTGATGTCCTCTGTGGTGTCAGTGTTACAGTGACTGGTGTGTGCTAGAGACAGGATTTCAGTATGATGTCCTCTGTGGTGTCAGTGTGACAGTGACTGGTGTGTGCTAGAGACAGGATTTCAGTATGATGTCCTCTGTGGTATCAGTGTGACAGTGACTGGTGTGTGCTAGAGACAGGATGTCAGTGTGATGTCCTCTGTGGTGTCAGTGTGACAGTGACTGGTGTATGCTAGAGACAGGATGTCAGTGTGATGTCCTCTGTAGTGTCAGTGTGACAGTGACTGGTGTGTGCTAGAGACAGGCTGTCAGTGTGATGTCCTCTGTGGTCTCAGTGTGACAGTGACTGGTGTGTACTAGAGACAGGATGTCAGTGTGATGTCCTCTGTGGTGTCAGTGTGACAGTGACTGGTGTATACTAGAGACAGGATGTCAGTGTGACATCCTCTGTGGTGTAAGTGTGACAGTGACCGGTGTGTGCTAGATACAGGATGTCAGTGTAATGTCCTCAGTGGTGTCAGTGTGACAGTGATTGGCGTGTGGCTGTGCTAGAGACAGGATGTCAGTGTGATGTCCTCTGTGGTGTCAGTGTGACAGTGACTGGTATGTACTAGAGACAGGATCTCAGTGTGATGTCCTCTGTGGTGTCAGTGTGACAGTGACTGGTGTGTGCTAGAGATAGGATGTCAGTGTGATGTCCTCTGTGGTGTCAGTGTGACAGTGATTGGCGTGTGGCTGTGCTAGAGACAGGATGTCAGTGTGATGTCCTTTGTGGAGTCAGTGTGACAGTGACTGATGTGTACTGGAGACAGGATGTCAGTGTGATGTCCTCTGTGGTGTCAGTGTGACAGTGACTGGTGTGTGCTAGAGACAGGATGTCAGTGTGATGTCCTCTGTGCTGTTAGTGTGACAGTGACTGGTGTGTACTAGAGAAGGATGTCAGTGTGATGTCCTCTGTGGTGTCAGTGTGACAGTGACTGATGTGTACTGTAGACAGGATCTCAGTGTGACGTCCTCTGTGGTGTCAGTGTGACAGTGACTGGTGTGTGCTAGAGACAGGATGTCAGTGTGATGTCCTCTGTGGTGTCAGTGTGACAGTGACTGGTGTGTGCTAGAGACAGGATGTCCGTGTGATGTCCTCTGTGGTGTCAGTGTGACAGTGATTGGCGTGTGGCTGTGCTAGATACAGGATGTCAGTGTGATATCCTCTGTGGTGTCAGTGTGACAGTGACTAGTGTGTACTAGAGACAGGATCTCAGTGTGATGTCCTCTGTGGTGTCAGTGTGACAGTGACTGGTGTGTGCTAGAGATAGGATGTCAGTGTGATGTCCTCTGTGGTGTCAGTGTGACAGTGATTGGCATGTGGCTGTGCTAGAGACAGGATGTCAGTGTGATGTCCTTTGTGGTGTCAGTGTGACAGTGACTGATGTGTACTGGAGACAGGATCTCAGTGTGATGTCCTCTGTGCTGTTAGTGTGACAGTGACTGGTGTGTACTAGAGAAGGATGTCAGTGTGATGTCCTCTTTGGTGTCAGTGTGGCAGTGACTGGTGTGTGCTAGAGACAAGATCTCAGTGTGATGTCCTCTGTGGTGTCAGTGTGACAGTGATTGGTGTGTGATAGAGACAGGATGTCAGTGTGATGCCCTCTGTGGTGTCAGTGTGACAGTGACTGATGTGTACTGGAGACAGGATCTCAGTGTGATGTCCTCTGTGGTGTCAGTGTGACAGTGACTGGTGTGTGCTAGAGACAGGATGTCAGTGTGATGTCCTCTGTGGTGTCAGTTTGACAGTGACTGGTGTGTGCTAGAGACAGGATGTCAGTGTGATGTCCTCTGTGGTGTCAGTGTGACAGTGACTGGTGTGTGCTAGAGACAGGATGTCAGTGTGATGTCCTCTGTGGTGTCAGTGTGACAGTGGCTGGTGTGTACTAGAGACAGGATGTCAGTGTGATGTCCTCTGTGGTGTCAGTGTGACAGTGACTGGTGTGTGCTAGAGACAGGATGTCAGTGTGATGTCCTCCGTGGTGTCAGTGTGACAGTGACTGGTGTGTGCTAGAGACAGGATGTCAGTGTGATGTCCTCTGTGGTGTCAGTGTGACAGTGACTGGTGTGTGCTAGAGACAGGATGTCAGTGTGATGTCCTCTGTGGTGTCAGTGTGACAGTGACTGGTGTGTACTAGAGACAGGATGTCAGTGAGATGTCCTCCATGGTGTCAGTATAACAGTGACTGGTGTGTTCTAGAGACAGGATGTCAGTGTGATGTCCTCTGTGGTGTTAGTGTGACAGTGACTGTTGTGTACTAGAGACAGGATGTCAGTGTGATGCACTCTATGGTGTCAGTGTGACAGTGACTGGTGTGTGCTAGAGACAGGTTGTCAGTGTGATGTCCTCTGTGGTGTCAGTGTGACAGTGACTGGTGTGTACTAGAGACAGGGTGTCAGTGTGATGTCCTCTGTGGTGTCAGTGTGGCAGTGACTGGTGTGTGCAAGAGACAGGATGTCAGTGTGATGTCCTCTGTGCTGTCAGTGTGACAGTGACTGGTGTGTACTAGAGACAGAATGTCAGTGTGATGTCCTCTGTTGTGTCAGTGTGACAGTGACTGGTGTGTGCTAGAGACAGGATGTCAGTGTGATGTCCTCTGTGGTGTCAGTGTGACAGTGACTGGTGTGTGCTAGAGACAGGATCTCAGTGTGATGTCCTCTGTGGTGTCAGTGTGACAGTGACTGGTGTGTGCTAGAGATAGGATGTCAGTGTGATGTCCTCTGTGGTGTCAGTGTGACAGTGATTGGCATGTGGCTGTGCTAGAGACAGGATGTCAGTGTGATGTCCTTTGTGGTGTCAGTGTGACAGTGACTGATGTGTACTGGAGACAGGATCTCAGTGTGATGTCCTCTGTGCTGTTAGTGTGACAGTGACTGGTGTGTACTAGAGAAGGATGTCAGTGTGATGTCCTCTTTGGTGTCAGTGTGGCAGTGACTGGTGTGTGCTAGAGACAAGATCTCAGTGTGATGTCCTCTGTGGTGTCAGTGTGACAGTGATTGGTGTGTGATAGAGACAGGATGTCAGTGTGATGCCCTCTGTGGTGTCAGTGTGACAGTGACTGGTGTGTACTGGAGACAGGATCTCAGTGTGATGTCCTCTGTGGTGTCAGTGTGACAGTGACTGGTGTGTGCTAGAGACAGGATGTCAGTGTGATGTCCTCTGTGGTGTCAGTGTGACAGTGACTGGTGTGTGCTAGAGACAGGATGTCAGTGTGATGTCCTCTGTGGTGTCAGTGTGACAGTGACTGGTGTGTGCTAGAGACAGGATGTCCGTGTGATGTCCTCTGTGGTGTCAGTGTGACAGTGATTGGCGTGTGGCTGTGCTAGATACAGGATGTCAGTGTGATATCCTCTGTGTTGTCAGTGTGACAGTGACTAGTGTGTACTGGAGACAGGATGTCAGTGTGATGTCCTCTGTGGTGTCAGTGTGACAGTGACTGGTGTGTACTAGAGACAGGATGTCAGTGTGATGCACTCTATGGTGTCAGTGTGACAGTGACTGGTGTGTGCTAGAGACAGGATGTCAGTGTGATGTCCTCTGTGGTGTCAGTGTGGCAGTGACTGGTGTGTGCAAGAGACAGGATGTCAGTGTGATGTCCTCTGTGGTGTCAGTGTGACAGTGACTGGTGTGTACTAGAGACAGGATGTCAGTGTGATGTCCTCTGTGGTGTCAGTGTGGCAGTGACTGGTGTGTGCAAGAGACAGGATGTCAGTGTGATGTCCTCTGTGCTGTCAGTGTGACAGTGACTGGTGTGTACTAGAGACAGGATGTCAGTGTGATGTCCTCTGTTGTGTCAGTGTGACAGTGACTGGTGTGTCCTAGAGACAGGATGTCAGTGTGATGTCCTCTGTGGTGTCAGTGTGACAGTGACTGGTGTGTGCTAGAGACAGGATGTCAGTGTGATGTCCTCTGTGGTGTCAGTGTGACAGTGACTGGTGTGTGCTAGAGACAGGATGTCAGTGTGATGTCCTCTGTGGTGTCAGTTTGACAGTGACTGGTGTGTGCTAGAGACAGGATGTCAGTGTGATGTCCTCTGTGGTGTCAGTGTGACAGTGACTGGTGTGTGCTAGAGACAGGATGTCAGTGTGATGTCCTCTGTGGTGTCAGTGTGACAGTGGCTGGTGTGTACTAGAGACAGGATGTCAGTGTGATGTCCTCTGTGGTGTCAGTGTGACAGTGACTGGTGTGTGCTAGAGACAGGATGTCAGTGTGATGTCCTCTGTGGTGTCAGTGTGACAGTGACTGGTGTGTGCTAGAGACAGGATGTCAGTGTGATGTCCTCCGTGGTGTCAGTGTGACAGTGACTGGTGTGTGCTAGAGACAGGATGTCAGTGTGATGTCCTCTGTGGTGTCAGTGTGACAGTGACTGGTGTGTGCTAGAGACAGGATGTCAGTGTGATGTCCTCTGTGCTGTTAGTGTGACAGTGACTGGTGTGTACTAGAGAAGGATGTCAGTGTGATGTCCTCTTTGGTGTCAGTGTGGCAGTGACTGGTGTGTGCTAGAGACAAGATCTCAGTGTGATGTCCTCTGTGGTGTCAGTGTGACAGTGATTGGTGTGTGATAGAGACAGGATGTCAGTGTGATGCCCTCTGTGGTGTCAGTGTGACAGTGACTGATGTGTACTGGAGACAGGATCTCAGTGTGATGTCCTCTGTGGTGTCAGTGTGACAGTGACTGGTGTGTGCTAGAGACAGGATGTCAGTGTGATGTCCTCTGTGGTGTCAGTGTGACAGTGACTGGTGTGTGCTAGAGACAGGATGTCAGTGTGATGTCCTCTGTGGTGTCAGTGTGACAGTGACTGGTGTGTGCTAGAGACAGGATGTCCGTGTGATGTCCTCTGTGGTGTCAGTGTGACAGTGATTGGCGTGTGGCTGTGCTAGATACAGGATGTCAGTGTGATATCCTCTGTGGTGTCAGTGTGACAGTGACTAGTGTGTACTGGAGACAGGATGTCAGTGTGATGTCCTCTGTGGTGTCAGTGTGACAGTGACTGGTGTGTACTAGAGACAGGATGTCAGTGTGATGCACTCTATGGTGTCAGTGTGACAGTGACTGGTGTGTGCTAGAGACAGGATGTCAGTGTGATGTCCTCTGTGGTGTCAGTGTGGCAGTGACTGGTGTGTGCAAGAGACAGGATGTCAGTGTGATGTCCTCTGTGGTGTCAGTGTGACAGTGACTGGTGTGTACTAGAGACAGGATGTCAGTGTGATGTCCTCTGTGGTGTCAGTGTGGCAGTGACTGGTGTGTGCAAGAGACAGGATGTCAGTGTGATGTCCTCTGTGCTGTCAGTGTGACAGTGACTGGTGTGTACTAGAGACAGGATGTCAGTGTGATGTCCTCTGTTGTGTCAGTGTGACAGTGACTGGTGTGTCCTAGAGACAGGATGTCAGTGTGATGTCCTCTGTGGTGTCAGTGTGACAGTGACTGGTGTGTGCTAGAGACAGGATGTCAGTGTGATGTCCTCTGTGGTGTCAGTTTGATAGTGACTGGTGTGTGCTGGAGACAGGATGTCAGTGTGATGTCCTCTGTGGTGTCAGTGTGACAGTGACTGGTGTGTACTAGAGACAGGATGTCAGTGTGATGTCCTCTGTGGTGTCAGTGTGACAGTGACTGGTGTGTGCTAGAGATAGGATGTCAGTGTGATGTCCTCTGTGGTGTCAGTGTGACAGTGACTGGTGTGTACTAGAGACAGGATGTCAGTGTGATGTCCTTTGTGGTGTCAGTGTGACAGTGACTGGTGTGTACTGGAGACAGGATCTCAGTGTGATGTTCTCTGTGGTGTCAGTGTGGTTGGGGCATGAAGAGCTTACCGGGAAAATTGGGGGGTCATTCAGATCTGATCGCTGCTGTGCGTCTTAGCCGCAATGCGCAGGCGTGTCGGACAGCTACAACGGGGATCGCCGGTCATGCTGTCGTATCTCACTGTGTGTGCACCTGCAGTGTGGCTTCTGCACATGCTGCAGCGTTCCAGTCTGAATTAGGCCCAATATTGTGAGCTGTGAGGTGGTCAAAATTGACTGGAAATGAGTGGAAATTAATGTTATTGAGGTTAATAAAACTGTAGGAACAAAATCAGGCCCAAATTATGTGATTTTAGCTGTTTTATGATAAAAAAAATACAGATCCAAAACACAATTGAGATACAGTTCCAACACCAAAACCAAAAGCCAAACATGGGGGTCAGCTCACAACTGTAGTATAATTCAAGTGCACAATCTGGAGCCTGATGCCTAGGAGGCTGTTTTTCCCCCTGTTCCTCTGAGGGCTAGTCTGACCCTGTCTGTGGTGTCAGTGTGACAGTTTCTGGTATGTGCTAGAGACAGGAGAATTCCTGGCCTCTTGTCAGCTCCTGCGGTGGATGGCTTGCACAACCCCCTGGGTCACACAGCCGGCCAATGGTGTGGCAGATTATTCGATACTGCATCCTTGGATGCAGCTCGGATCAGTAATGCTGCAGGAAGCCTGATGCCTCATGCTGCGTTATGATATTAGTGCTATCGCTGCTGCTTCTACATAGGCAGACGTTACAGCAACTCCAACCACATCTGATGTAGGCCCTTACTGCAATGTAGTGTAGTAATGCCTCCCAAATGCAATTAATACCGCTAGTTAAGCAACTGGTATCATACTGTAGTAAGGTTTCAGGTTTTTTAAGCATAAAAGTGGAAAGTTGTTCTGAGGAAATGAAGACAAAGAAGGAATAGAGTCACCCATCCCTCAGAATGATTGAATACCCCTCCTCATACAGTATATACATTAGACAAAGGGAACCACTTTATTTTTATGATAACATTTTCAACATCTATAGGTTACTCCAAGCAGGCCAACATATGCGATGGATCTGTGATGCCTTCTGCTTTATTGCTTGTGAAGCCTCCCATCAATTTTTACAGTCCTCAGTTTTACAATAAGTGTCCAGAGTGCCCAATTCCAGTGGTACCACCTAACCACAGATACCACATGCTCCAAATGATGGAAGCCATTTTAAGACATTTAGGAGCAGATTTACAAGAACTTCTAAAAAAAAAAGCGGAGGTATTGCCTGTGAGAAAACCAGGGAAGGGGGTATTGGGCAACTACCCCAAGAAGTTCTGTCACATCAGGGGATTCTTGTGAACCCAAAGGTGATACTGGCAATGATTCAGTAGTGCAGGAAACTTGGTGGGCAAATGTAACTCTTCCACATGAGGTAGAACACTCAGGGTAGTAGTGCGCTTGGCTGGGCCTCATCTACTTTTTAGGGGGTGTGGCCTAATCACAGGAGGCGTGGTCATTACCCTTAGAAAAAACTACAGAAACAAATTGTATTTTAAGCACCTTTCTGGACACATTGCAGCCCAGAACACAGCAGCATGTGGTGGGCTGAAAAGAAGAGCTGCATCTGCTGTTGCCAGGAAATGGGGTAGACCAGGGCCTCCGCTAGGCCCCTCCATTAGACCTGGGCCTTAGTAATTAGTACTCTCCCCAACACTCTCGGCTCCACTGAGAACACTACTGGATACAGAGTAGGAGACAGAGCTAATTGCTGAAGGAAGCTGTCTGGGAGTGCAGAGGTATAAGTAGCAACTAAGGAATACACAAGAGGGAATAACTAAGATTGACTGTATGCTTGAACCAGACTGGAACTGGCGAAACTGGTACTGGAGTCTGGCTGGAACTGACTTTGTACTTGAACTGGACTGGAACCGGCAGAACAGGAACTGGAAACAGGTGCCAGTAATACTCTGAATACAGGAGTTCAAAAATAACTACTGACTTCCAGTGATATACTGAACACAGGAGACTCAAGCAAATCACAGAGACATGCTGGGACCTGTAGTACCACAAGGTTTAGACACAGAGCTTCTGGGAACTGATTCTGAACACAGGAGTCTGGAGCCTAGGGATGCAGCTATTATAGCAATGTTGATCTGGGCACATTGTTGGAGCTTTGAAAGTCCTTTCATCTCTCTTGGTGCACTGTGACTGGTGGAGAGAATCAGCTATCCTCGTCAGCGCTTGCGGTTGGTGGGATAGTGGTCAGCTGGTCATCAGCAACATGGCGGCTCCCAGCAGCCGGAGATGGCAGGAAAGATCACAGGGAACCTGCATGGTGACAGCAATGGTCCAGGGGAGAAACAGTGGGACCACATGCATGACATCTGGAGGTAGTCTGACCAAAGTGCGGGTAAGAACTAGAGTGCTAGTCTCCATGGCCTGACAGGTTTGTTCACATGGCTACTTTGAGCTAGGACTATGGTTTGGGATTATTTGTGAATGTTTCCCATTTTTTACACAGGAATTGTACAACTGACTCATAAGTATGGGTGGATGCAGAAGGGTGCCACTGGGTTCTGAATCATACTTGTCTACCCTCCCTGGCTGCATCCCTTCAGTGAGCAGAGAATTGTGGGAGAAAATACACATCTGCCACTTCTGAGAGGATTCAGGTTGAATCACACAAGAGAAGCCCGAACGTAACCTCTGGGTATACGCTTGGGCTGGATAAAGCATGGGGTAAATTTACTAAGGTGGGAATTCTTTAGAACTGGTGATGTTGCCCATAGCAACCAATCAGATTCTATCTATTATCTTCTAGAAGCAGCTAGATAAATGTTAAGTAGAATCTGATTAGTTGCTATAGGCAACATCACCAGTTCTAAAATAACTCCCACCTTAGTAAATTTACCCCTATGTTCCAGTTTAGGCAAGCAACTGAGAGGAGCTTCTGGGATAAGCTGACACAGGGGGTAATTCATATCTGATTGCAGATGTGCTAAATTTAGCACATCTACGATCATTTACTTTGACATGCAGGGGGACGCCCAGCACAGGGCTAGTCCACCCCGCATGTCAGGACCTACCCCCCCCCCCCCCCTCGCACAGGTGCAAAAGCACTGAACGGCGGTGATGCTTTTGCACCTGGCGAGTAGCTCCCTGCCAGCGCAGCTCCTGCGCGCTAGCAGGCCACTACCCGCTGCATCCTGGGTTGCAGCAGCTGCGTGTGACATCACACAGCTGCCGTGGCCCCCCCAATGGTTCAGACGAGCCTGCATTGTCCGGACCGCGCCCCGCCAACTGCGTTCTAACGCCGTTGGCACGCCCCCTCCCGCCCCACGACTGCCACTGCCTGTCAATCAGGCAGAGGCAATCGCAGCCCACAGATGCTGCGTGTGTACACTCCACATAGGGATTCAGACTACAATCGCCCAGTCTGAATTAGGCCCACAGATCTGCAGACTGCCCAGCATCAGTTATTTCAGGCGCTGTCCAGTAGCCAGTAGTGCTGAGAGGGCAGAATCTAGCAGTGAGCACTAATTGTGTCGTAAAATCAGCACCACACCATGGGGGTTATTCCGGGTTGTTCGCTAGCAGATTTTGGTCGCAGCACAACGATCAGGCAAAAAATCGGCACTTATGCGCACGCGTATGCAGCGCAATGCGCACGCGCGTCGTACTATTACAACGAACGATGTAGTTTCACACAAGGACTAGCGAAGCTTTTCAGTCGCACTGCTGGCCGGAAAGTGATTGACAGGAAGAGGGCGTTTCTGGGTGTCAACTGACCGTTTTCAGGGAGTGTTCGAAAAAACGCAGGCATGCCTGGAAAAACGCAGGCATGGATGGGCAAACGCAGGGCGTGTTTGTGACGTCATAACAGGAACGGAACAGTCTGAAGTGATCGCAAGTGCTGAGTAGGTCTGGAGCTACTCTGACACTGCACAAAAATATTTTGTAGCCTCTCTGCGATCCTTTCGTTCGCACTTCTGCTAAGCAAAAATACACTCCCAGTGGGAGGCGGCATAGCGTTTGCACGGCTGCTAAAAACTGCTAGCGAGCGAACAACTCGGAATGACCACCCATAAGCAGACAGCACAGCTGTATAAGGATCTGAATAAACCAGAAAAATTGAGGATTCTTTCAGAGCAGGAACCAATTGCAGTTACAACATAGACATTACACAGCAGGAGAAAGGAGATATACAATAAGAGAAACAGCTCCCCACACCTTAACTCAGATACAGTTGTAAAGAATGCCATACAGAAGGTATTTAGTTATTTAGGATTTTGAAAATGTCTTCATTGATCTTCATTTGACCATTCTAATAGGAGCATTACCAGTCCATAATGGCCTAGAAAGTGATGCTCCTTGTTCATATACTGTACTAGCTCACAATTAGAGATGAGCGCCTGAAATTTTTCGGGTTTTGTGTTTTGGTTTTGGGTTCGGTTCCACGGCCGTGTTTTGGGTTCGACCGCGTTTTGGCAAAACCTCACCGAATTTTTTTTGTCGGATTCGGGTGTGTTTTGGATTCGGGTGTTTTTTTCAAAAAACACTAAAAAACAGCTTAAATCATTGAATTTGCGGTCATTTTGATCCCATAGTATTATTAACCTCAATAACCATAATTTATACTCATTTTCAGTCTATTCTGAACACCTCACACCTCACAATATTATTTTTAGTCCTAAAATTTGCACCGAGGTCGCTGTGTGACTAAGATAAGCGACCAAAGTGGCCGACACAAACACCTGGCCCATCTAGGAGTGGCACTGCAGTGTCACGCAGGATGGCCCTTCAAAAAAATACTCCCCAAACAGCACATGACGCAAAGAAAAAAAGAGGCGCAATGAGGTAGATGACTGTGTGAGTAAGACTAGCGACCCTAGTGGCCGACACAAACACCGGGCCCATCTAGGAGTGGCACTGCAGTGTCACGCAGGATGTCCCTTCCAAAAAACCCTCCCCAAACAGCACATGACGCAAAGAAAAAAAGAGGCGCAATGAGGTAGCTGACTGTGTGAGTAAGACTAGCGACCCTAGTGGCCGACACAAACACCGGGCCCATCTAGGAGTGGCACTGCAGTGTCACGCAGGATGTCCCTTCCAAAAAACCCTCCCCAAACAGCACATGACGCAAAGAAAAAAAGAGGCGCAATGAGGTAGCTGACTGTGTGAGTAAGACTAGCGACCCTAGTGGCCGACACAAACACCGGGCCCATCTAGGAGTGGCACTGCAGTGTCACGCAGGATGGCCCTTCCAAAAAACCCTCCCCAAACAGCACATGACGCAAAGAAAAAGAAAAGAAAAAAGAGGTGCAAGATGGAATTGTCCTTGGGCCCTCCCACCCTTATGTTGTATAAACAAAACAGGACATGCACACTTTAACCAACCCATCATTTCAGTGACAGGGTCTGCCACACGACTGTGACTGATATGACGGGTTGGTTTGGACCCCCCCCAAAAAAGAATCAATTAATCTCTCCTTGCACAAACTGGCTCTACAGAGGCAAGATGTCCACCTCATCATCACCCTCCGATATATCACCGTGTACATCCCCCTCCTCACAGATTATCAATTCGTCCCCACTGGAATCCACCATCTCAGCTCCCTGTGTACTTTGTGGAGGCAATTGCTGCTGGTCAATGTCTCCGCGGAGGAATTGATTATAATTCATTTTAATGAACATCATCTTCTCCACATTTTCTGGATGTAACCTCGTACGCCGATTGCTGACAAGGTGAGCGGCGGCACTAAACACTCTTTTGGAGTACACACTTGTGGGAGGGCAACTTAGGTAGAATAAAGCCAGTTTGTGCAAGGGCCTCCAAATTGCCTCTTTTTCCTGCCAGTATAAGTACGGACTGTGTGACGTGCCTACTTGGATGCGGTCACTCATATAATCCTCCACCATTCTATCAATGTTGAGAGAATCATATGCAGTGACAGTAGACGACATGTCCGTAATCGTTGTCAGGTCCTTCAGTCCGGACCAGATGTCAGCATCAGCAGTCGCTCCAGACTGCCCTGCATCACCGCCAGCGGGTGGGCTCGGAATTCTGAGCCTTTTCCTCGCACCCCCAGTTGCGGGAGAATGTGAAGGAGGAGATGTTGACAGGTCGCGTTCCGCTTGACTTGACAATTTTGTCACCAGCAGGTCTTTCAACCCCAGCAGACTTGTGTCTGCCGGAAAGAGAGATCCAAGGTAGGCTTTAAATCTAGGATCGAGCACGGTGGCCAAAATGTAGTGCTCTGATTTCAACAGATTGACCACCCGTGAATCCTTGTTAAGCGAATTAAGGGCTCCATCCACAAGTCCCACATGCCTAGCGGAATCGCTCCGTGTTAGCTCCTCCTTCAATGTCTCCAGCTTCTTCTGCAAAAGCCTGATGAGGGGAATGACCTGACTCTGGCTGGCAGTGTCTGAACTGACTTCACGTGTGGCAAGTTCAAAGGGCATCAGAACCTTGCACAACGTTGAAATCATTCTCCACTGCGCTTGAGACAGGTGCATTCCACCTACTATATCGTGCTCAATTGTATAGGCTTGAATGGCCTTTTGCTGCTCCTCCAACCTCTGAAGCATATAGAGGGTTGAATTCCACCTCGTTACCACTTCTTGCTTCAGATGATGGCAGGGCAGGTTCAGTAGTTTTTGGTGGTGCTCCAGTCTTCTGTACGTGGTGCCTGTACGCCGAAAGTGTCCCGCAATTCTTCTGGCCACCGACAGCATCTCTTGCACGCCCCTGTCGTTTTTTAAAAAATTCTGCACCACCAAATTCAAGGTATGTGCAAAACATGGGACGTGCTGGAATTTGCCCATATTTAATGCACACACAATATTGCTGGCGTTGTCCGATGCCACAAATCCACAGGAGAGTCCAATTGGGGTAAGCCATTCCGCGATGATCTTCCTCAGTTGCCGTAAGAGGTTTTCAGCTGTGTGCGTATTCTGGAAAGCGGTGATACAAAGCGTAGCCTGCCTAGGAAAGAGTTGGCGTTTGCGAGATGCTGCTACTGGTGCCGCCGCTGCTGTTCTTGCGGCGGGAGTCCATACATCTACCCAGTGGGCTGTCACAGTCATATAGTCCTGACCCTGCCCTGCTCCACTTGTCCACATGTCCGTGGTTAAGTGGACATTGGGTACAACTGCATTTTTTAGGACACTGGTGAGTCTTTTTCTGACGTCCGTGTACATTCTCGGTATCGCCTGCCTAGAGAAGTGGAACCTAGATGGTATTTGGTAACGGGGGCACACTGCCTCAATAAATTGTCTAGTTCCCTGTGAACTAACGGCGGATACCGGACGCACGTCTAACACCAACATAGTTGTCAAGGCCTCAGTTATCCGCTTTGCAGCAGGATGACTGCTGTGATATTTCATCTTCCTCGCAAAGGACTGTTGAACAGTCAATTGCTTACTGGAAGTAGTACAAGTGGGCTTACGACTTCCCCTCTGGGATGACCATCGACTCCCAGCAGCAACAACAGCAGCGCCAGCAGCAGTAGGCGTTACACGCAAGGATGCATCGGAGGAATCCCAGGCAGGAGAGGACTCGTCAGAATTGCCAGTGACATTGCCTGCAGGACTATTGGCATTCCTGGGGAAGGAGGAAATTGACACTGAGGGAGTTGGTGGGGTGGTTTGCGTGAGCTTGGTTACAAGAGGAAGGGATTTACTGGTCAGTGGACTGCTTCCGCTGTCACCCAAAGTTTTTGAACTTGTCACTGACTTATTATGAATGCGCTGCAGGTGACGTATAAGGGAGGATGTTCCGAGGTGGTTAACGTCCTTACCCCTACTTATTACAGCTTGACAAAGGGAACACACGGCTTGACACCTGTTGTCCGCATTTCTGGTGAAATACTTCCACACCGAAGAGCTGATTTTTTTGGTATTTTCACCAGGCATGTCAACGGCCATATTCCTACCACGGACAACAGGTGTCTCCCCGGGTGCCTGACTTAAACAAACCACCTCACCATCAGAATCCTCCTGGTCAATTTCCTCCCCAGCGCCAGCAACACCCATACCCTCCTCATCCTGGTGTACTTCAACACTGACATCTTCAATCTGACTATCAGGAACTGGACTGCGGGTGCTCCTTCCATCACTTGCAGGGGGCGTGCAAATGGTGGAAGGCGCATGCTCTTCACGTCCAGTGTTGGGAAGGTCAGGCATCGCAACCGACACAATTGGAGTCGGACTCTCCTTGTGGATTTGGGATTTCGAAGAACGCACAGTTCTTTGCGGTGCTACTGCTTTTGCCAGCTTTAGTCTTTTCATTTTTCTAGCGAGAGGCTGAGTGCTTCCATCCTCATGTGAAGCTGAACCACTAGCCATGAACATAGGCCAGGGCCTCAGCCGTTCCTTGCCACTCCGTGTGGTAAATGGCATATTGGCAAGTTTACGCTTCTCCTCCGACAATTTTATTTTAGGTTTTGGAGTCCTTTTTTTACTGATATTTGGTGTTTTGGATTTGACATGCTCTGTACTATGACATTGGGCATCGGCCTTGGCAGACGACGTTGCTGGCATTTCATCGTCTCGGCCATGACTAGTGGCAGCAGCTTCAGCACGAGGTGGAAGTGGATCTTGATCTTTCCCTAATTTTGGAACCTCAACATTTTTGTTCTCCATATTTTAATAGGCACAACTAAAAGGCACCTCAGGTAAACAATGGAGATGGATGGATTGGATACTAGTATACAATTATGGACGGGCTGCCGAGTGCCGACACAGAGGTAGCCACAGCCATGAACTACCGCACTGTACTGTGTCTGCTGCTAATATATAGACTGGTTGATAAAGAGATAGTATACTCGTAACTAGTATGTATGTATAAAGAAAGAAAAAAAAACCACGGTTAGGTGGTATATACAATTATGGACGGGCTGCCGAGTGCCGACACAGAGGTAGCCACAGCCGTGAACTACCGCACTGTACTGTGTCTGCTGCTAATATAGACTGGTTGATAAAGAGATAGTATACTACTAATATTATATATACTGGTGGTCAGGTCACTGGTCACTAGTCACACTGGCAGTGGCACTCCTGCAGCAAAAGTGTGCACTGTTTAATTTTAATATAATATTATGTACTCCTGGCTCCTGCTATAACCTATAACTGGCACTGCAGTGCTCCCCAGTCTCCCCCAATATTATAAGCTGTGTGAGCTGAGCACAGTCAGATATATATATACATTGATGCAGCACACTGGGCTGAGCAGTGCACACAGATATGGTATGTGACTGAGTCACTGTGTGTATCGTTTTTTTCAGGCAGAGAACGGATATATTAAATAAAACAAACAACTGCACTGTCTGGTGGTCACTGTGGTCGTCAGTCACTAAACTCTGCACTCTCTTCTACAGTATCACAGCCTCAGGTCAATCTCTCTCTCTCTCTCTCAACCCTAATCTAAATGGAGAGGACGCCAGCCACGTCCTCTCCCTATCAATCTCAATGCACGTGTGAAAATGGCGGCGACGCGCGGCTCCTTATATAGAATCCGAGTCTCGCGAGAATCCGACAGCGTCATGATGACGTTCGGGCGCGCTCGGGTTAACCGAGCAAGGCGGGAGGATCCGAGTCTGCTCGGATCCGTGAAAAAAACCATGAAGTTCTGGCGGGTTCGGATTCAGAGAAACCGAACCCGCTCATCTCTACTCACAATATTACCTTTTCTTCGTTTTGACTGGAAATGTTATAACCAGAAATGAATGACAGTGATAGGCAGTCTCTCTGCGTCATCCTATGCAAATGTGTCATGCGATGGTGGGAGGGCACAGGGCCGGCGCTTCCACTAGGCAGCTTTAGGCAGCTGCCTATGAGCGCAGGGAACTGAGGGGGCGGCACACTGAGGCTGTCAGGAGCCCTGGTCATTCTAGTGGTTAGACCGCCTCCCTGTATCCCCCATGAAATAGCAGGCCAGCAGCAGCAGCAGGGTACCAGGCGGCATGGACATTGGACACACTAGTAGCAGCGCTGCGGGGGTAGTCCTGCAACGCTACTAAACCAAGTGACAGCAACTGATGCTTTTTGGCCATTCCAGGCCACTATACCCTACTCAGTGTCCCGGGATCCACCACCGTTTTTCTTTAATTCACCACCTCTCTGTAGAAGATATGCAGTGGCAGCAGAGAGGTGGTTTCCCCCTCGGCCGTTCCCGTGTCCCCTCTCTGCCGGCTCCATAGACTGCTGCTTTGGATTTTTTTGATGCTTTTGTGTTTAAGGGGGCGTGGCCACATATCCGTGATTAGGCCACGCCCCCCGACTTTGCCAGTTCTCCCCGCGGTCTGTCTGTGGCCCTGCCTGGCCTGCCTGCTCTTTGGGAGACTGGCTCCTGTGATCAGAGCTGAGCCTGGAGGTAACTACTGTGGTAGTGACAGGTGTGTGCCTCCAATATGAGTGTGTGTGTCTCTGTCCCAGCATGAGTGTCAGGGTGTGTGTGTGTTTGTTTCAGTGTGTGCCTCTGCCTGACTGCCTCAGTATGAGTGTCAGTGTGTGTGTTTCAGTACGAGTGTGTGTGCCTCTGCCTCAGTATGAGTGTCAGTGTGTATGTCTCCGTATCAGTGTGTGTGTTTCAATACGAGTGTGTGTGCCTCTGCCTCAGTATGAGTGTCAGTGTGTGTGTGTGTGTTTCAGTGTGTGCCTCTGCCTCAGTATGAGTGTCAGTGTGTGTGTCTCCGTATCAGTGTGTGTGTTTCAGTACGAGTGTGTGTGCCTCTGCCTCAGTATGAGTGTCAGTGTGTGTGTCTCCGTATCAGTGTGTGTTTCAATACGAGTGTGTGTGCCTCTGCCTCAGTATGAGTGTCAGTGTGTGTGTCTCCGTATCAGTGTGTGTGTTTCAATACGAGTGTGTGTGCCTCTGCCTCAGTATGAATGTCAGTGTGTGTGTGTGTGTGTGTGTGTGTGTGTCTCAGTATCAGTGTGTGTGTCTCAGTATGAGTGTCAGTGTGTGTGTGTGTGTGTGTGTGTGTGTGTGTGTGTGTGTCTCAGCATCAGTGTGTGTGTGTCTCTGCCTCAGTATGAGTGTCAGTGTGTGTGTCTCCGTATCAGTGTGTGTGTTTCAGTACGAGTGTGTGTGGCTCTGCCTCAGTATGAGTGTCAGTGTGTGTGTCTCCGTATCAGTTTGTGTGTTTCAGTACGAGTGTGTTTGGCTCTGCCTCAGTATGAGTGTCAGTGTGTGTGTCTCCGTATCAGTGTGTGTGTTTCAATACGAATGTGTGTGCCTCTGTCTCAGTATGAGTGTCCGTATCAGTGTGTGTGTTTCAGTACGAGTGTGTGTGGCTCTGCCTCAGTATGAATGTCAGTGTGTGTGTGTGTGTGTGTGTGTCTCAGTATCAGTGTGTGTGTCTCAGTATGAGTGTCAGTGTGTGTGTGTGTGTGTGTGTGTGTCTCAGCATCAGTGTGTGTGCCTCTGCCTCAGTATGAGTGTCAGTGTGTGTGTCTCCGTATCAGTGTGTGTGTTTCAATACGAGTGTGTGTGCCTCTGCCTCAGTATGAGTGTCAGTGTGTGTGTCTCCGTATCAGTGTGTGTGTTTCAATACGAATGTGTGTGCCTCTGTCTCAGTATGAGTGTCCGTATCAGTGTGTGTGTTTCAGTACGAGTGTGTGTGGCTCTGCCTCAGTATGAATGTCAGTGTGTGTGTGTGTGTCTCAGTATCAGTGTGTGTGTCTCAGTATGAGTGTCAGTGTGTGTGTGTGTGT
This sequence comes from Pseudophryne corroboree, assembly GCF_028390025.1. Classification (NCBI taxonomy): domain Eukaryota; kingdom Metazoa; phylum Chordata; class Amphibia; order Anura; family Myobatrachidae; genus Pseudophryne; species Pseudophryne corroboree. Next base: position 1,173,758,339 of record NC_086444.1, read on the forward strand.
GTGTGTGTGTGTGTGTCTCAGCATCAGTGTGTGTGCCTCTGCCTTAGTATGAGTGTCAGTGTGTGTGTCTCCGTATCAGTGTGTGTGTTTCAATACGAGTGTGTGTGGCTCTGCCTCAGTATGAGTGTCAGTGTGTTTGTCTCCGTATCAGTGTGTGTGTTTCAATACGAATGTGTGTGCCTCTGTCTCAGTATGAGTGTCCGTATCAGTGTGTGTGTTTCAGTACGAGTGTGTGTGGCTCTGCCTCAGTATGAATGTCAGTGTGTGTGTGTGTGTGTGTGTGTCTCAGTATCAGTGTGTGTGTCTCAGTATGAGTGTCAGTGTGTGTGTGTGTGTGTGTCTCAGCATCAGTGTGTGTGCCTCTGCCTCAGTATGAGTGTCAGTGTGTGTGTCTCCGTATCAGTGTGTGTGTTTCAATACGAGTGTGTGTGCCTCTGCCTCAGTATGAGTGTCAGTGTGTGTGTCTCCGTATCAGTGTGTGTGTTTCAATACGAGTGTGTGTGCCTCTGCCTCAGTATGAATGTCAGTGTGTGTGTGTGTGTGTGTGTGTGTGTGTCTCAGCATCAGTGTGTGTGTGTCTCTGCCTCAGTATGAGTGTCAGTGTGTGTGTCTCCGTATCAGTGTGTGTGTTTCAGTACGAGTGTGTTTGGCTCTGCCTCAGTATGAATGTCAGTGTGTGTGTGTGTGTGTGTGTGTGTCTCAGTATCAGTGTGTGTGTCTCAGTATGAATGTCAGTGTGTGTGTGTGTGTCTCAGTATGAGTGTCAGTGTGTGTGTGTGTGTGTGTGTGTGTCTCAGCATCAGTGTGTGTGTGTCTCTGCCTCAGTATGAGTGTCAGTGTGTGTGTCTCCGTATCAGTGTGTGTGTTTCAGTACGAGTGTGTGTGGCTCTGCCTCAGTATGAGTGTCAGTGTGTGTGTCTCCGTATCAGTGTGTGTGTTTCAATACGAATGTGTGTGCCTCTGTCTCAGTATGAGTGTCCGTATCAGTGTGTGTGTTTCAGTACGAGTGTGTGTGGCTCTGCCTCAGTATGAGTGTCAGTGTGTGTGTCTCCGTATCAGTGTGTGTGTTTCAATACGAATGTGTGTGCCTCTGCCTCAGTATGAGTGTCCGTATCAGTGTGTGTGCCTCTGCCTCAGTATGAGTGTCAGTGTGTGTGTCTCCGTATCAGTGTGTGTGTTTCAGTGTGTGCCTCTGCCTCAGTATGAGTGTCAGTGTGTGTGTCTCCGTATCAGTGTGTGTGTTTCAGTACGAGTGTGTGTGCCTCTGCCTCAGTATGAGTGTCAGTGTGTGAGTCTCCGTATCAGTGTGTGTGTTTCATTACGAGTGTGTGTGCCTCTGCCTCAGTATGAATGTCAGTGTGTGTGTGTGTGTCTCAGTATCAGTGTGTGTGTCTCAGTATGAGTGTCAGTGTGTGTGTGTGTGTGTGTGTGTGTCTCAGCATCAGTGTGTGTGTGGCTCTGCCTCAGTATGATTGTCAGAGTGTGTGTCTACGTATCAGTGTGTGTGTTTCAGTACGAGTGTGTGTGGCTCTGCCTCAGTATGAGTGTCAGTGTGTGTGTCTCCGTATCAGTGTGTGTGTTTCAATACGAATGTGTGTGCCTCTGCCTCAGTATGAGTGTCCGTATCAGTGTGTGTGTTTCAGTACGAGTGTGTGTGGCTCTGCCTCAGTATGAGTGTCAGTGTGTGTGTTTCAATACGAATGTGTGTGCCTCTGCCTCAGTATGAGTGTCCGTATCAGTGTGTGTGTTTCAGTACGAGTGTGTGTGCCTCTGCCTCAGTATGAATGTCAGTGTGTGTGTGTGTCTCAGTATCAGTGTGTGTGTCTCAGTATGAGTGTCAGTGTGTGTGTGTGTGTCTCAGCATCAGTGTGTGTGTGTCTCTGCCTCAGTATGAGTGTGTGTGTGTGTGTGTGTGTGTGTGTGTGTGTGTGTGTGTGTGTGCCTCTGCCTCAGTATGAGTGTGTGTGTGCCTCTGCCTCAGTATGAGTGTGTGTGTGTGTGTGTGTGTGTGTGTGTGCCTCTGCCTCAGTATGAGTGTGTATGTGTGCCTCTGCCTCAGTATGAGTGTCATTGTGAGTGTGCGTCTGCCTCAATGTGTGTGTTTTTTACGCTGTGGAGCCCAAAGTGTTATTTTCTTTTTTTCCTGAAAGGGGCGAATGTGTTTGTTATTATATATTCCTGTGGTGGCCAATGGCGGGGTGTTTATTTATTTATTTATTTATTTATTTTGGGGGGGGGGGGCGGTGGAGGATGAAGTTTTGCCTAGGGTGCCAAGAAACCTTGCACCGGCCCTGGGAGGGCAAAGTTATTGTATTTGGAGTAATAATGAAAATAAAAAGCACTTCAAACTATAGATACAGGATAAACACAATTACTGGTGTATCTATACAGTAGCGGCTCTTGCCACGGGCAAGCAGGCTTTTTGCCCGGGGTGCCGCTGCTCCGAGGGCACCGCTGCCGCTGTGGCAAGAGCCGCATACTAATCCCCCCCCCCCCCCCGTCCGTCCGTCCCCGGCTGCAGCAGGCACAGTGGGCTGTGAGGGCGCCCGCTGCAGCCAGCGTCGCTGACTGACACTTGAGGTCCTAATTGACCCCTAGTGTCTGTGCGGCGCTACTATGGGAGAGACGTCATGACATCTCTCCCATAGTAGAGAGGAGCCGGCGGCCGGAGACAGAGGGCAGCGCAGCAGAAGCAGTAAGTATTGTGTGTGTGTGGTTTTTTTTTAATGTGTGTGTGCGGCGCTACTGGGGCACAACTACTGGGGGCACTGGCACAGCTACAGGGGGCACAACTACTGGGTGCACTGGCACAGATACAGGGGGCACACCTACTGGGGGCACTGGCTCAGCTACAGGGGGCACACCTACTGGGGGCACTGGCTCAGCTACAGGGGTCACAACTGCTGGGGGCACAGCTACAAGGGGCACAGCTACAGGGGGCACATCTACTGGGGGAACAGCTAGGGGGCACAGCTACTGGGGGCACAGCTACTGGGGCACAGCTACAGGGGTCACAACTACTGGGGACACTGCTACGGGGGGCATAGATACTGGGGGCACAACTACTGGGGGCACAGCTACTGGGCTCACAACTATTGGGGGCACTGCTGCTGGGGGCACAACTACTGGGGGGCAAATCTACTGGGGGTAGAGCTACAGGGGGGCACAAGTGCAAGGAGATAACTGGGGCCATGCTCCTTCCCTATGAAGAAGCCACGCCCCTATTTTACCGGGGGGAATGGGGGGGGCGCACCGCAGAAAACTTTTGCCCTGGGCGCCACAAGGTCTAGACCCGGCCCTGTATCTATAATGGATGCAGTGTGGTGTTGCATACGGGCCTCTCAGGTCCAAGGGGGCCCACACCACACATGCTGCACCCATTTTTTCCATACTTACCTCTCTGAGTCTGGCATTTATTGTGGCAGCACTATAAATGCACAGGGAAAATGGCATGGTAGCCATGTTCTTGGTGTTTTGCACATGCGCAATAGGAGGAGTCACCAGGAAAATGGCCACCGCACCTTTTTCCCAGAGCCTTGCACATGAATAGTAGACTGGCACATTACTAGAGTCAACTATAGGCGCCGTTGATCACAGTGACAGAGACTACACTGCTGGCAAGAGAGAGAGGAGCGGCCCTGACGGAGTCTGTACACCGGCCCCCTCCTTTCTTAATACACCCCTGTATATAATATCCAGTTTATGTGGATTGGTGGAAGAGTAAATGATAATATATACAATATCAGTGTGACCTTTAATCAGTCAAAAAGAAGTCAATTTCTTAAACTTAGTGATAAATCTGAAAGTCATTATTGGTATACTAAAAATGTCACTACACCTACAGATAGCAATTCATATATACATGTAGAAAGCCACCACCATGGGCATAGGAGTGGAGGGGGCCTGTGTGTGGTCTTTATCCCCTCCCCTTCTCTCTAGCTGGCAGTAATGAGAAATAAAGCCCCAGTGCTAGAGTGTACTGCCCTCTGCCAGAATCTCCTGTGTATGCGCAGGTCTCTGGGGAAATGTAGTGACGGACATTTTTCCTGGCGATTTCTGCAGAGCTGCTACTGATGACATGGGATTCTGTAGAGGTAAGAATTGCAGAACCGTGTGCAGTGCGTAAAGTGTGGGCCCATGTACACCTTCCATCCTGCTCCCAACATAGACACCACTGGCCACCACCATACTGGATGGTCAACAAATATTCCGAAAACCCAAAGAGCAGGTGGATTATAATAATAGGATAATAAGAAACAACTGTATACCACTACTGTACATTATAATCAGGATAAGTGGCCCTCATTCCGAGTTGTTCGCTCGCAAGGCGAATGTAGCAGAGTTACACACGCTAAGCCGCCGCCTACTGGGAGTGAATCTTAGCTTCTTAAAATTGCGACCGACGTACGCGCAATATTGCGATTACAAACGAGTTAGCAGTTTCTGAGTAGCTCCAGACTTACTCTGCCTGTGCGATCATTTCAGTGCTTGTCGTTCCTGGTTGACGTCACAAACACACCCAGCGTTCGCCCAGGCACTCCCACCGTTTCTCCGGCCACTCCTGCGTTTTTTCCGGAAACGGTAGCGTTTTCAGCCACACGCCCCTGAAACGCCGTGTTTCCGCCCAGTAACACCCATTTCCTGTCAATCACATTACGATCGCCGGAGCGAAGAAAAAGCCGTGAGTAAAAATACTTTCATCATAGTAAAGTTACTTGGCGCAGTCGCAGTGCGAACATTGCGCATGCGTACTAAGCGGATTTTCACTGCGATGCGATGAAAAATACCGAGCGAAAAACTCGGAATGAGGGCCAGTGTACAGAATGTATCTTTCATATACACTGACATTTGTGAGACAATGGGGGTAATTCCAAGTTGATCGCAGCAGGAAATTTTTTAGCAATTGGGCAAAACCATGTGCACTGCAGGGGGGGGCAGATATAACATTTGCAGAGAGAGTTAGATTTGGGTGGGGTGTGTTCAATCTGCAATCTAATTTGCAGTGTAAAAATAAAGCAGCCAGTATTGACCCTGCACAGAAATAAAATAACCCACCCAAATCTAACTCTCTCTGCACATGTTATATCTGTCACACCTGCAGTGCACATGGTTTTGCCCAATTGCTAACTTTCTTGCTGCTGCGATCAACTCAGAATTACCTCCAATATCCGATTTTAAAAAATATTATCCCTCCTGTTTATAGATAAGCTGCTAATTTAAAAAAAAAAAATAGCTTAGTATAGAGCGTCATTATAAACAAAAATGAATACAAAATACTTCCACAAATGTGGCGAGTGTATTATACAGTATGTGGTACACACTAACATCAACCCAGTAATATTGAGAAGTGTCTGTGTAACTCTACTGAACAAGAATTTAGGACAACGGATTTTGTGACATGTAATATTAAAATTTGTATTTATTTGATAGAACGTAGTTATGGATCACAATACACAGGGAGAACTTCTAGGATGCTTAAAGGCAGACGGGCTGAACATCTCAGAAACATCAAAACAGACTTTGATAAGCATTCTGCGTCCATTTATTTAAATACAACCTGCTTCTATGTAATCCCCAACACATTAGAAGGAATGATAGGAAATAAAAAAGTAGAAGGAAACTGGCTTATGAAAGGGACTGAGAATGTTCTAGCAAAGGCAGAAATGAGACTCTTACTGTGCATGAGGTAAAACATTAGAACTAGGGATGTGCACCGGAAATTTTTCGGGTTTTGTGTTTTGGTTTTGGGTTCGGTTCCGTGGCCGTGTTTTGGGTTCGAACGCGTTTTGGCAGAACCTCACCGAATTTTTTTTGTCGGATTCGGGTGTGTTTTGGATTCGGGTGTTTTTTTCAAAAAACCCTAAAAAACAGCTTAAATCATAGAATTTGGGGGTCATTTTGATCCCAAAGTATTATTAACCTCAATAACCATAATTTCCACTCATTTTCAGTCTATTCTGAACACCTCACACCTATCAATATTATTTTTAGTCCTAAAATTTGCACCGAGGTCGCTGGATGACTAAGCTCAGCGACCCAAGTGGCCGACACAAACACCTGGTCCATCTAGGAGTGGCACTACAGTGGCACGCAGGATGGCCCTTCCAAAAAACACTCCCCAAACAGCACATGACGCAAAGAAAAAAAGAGGCGCAATGAGGTAGCTGTGTGACTAAGCTCAGCGACCCAAGTGGCCGACACAAACACCTGGCCCATCTAGGAGTGGCACTGCAGTGTCACGCAGGATGGCCCTTCCAAAAAACACTCCCCAAACAGCACATGACGCAAAGAAAAAAAGAGGCGCAATGAGGTAGCTGTGTGAGTAAGCTAAGCGACCCTAGTGGCCGACACAAACACCTGGCCCATCTAGGAGTGGCACTGCAGTGTCAGGCCGGATGGCCCTTCCAAAAAATACTCCCCAAACAGCACATGACGCAAAGAAGAAAAAAAAGAGGCGCAATGAGGTAGCTGTGTGACTAAGATAAGTGACCCTAGTGGCCGACACAAACACCTGGCCCATCTAGGAGTGGCACTGCAGTGTCACGCAGGATGGCCCTTCCAAAATATACTCCCCAAACAGCACATGACGCAAAGAAGAAAAAAAAGAGGCGCAATGAGGTAGCTGTGTGACTAAGATAAGCGACCCTAGTGGCCGACACAAACACCTGGCCCATCTAGGAGTGGCACTGCAGTGTCACGCAGGATGGCCCTTCCAAAAAACACTCTCCAAACAGCACATGACGCAAAGAAAAATGAAAGAAAAAAGAGGTGCAAGATGGAATTGTCCTTGGGCCCTCCCACCCACCCTTATGTTGTATAAACAGGACATGCACACTTTAACCAACCCATAATTTCAGTGACAGGGTCTGCCACACGACTGTGACTGAAATGACGGGTTGGTTTGGACCCCCACCAAAAAAGAAGCAATTAATCTCTCCTTGCACAAACTGGCTCTACAGAGGCAAGATGTCCACCTCATCATCATCCTCCGATTCATCACCGTGTACATCCCCCTCCTCACAGATTATCAATTCGTCACCACTGGAATCCACCATCACAGCTCCCTGTGTACTTTGTGGAGGCAATTGCTGCTGGTGAATGTCTCCATGGAGGAATTGATTATAATTCATTTTAATGAACATCATCTTCTCCACATTTTCTGGAAGTAACCTCGTACGCCGATTGCTGACAAGGTGAGCGGCGGCACTAAACACTCTTTCGGAGTACACACTTGTGGGAGGGCAACTTAGGTAGAATAAAGCCAGTTTGTGCAAGGGCCTCCAAATTGCCTCTTTTTCCTGCCAGTATACGTACGGACTGTCTGACGTGCCTACTTGGATGCGGTCACTCATATAATCCTCCACCATTCTTTCAATGGTGAGAGAATCATATGCAGTGACAGTAGACGACATGTCCGTAATCGTTGGCAGGTCCTTCAGTCCGGACCAGATGTCAGCATCAGCAGTCGCTCCAGACTGCCCTGCATCACCGCCAGCGGGTGGGCTCGGAATTCTGAGCCTTTTCCTCGCACCCCCAGTTGCGGGAGAATGTGAAGGAGGAGATGTTGACAGGTCGCGTTCCGCTTGACTTGCCAATTTTCTCACCAGCAGTTCTTTGAACCCCTGCAGACTTGTGTCTGCCGGAAAGAGAGATACAACGTAGGTTTTAAATCTAGGATCGAGCACGGTGGCCAAAATGTAGTGCTCTGATTTCAACAGATTGACCACCAGTGAATCCTTGTTAAGCGAATGAAGGGCTCCATCCACAAGTCCCACATGCCTAGCGGAATCGCTCAGTGTTAGCTCCTCCTTCAATGTCTCCAGCTTCTTCTGCAAAAGCCTGATGAGGGGAATGACCTGACTCAGGCTGGCAGTGTCTGAACTGACTTCACGTGTGGCAAGTTCAAAAGGTTGCAGAACCTTGCACAACGTTGAAATCATTCTCCACTGCGCTTGAGACAGGTGCATTCCACCTCCTATATCGTGGTCAGTTGTATAGGCTTGAATGGCCTTTTGCTGCTCCTCCAACCTCTGAAGCATATAGAGGGTTGAATTCCACCTCGTTACCACTTCTTGCTTCAGATGATGGCAGGGCAGGTTCAGGCGTTTTTGGTGTTGCTCCAGTCTTCTGTACGTGGTGCCTGTACGCCGAAAGTGTCCCGCAATTCTTCTGGCCACCGACAGCATCTCTTGCACGCCCCTGTCATTTTTTAAATAATTCTGCACCACCAAATTCAAGGTATGTGCAAAACATGGGACGTGCTGGAATTTGCCCAGATTTAATGCACACACAATATTGCTGGCGTTGTCCGATGCCACAAATCCACAGGAGAGTCCAATTGGGGTAAGCCATTCTGCGATGATCTTCCTCAGTTGCCGTAAGAGGTTTTTAGCTGTGTGCGTATTCTGGAAAGCGGTGATACAAAGCGTAGCCTGCCTAGGACAGAGTTGGCGTTTGCGAGATGCTGCTACTGGTGCCGCCGCTGCTGTTCTTGCGGCGGGAGTCAATACATCTACCCAGTGGGCTGTCACAGTCATATAGTCCTGAGTCTGCCCTGCTCCACTTGTCCACATGTCCGTGGTTAAGTGGACATTGGGTACAACTGCATTTTTTAGGACACTGGTGAGTCTTTTTCTGAGGTCTGTGTACATTTTCGGTATCGCCTGCCTAGAGAAATGGAACCTAGATGGTATTTGGTACCGGGGACACAGTACCTCAAACGAGTCTATAGTTGGCTCTGCAGTAATGATGGATACCGGAACCACGTTTCTCACCGCCCAGGATGCCAAGGCCTCAGTTATCTGCTTTGCAGCAGGATGACTGCTGTGATATTTCATCTTCCTCGCAAAGGACTGTTGGACAGTCAATTGCTTGGTGGAAGTAGTAAAAGTGGTCTTACGACTTCCGCTCTGGGATGACCATCGACTCCCAGCAGCAACAACAGCAGCGCCAGCAGCAGTAGGCGTTACACTCAAGGATGCATCGGAGGAATCCCAGGCAGGAGAGGACTCATCAGAATTGCCGGTGACATGGCCTGCAGGACTATTGGCATTCCTGGGGAAGGAGGAAATTGACACTGAGGGAGTTGGTGGGGTGGTTTGCGTGAGCTTGGTTACAAGAGGAAGGGATTTACTGGTCAGTGGACTGCTTCCGCTGTCGCCCAAAGTTTTTGAACTTGTCACTGACTTATGATGAATGCGCTGCAGGTGACGTATAAGGGAGGATGTTCCGAGGTGGTTAACGTCCTTACCCCTACTTATTACAGCTTGACAAAGGCAACACACGGCTTGACACCTGTTGTCCACATTTCTGTTGAAATACTTCCACACCGAAGAGCTGATTTTTTTGGTATTTTCACCAGGCATGTCAATGGCCATATTCCTCCCACGGACAACAGGTGTCTCCCCGGGTGCCTGACTTAAACAAACCACCTCACCATCAGAATCCTCCTTGTCAATTTCCTCCCCAGCGCCAGCAACACCCATATCCTCCTCATCCTGGTGTACTTCAACACTGACATCTTCAATCTGACTATCAGGAACTGGACTGCGGGTGCTCCTTCCAGCACTTGCAGGGTGCGTGCAAATGGTGGAAGGCGCATGCTCTTCACGTCCAGTGTTGGGAAGGTCAGGCATCGCAACCGACACAATTGGACTCTCCTTGTGGATTTGTGATTTCGAAGAACGCACAGTTCTTTGCTGTGCTTTTGCCAGCTTAAGTCTTTTCATTTTTCTAGCGAGAGGCTGAGTGCTTCCATCCTCATGTGAAGCTGAACCACTAGCCATGAACATAGGCCAGGGCCTCAGCCGTTCCTTGCCACTCCGTGTGGTAAATGGCATATTGGCAAGTTTACGCTTCTCCTCCGACGATTTTATTTTAGATTTTTGAGTCCTTTTTTTACTGATATTTTGTGTTTTGGATTTTACATGCTCTGTACTATGACATTGGGCATCGGCCTTGGCAGACGACGTTGATGGAATTTCATCGTCTCGGCCATGACTAGTGGCAGCAGCTTCAGCACGAGGTGGAAGTGGATCTTGATCTTTCCCTATTTTTGGAACCTCAACATTTTTGTTCTCCATATTTTAATAGGCACAACTAAAAGGCACCTCAGGTAAACAATGGAAATGGATGGATACTAGTATACTTATGGATGACGAGTGACTGACGACACAGAGGTAGCTACAGCCGTGGACTACCGTACTGCGTCTGCTAGTATAGAGATGATAATGATATAAAAAATATATATATATCACTACTGCAGGTATATATAATATAATGACGGACCTGCTGGACACTGTCAGCAGACTCCTAAACTACTAGTATGAAGAAGATAGAAAAAGAAACCCCACCACAGGTAGGTATACAATTATGGACGAGCACTGACGACACAGAGGTAGCCACAGCCGTGGACTACCGTACTGCATCTGCTAGTATAGAGATGATAATGATATAAAAAAAATATATATATCACTACTGCAGGTATATATAATATAATGACGGACCTGCTGGACACTGTCAGCAGACTCCTAAACTACTAGTATGAAGAAGATAGAAAAAAAAACCCACCACAGGTAGGTATACAATTATGGACGAGCACTGACGACACAGAGGTAGCTACAGCCGTGGACTACCGTACTGCGTCTGCTAGTATAGAGATGATAATGATATAAAAAAATATATATATATCACTACTGCAGGTATATATAATATAATGACGGACCTGCTGGACACTGTCAGCAGACTCCTAAACTACTAGTATGAAGAAGATAGAAAAAAAAACCCCACCACAGGTAGGTATACAATTATGGACGAGCACTGACGACACAGAGGTAGCTACAGCCGTGGACTACCGTACTGCGTCTGCTAGTATAGAGATGATAATGATATAAAAAATATATATATATCACTACTGCAGGTATATATAATATAATGACGGACCTGCTGGACACTGTCAGCAGACTCCTAAACTACTAGTATGAAGAAGATAGAAAAAAAAACCCCACCACAGGTAGGTATACAATTATGGACGAGCACTGACGACACAGAGGTAGCTACAGCCGTGGACTACCGTACTGCGTCTGCTAGTATAGAGATGATAATGATATAAAAAATATATATATATCACTACTGCAGGTATATATAATATAATGACGGACCTGCTGGACACTGTCAGCAGACTCCTAAACTACTAGTATGAAGAAGATAGAAAAAAAAAACCCACCACAGGTAGGTATACAATTATGGACGAGCACTGACGACACAGAGGTAGCTACAGCCGTGGACTACCGTACTGTGTCTGCTAGTATAGAGATGATAATGATATAAAAAATATATATATATCACTACTGCAGGTATATATAATATAATGACGGACCTGCTGGACACTGTCAGCAGACTCCTAAACTACTAGTATGAAGAAGATAGAAAAAAAAAACCCACCACAGGTAGGTATACAATTATGGACGAGCACTGACGACACAGATGTAGCTACAGCCGTGGACTACCGTACTGCGTCTGCTAGTATAGAGATGATAAAGATGATAGCGATGAACAAAAAAAATATAACACTACTGCAGGTAAATATTTATATAATATAATGAATGACGGACCTGCTGGACACTGTCAGCAGAATGCGTTTATAGAATAAAAAAAAAAAACACCACAGGAGTGTTTAACTTTTTCAGGCAGACAATATACTGATGGTCACTGGTCAGTCACACTGGCAGCAAAAGTGTGCACTGTACTCCTGCTATAACTGCACCCCAGTCTCCCCCACAATTCAGCTGTGTGAGCAGTGAGCACTCAGCACAGTCAGATATACATAGATATATCATGCAGCACACTGAGGCTGAGCACAGATATGGTATGTGACTGTGTATCATTTTTTTTCAGGCAGAGAACGGATTATATTAAATAATAAATAAAACTGGTGGTGGTCACTAGTAACTATCAGCAAAACTCTGCACTCTGAGTACTCCTAATGCTCCCCAAAATTACTAAGTTAGTAGTAAATCAACTCAAGTGTCTCTATCTATTCTAACGGAGAGGACGCCAGCCACGTCCTCTCCCTATCAATCTCAATGCACGTGTGAAAATGGCGGCGACGCGCGGCTCCTTATATAGAATCCGAGTCTCGCAATAGAATACGAGCCTCGCGAGAATCCGACAGCGGGATGATGACGTTCGGGCGCGCTCGGGTTAACCGAGCAAGGCGGGAAGATCCGAGTCTGCCTCGGACCCGTGTAAAAAGGCAGAAGTTCGGGGGGGTTCGGATTCCGAGGAACCAAACCCGCTCATCTCTAATTAGAACCTCATGGTTTGAAAAGTGGCTTTGAATGAAAGAGTATTTTATAGATATGATGATAAACCTACAAAGATTGTGACATCAGTGCTCTATTTAAAAAAAAAAAAAAGTACAGCATGTCATGTTATTGTTATTTTATATTTTAGTTTAATTTCATGCTTTTTTACCTTCCGTTATTTTCAACTTTTAGCGGTCATAATGTTTTGCGATGCTTGCACATATGTTTTTTATGATCTCCTACATTCTCCTCTCTCTCTGCATACCTGGATGTGCAGCCTTTTCCCCCCTGTTGCCTGTTGGTGGTTATTCCAGTGTGGAATGCTTACTTATTTATTTATTTATTTATGTATTTATTTATTTATTATTAACAGTTTCTTATATAGCGCAGCAAATTCCGTTGCGCTTTACAATTTTAAATAACAATAACAAACTGGGTGATAACAGTCATAGAGGTAGGAAGGCCCTGCTCGCAAGCTTACAATCTATAGACTTCCGGCAATTGCAGTTTGTTTTCCAACATGAAACGCATGAAGCAGGATACCGATTACAATACCGATTTAGGGTGGGACCATCTAAATGGCGTTTTCTTACTCTAGACAGCATGGAACATCGTGGATACATTAGATACAGGTACCTTTGGATGTTTCACACACAGGCACACACACATATTGTGTATGTATGTATGTATGTATATATATATATATATATATATACTTTATTTGAGTGGTTTTGGATACTGCACCAGGTGGAACTTTCACAACTGGCATGTGTCAGTGGCAGAGGTGGATACTGGATTTTGTATACAGACGTGTCCTCATACAACTGGCCATAATACTACATGTGATGAGAGATGCCTGATGCGATGGAGCCGCCAGGTCCCTTGTGAATCTGCAAGCACCAGACGTCATTTTTGCTTCTTTTCCCCCAAAAAGCATCCTATGGTATTTGCCATGCGACTAGGATGCACCAGGAGACTGTGCTGAGTCATTTGTTATGTGACACTTGTATATCTGAGTGCGACTGAGCCTGTATAGAGAGCACAATGGAACATGAGTAAAGAAGCCGCGGCCACTGCACTCCGTATACAGTGTCAGACTCAGTCTCTCACAGATATACAAGTGTCACATATTAATTCATCAGCGCAGTCGCTGGTGCGTCCTAGTGCCATCAAGTTGCACATACTGTAAGGTTCATTTTTGTGTAAAAACATGCAAAAAATAGGAGCGCCGAGAGGAGCTGTTTGGCCTGACTGCAGCAATAATGTTGCACATGGTTACTTTATTGTTCTATGCATGAGGGGAGGGTTAGGGTTAGGATTAGAATCAAGGGTAGGGACAGGGTAAGCATACTCTGTGCCCCTGGATCAGCTGATTGGCAGGCCCAGGAGACCCCAATGTATTGCCTCAGCTGCTGGACTCGCTACTAGGTAATGGGCCCTACTCACTGGCCGAGGTGCCCGACGGCCGATACGGCCGACGAGCGACCCGGCGGCGGGGGGGGGCAGTGACGGGGGGAGTGAAGCTTCTTCACTCCCCCCGTCACCCGGCTCCATAGACGTGCAGGCAAATATGGACGAGATCGTCCATATTGGCCTGCATGCACAGCCGACAGGAGACCAGCGATGAACGAGCGCGGGGACGCGCATCGTTCATCGCTTAAGTCTCCACACTGAAAGATATGAACGAGATCTCGTTCATTTATGAACGAGATCGTTCATATCTTTCAAAATATCGGCCAGTGTGTAGGGCCCATAAGAAAAGCCGCTGCACCACTGAGACACACAATTTTGTCTTCATTCTTATCATGTTGACATTTCACCAGTGTCAACATGATGAGGGTCAGCATCGTCATATCATCATTATGAATGTCGGCAAAACATACTAAACCCATAAAAAGCAATATAATACTAATAAACATCATAAAACATTGCAGTATCCATGAAGACTATGGCGCAGTAAGGAGTTCTGTATTGTATGATCGTCAATGGAACCATTTTCTAAAAGGAGAAGATGCAGAAATACTATGAAAGCTAATGATTCCTTTATCAAATCTGAACATTAGCAATAATGTTAGAGATGGGCAGGAGATTGGAGATGCCCAGTACTGCGCTACTGCAGCTGTGATGGCTATAAGTATATGCCCTGTGACATTTCTGTTAGACGCCTGACGCTGTAATGGACAATGCTGTAGAAGATCCATGTAATGACTTTTGTAGGGATTTCCTATTAATAAATTAAGTGATATGAAAATCACCATGTGCTATATATTGTCACAAAACAGTTTAAGGGTGGTAAATTACTGCATCTAATAGATCCAGGCTACACAATTAGCTCTGTAAATCAACATTTATCAGGGATTATGCTTGTATGCTTAATTTTCCAGGAACCTGAGATATCTGCAGTCAAGCAAGCTGCCCTCCCACCAGACAATGATGAATATTAAGCCCACTCCACTATCCACCGCTACTCTACATACTGTATTAAACACCCCCTATTACCCTGGAAGTCATGTACCAGGGACCCTTCATTCAGCACAATGCCCCTTTCTACAGTTTAGTGTTCTGCCTCCCACCCCATCTGTGCAGTAAAGGAGAAATTAGCAGAAATTACTGCTCCAGGCCCAACATGCTGAACAGTAGATAGAAAACCCCCTACCGCCCCGCGGGACATCAAATCTGCTTCAGATTCTGACAGGGATTACACTAAGGAGTTTCTTTGCAAGAACAGTGATTTGCTGTAGCTGCTCATGAGTCACTGCTGAAGACTCTCATTATCCCCCTTGTGGGAACCCTGTATAGAGAGTCAGCAGCACATGATCTGTGGGTTACAGAGTCTTCTTATCTGTGCTGGTGTGCACTCATCCATTGCGTGCTGCTGAGCACAGTTGTTAGTAATCTTTCTGTAGTTAAATCATACCTCCCAACATGACCCTCTCCAGGAGGGACAGAAGGCTCTACTCCTGGACTTCCCCGTTAATCTATGATTGCCCTCACCTGTGCTGAAACACCTTTATTGTCCATTAACCTGTTCAGCACAGGTACCGGCAGTTATAAATGAAGAAAAAAGTCCAGGAGCAGAGCATTGTGTCCCTCCTGGAGAGGGTCATGTTGGGAGGTATGGTTAAATACATTTGTTTAATTAGAGTATCTGGTGTCTGTAATGATTTGGTTAATGCTGTAATGGTATGGAAAACAGCACATCCAATAAATATAGGTTGTGCATACAAGATGCAGACATCCAGTGTTTACAATAAAATAACATCTAATACACCAAAACTAGTGATGTGCACCGGAAATGTTTCGGGTTTTGTGTTTTGGTTTTGGATTCGGTTCCGCGGCCGTGTTTTGGATTCGGACGCGTTTTGGCAAAACCTCCCTGAAATTTTTTTGTCAGATTCGGGTGTGTTTTGGATTCGGGTGTTTTTTTAAAAAAAACCCTCAAAAACAGCTTAAATCATAGAATTTGGGTGTCATTTTGATCCCATAGTATTATTATCCTCAATAACCATAATTTACACTCATTTTCAGTCTATTCTGAACACCTCACAATATTATTTTTAGTCCTAAAATTTGCACCGAGGTCGCTGGATGGCTAAGCTAAGCGACACAAGTGGCCGACACAAACACCTGGCCCATCTAGGAGTGGCACTGCAGTTTCAGACAGGATGGCACTTAAAAAAATTGTCCCCAAACAGCACATGATGCAAAGAAAAAAAGAGGCGCACCAAGGTCGCTGTGTGACTAAGCTAAGCGACACAAGTGGCCGACACAAACACCTGGCCCATCTAGGAGTGGCACTGCAGTGTCAGGCAGGATGGCACTTCAACAAATAGTCCCCAAACAGCACATGATGCAAAGTAAAAAAGAGGCGCACCAAGGTCGCTGTGTGACTAAGCTAAGCAACACAAGTGGCCGACACAAACACCTGGCCCATCTAGGAGTGGCACTGCAGTGTCAGGCAGGATGGCACTTCAAAAAAATAGTCCCCAAACAGCACATGATGCAAAGAAAAAAAGAGGCGCACCAAGGTCGCTGTGTGACTAAGCTAAGCGACACAAGTGGCCGACACAAACACCTGGCCCATCTAGGAGTGGCACTGCAGTGTCAGACAGGATGGCACTTAAAAAAATTGTCCCCAAACAGCACATGATGCAAAGAAAAAAAGAGGCGCACCAAGGTCGCTGTGTGACTAAGCTAAGCGACACATGTGGCCGACACAAACACCTGGCCCATCTAGGAGTGGCACTGCAGTGTCAGGCAGGATGGCACTTCAAAAAAATAGTCCCCAAACAGCACATGATGCAAAGAAAAAAAGAGGCGCACCAAGGTCGCTGTGTGACTAAGCTAAGCGACACAAGTGGCCGACACAAACACCTGGCCCATCTAGGAGTGGCACTGCAGTTTTCTAGCGAAAGGATGAGTGCTTCCATCCTCATGTGAAGCTGACCCACTAGCCATGAACATAGGCCAGGGCCTCAGCCGTTCCTTTCCGTGTCGTAAATGGCATATTGGCAAGTTTACGCTTCTCCTCAGATGCTTTTAATTTTGATTTTTGGGTCATTTTACTGAACTTTTGTTTTTTTGATTTTACATGCTCTCTACTATGACATTGGGCATCGGCCTTGGCAGACGACGTTGATGGCATTTCATTGTCTCGGCCATGACTAGTGGCAGCAGCTTCAGCACGAGGTGGAAGTGGATCTTGATCTTTCCCTATTTTAACCTCCACATTTTTGTTCTCCATTTTTTAATGTGTGGAATTATATGCCAGTATCAATAGCAATGGCCTACTACTATATATACTGCGCACAACTGAAATGCACCACAGGTATGGATGGATAGTATACTTGACGACACAGAGGTAGGTAGAGCAGTGGCCTTCCGTACCGTACTGCTATATATACTGGTGGTCACTGTCAGCAAACTGCAAAACTAAAATGCACCACAGGTATAGAGTCTAGATGGATAGTATACTTGACGACACAGAGGTAGGTAGAGCAGTGGCCTTCCGTACCGTACTGCTATATATACTGGTGGTCACTGTCAGCAAACTGCAAAACTAAAATGCACCACAGGTATAGAATGTAGATGGATAGTATACTTGACGACACAGAGGTAGGTACAGCAGTGGCCTTCCGTACCGTACTGCTATATATACTGGTGGTCACTGTCAGCAAACTGCAAAACTAAAATGCACCACAGGTATAGAATCTAGATGGATAGTATACTTGACGACACAGAGGTAGGTAGAGCAGTGGCCTTCCGTACCGTACTGCTATATATACTGGTGGTCACTGTCAGCAAACTGCAAAACTAAAATGCACCACAGGTATAGAATGTAGATGGATAGTATACTTGACGACACAGAGGTAGGTACAGCAGTGGCCTTCCGTACCATACTGCTATATATACTGGTGGTCACTGTCAGCAAACTGCAAAACTAAAATGCACCACAGGTATAGAATCTAGATGGATAGTATACTTGACGACACAGAGGTAGGTACAGCAGTGGCCTTCCGTACCGTACTGCTATATATACTGGTGGTCACTGTCAGCAAACTGCAAAACTAATATGCACCACAGGTATAGAATGTAGATGGACAGTATACTTGACAACACAGAGGTAGGTACAGCAGTGGCCTTCCGTACCGTACTGCTATATATACTGGTGGTCACTGTCAGCAAACTGCAAAAATAAAATGCACCACAGGTATAGAATCTAGATGGATAGTATACTTGAAGACACAGAGGTAGGTAGAGCAGTGGCCTTCCATACCGTACTGCTATATATACTGGTGGTCACTGTCAGCAAACTGCAAAACTAAAATGCACCACAGGTATAGAATGTAGATGGACAGTATACTTGACGAGACAGAGGTAGGTAGAGCAGTGGCCTTCCGTACCGTACTGCTATATATACTGGTGTTCACTGTCAGCAAACTGCAAAACTAAAATGCACCACAGGTATAGAATGTAGATGGATAGTTTACTTGACGACACAGAGGTAGGTACAGCAGTGGCCTTCCGTACCGTACTGCTATATATACTGGTGGTCACTGTCAGCAAACTGCAAAACTAAAATGCACCACAGGTATAGAATCTAGATGGATAGTATACTTGACGACACAGAGGTAGGTACAGCAGTGGCCTTCCGTACCGTACTGCTATATATATTGGTGGTCACTGTCAGAAATCTGCAAAACTAAAATGCACCACAGGTATAGAATCTAGATGGATAGTATACTTGACGACACAGAGGTAGGTAGAGCAGTGGCCTTCCGTACCGTACTGCTATATATACTGGTGGTCACTGTCAGCAAACTGCAAAACTAAAATGCACCACAGGTATAGAATCTAGATGCATAGTATACTGGACGACACAGAGGTAGGTACAGCAGTAGCCTTCCGTACCGTACTGCTATATATACTGGTGGTCACTGTCAGCAAACTGCAAAACTAAAATGCACCACAGGTATAGAATCTAGATGGATATTATACTTGACGACACAGAGGTAGGTAGAGCAGTGGCCTTCCATACTGTACTGCTATATATACTGGTGGTCACTGTCAGCAAACTGCAAAACTAAAATGCACCACAGGTATAGAATCTAGATGGATAGTATACTTGACGACACAGAGGTAGGTAGAGCAGTGGCCTTCTGTACCGTACTGCTATATATACTGGTGGTCACTGTCAGCAAACTGCAAAACTAAAATGCACCACAGGTATAGAATCTAGATGGACAGTATACTTGATGACACAGAGGTAGGTACAGCAGTGGCCTTCCGTACCGTACTGCTATATATACTGGTGGACACTGTCAGCAAACTGCAAAACTAAAATGCACCACAGGTATAGAATCTAGATGGATAGTATACTTGACGACACAGAGGTAGGTACAGCAGTGGCCTTCCGTACCGTACTGCTATATATACTGGTGGTCACTGTCAGCAAAACTCTGCACTGTACTCCTCCTATATAATACAGCTGCTCCCCAGTCCCCACAAATAAAGCAGTGTGAGCATAGATATATGCAGCACACTGAGCACAGATATGGAATGTTTTTCAGGCAGACAACGTATACTGGTGGTCAGAGGCGTTGGAACTGGGGAGGCACCGCTGCCGATATACAGGAGGAGCGATGTGCGGTCAGCTGAAAGACCGCACATCACAACCTCCATGCAGGGACTGAGCAGCAGCGGCAGGATGCGCCTGTGTGCAGAGTGACCCTCCTCGACCCAGTTCAATGGGGCTGCCCGCCGCCCACTCCCCCCTCCCCTTACCAGGGCTGGTTCACAGCCCCAGAGAAGTGCCGCAATTCGCGGGTGATAAGGGGGCGTGGCCTAATGCCGAGAAGTGCCTGCCTTTGATTACAGACCTGTGGCTGGGGACTTGGTTGCGTCTGTCAGGTAAGAGTCTCTCCCGCCCGCTCCCACTCAGGGCCGGCAAGAGAAATCTTGGGGCCCGGTACACCAATTTCTCTGGGGCCCCCCACCCTGCCTTGACTCCCCCCCCCCTTATAAAGTACAAAGTCGCTGTAAAAAAATTATATATATATATATATATATATACACACACACACACACACACACACATACTGTATATATATATATATATATATATATAAAATATACAGTATATATATTATAATTTATACATATATATATATATACACACACACATATATATATATATATATATATATATATATGGTCCTTGTATGGGCGGCATACAAGGACCATATACACAGATGCAGATCTGAGGGGAGGGCACCGGAGCAAGGTGATCGGAAGTCCGGAGTGCCAGGGACATTCTTTGCATATATATATATATATATATATATATATATATATACATACACACACACACACACACACACGCATAGAACTCACCATACACACATTTATATAGAATAATATGGCAGTACCTTGACATAGTATACAGTATGACAGGCTGTGAGGGTGCCATCCAGGCACGTAGGGAGCAGGGTTGGACAGAGGTAGTGCTGCGAGCAGCTGCTATAAGGAGCCCTGACTCACACAGTCAGTGTAGCCTGTGTTTGCTGCTCTGCTGCCCGGCTCTTCAGCGGCAGCGGCAGCAGATCGTCAGACAGGGACGGGGCGGCAGAGAGGCATGCCGCAAGCATAGTGAAGGCAACAAAGCGAAGACCAACCAGACCAAGCAAGTGATGGGCCCCCCCTGAAGCTCTGGGCCCGGGAGGGTTGTCCCCTTTGACCCCCCCTGTCGCCGGGCCTGCTCCCACTCCCTCACTCTCCCCCTCTGGCAAGTGCAGGATTTGTAAGGAGGGGGGCCATATATAAAAAATAAAACTAAAAAAACAAATAAATAAATATATATATATACATATATATATATATATATATATTACAGTGCTCAAAGTGGGCAGAACCAGGGACGTGCAGTCAGGGGAGGCAGTGCCTCCCCTGTCATTAATGATCAAGATAATACAAAGAAGATGCATATGACAAATATTCTGTCACTGTGTCATATGTATCTTCTTAATATTATTCTTTGCATTGCTGTTTTCTTTTTGTGTTTGGGAGGCACCGATCGTGGTGCCTCCCGTTGTCACAGGGGAAAGTATGGGGAGCGGGGGGCGGGCACGGGCTGGGACTAGCCATGGGCTGTAAAAGCCCATTGAAAATATATGGGAAAGCGGCACCATTAGAGGTGCCGCTTTCATACAGGGACGTGCTTTCAACCTATGAAAGCATGTCCCTGTCAGTGAGGCCACAGTGATTGGCCAGCGGATCCGTCACTGGTTTCGCTGTCAATCACTGTGTGTGCAACGCTGGCGGAGGAGGTGCGGGCGGATGGATGCGGCGATGGTGCGGGCGGCGGCGGTGCGGGTGGCGGGTTGCGGCGGCGGTGCGGCGGCGTAAATTTACCTTTATCCTGCAGAGTTTGGCAGCGGAGCGGTTCCAGTTTCAAAAATGGCGCCTCAGCGTCATTTTTGAAATTCAAGATGGCCGCCGCGAGACAATCACGGCTCGCCGCGTCATCGCCCCGCCCCCTCCGGCTGACTTATATAAGTCAGCGCGAGGCGGAGGAGAGTCAGTCCGACGGCGGAGGAGGAGCAGTGAAGAGCTCCTGAAGAAAGAAGACGCCGGAAGTCCTGGCTGGGTGGCGGTTATGCAAAATAGCTTAGCAGCCGCCGCCCACCAGGTGAAGACGCTGGAAGCCCTGGGGGGGGGTGGCGCTCCCCAGGTGAAGACGCCGGAAGCCCTGGGAAGGCGGCGGCCACGCAAAAGAGCTTAAAGGCCGCCGTTCCCAGGTGAAGACCCAGTTTAATAAAGCTTATTTTCAAGACGTGTGGTGTTTTATTTTAATATTTTCTTTACAGGTGGACTACAGGTTCCAGCGGGCCCTTTATATCCGGGCATGCTGGCACTTGTGGTTCTCCAAGTGCCAGCATGCTGGGGCAGGCTTGCTGGGACCTGTAGGCTACCTGTAAAGAACAATATTACTATTCTTTGCAGGTGGACTACAGGTGCCAGCAGGCCCTTTATGTCCGGGCATGCTGGCACTTGTGGTTCTCCAAGTGCCAGCATGCTGGGGCAGGCTTGCTGGGACCTGTAGGCCACCTGTTAAGAACAATATTAACACACAATGAACCCCGCACCCAGTGCTGGTTATTGCTCGGGAGGGGGGACCCCATTTTTATTTTTTGGGGTTCCCACTTTCCGAGGAATTCCAACCCTGGGCTGACTGGCTGGGGGGGCAGATTAATGTTATGGCAGGGGGACACCACACTGAGTGTCTCCCCTGCTATGGCATTACTCCCCCTGGCTAATTCTGCCTAGTGCTGGTTTTACTGATGTGTTGGGGGACCACACTTTTATTTTTTATTTTTTCGGGGGGGGGGGGGGGGGGAGGACTTGTTAGCTGCCAGTGCCTCCCCAACCAGTGACCTCACCGCACGTCACTGGGCAGAACTGACTGAAGTAGATCCAAGCCACCGCATCCGCATGTCACAGACCTCTCTCGAACTGGCAGCCAATCAAGATCAGCCGGGCAGCCGCTCCTGACTGGCTGCCAGTCCGTGACTGATTTGAAATAGTAATGGCAATCATAGAAAAAGCACCAAAGGTCACCAACCACAGCCACCTCCTCTCTTGCACCGTCGTCGCCCTCTGCCTCCTCCGCTGCATCACCTTCGCCCTTCGTCTCCTCTGCACCTCCGCCAACTCCCACAGCCTCCTACTCCGCATCATCTCCAACGCCCACAGCCTCCACTGCCATGCGCCAACCACAGCCTCCTCATCCACCGCACTGCAGACCACAGCCTCCTCCGAATCGCCGCTGCTCAATAGGTAGTTTTACTCTGCTGCGTTCCTCTCTCCCTTTGTTCCTGCGGTCCCTCTCCAAACCCTCTCTCCCTGTCCCTCTGTCACTCTCCCTGTCCCTATGTCCCGCTCCCTCTGTCACTCTCCCTGACCCTCTCCCGGATGGTATGTAGGTTCCCGGCTGTTGGAATCCCAGCGCACAGTATACCGGCGCTGGAATCCCAAAACCTTTTCTCCCTCTTGGGGGTCCACGACCCCCCTGGAGGGAGAATAGATAGCGAAGCGCGCCACCGTGCCCGCAAGGGGCTCATTTGCGCTCGCCCAGCTGTCTGTATGCTGGCGGTCGGGATTCCGGCGCCGGTATGCTGGCCGCCCGGCCACCGGCATACCATACTACATCCCCCTCTCCCTTTACCTACGTCCCTGCTGTCATTCTCCCTGAATTGTGTCTCATTCCGTGGGGCATAATGTGAATTTCGGCTCATTCTGTGTGCTATAATGTAAATTTTGGCTCATTCTGTGTGGAATAATGTAAATTTCGGCTCATACTGTGTACTATAATGTGAATTTCTGCTCTTTCTGGGTGGTATAATGTAAATTTCGGCTCATTCCGTGTGCTATAATGTGAATTTCGGCTCATACAATGTGCTATAATGTGAATTTCGGCTCATACCATGTGCTATAACGTGAATTTCGGCTCATACCGTGTGGTGTAATGCGAATTTCGGCTCATACCGTGTGCTATAAAGTGAATTTCGTCTCATACCATGTGCTATAACGTGAATTTCGGCTCATACCGTGTGGTGTAATCCGAATTTCGGCTCATACCGTGTGCTATAATGTGAATTTCGGCTCATACCGTGTGGTGTAATGCGAATTTCGGCTCATTCCGTGTGCTATAATGTGAATTTCAGCTCATTCTGTGTGCTATAATGTGAATTTCAGCTAATTCCGTGTGCTATATTGTAAATTTCGCCTCATACTGTGTGCTATAATGTGAATTTCAGCTCATTCTGTGTGCTATAATGTGAATTTCTGCTCTTTCTGTGTGGTATAATGTAAATTTCGGCTCATACTGTGTGGTGTAATGTCAATTTCGGCTCATTCCGTGTGCATATAATGTGAATTTCGGCTAATTCTGTGTACTATAATGTGAATTTCGGCTCATACTGTGTACTATAATGTGAATTTCTGCTCTTTCTGGGTGGTATAATGTGAATTTCGGCTCATACCATGTGCTATAACGTGAATTTCGGCTCATACTGTGTGGTGTAATGCGAATTTAGGCTCATTCCGTGTGCTATAATGTGAATTTCAGCTCATATTGTGTGCTATAATGTAAATTTCAGCTCATACTGTGTGCTATAATGTGTATTTCAGCTCATACTGTGTGCTATAATGTGAATTTCAGCTCATTCCGTGTGCTATAATGAAAATTTCGCCTCGTACTGTGTGCTATAATGTGAATTTCAGCTCATTCTGTCTGCTATAATGTGAATTTCAGCTCTTTCTGTGTGGTATAATGAAAATTTCGGCTCATACTGTGTGGTGTAATGTCAATTTCGGCTCATTCCGTGTGCATATAATGTGAATTTCGGCTAAGTCTGTGTACTATAATGTGAATTTCGGCTCATACTGTGTACTATAATGTGAATTTCTGCTCTTTCTGGGTGGTATAATGTGAATTTCGGCTCATACCATGTGCTATAACGTGAATTTCGGCTCATACTGTGTGGTGTAATGCGAATTTAGGCTCATTCCGTGTGCTATAATGTGAATTTCAGCTCATATTGTGTGCTATAATGTAAATTTCAGCTCATACTGTGTGCTATAATGTGAATTTCAGCTCATACTGTGTGCTATAATGTGAATTTCAGCTCATTCCGTGTGCTATAATGTAAATTTCGCCTCGTACTGTGTGCTATAATGTGAATTTCAGCTCATTCTGTGTGCTATAATGTGAATTTCTGCTCTTTCTGTGTGGTATAATGTAATTTCGGCTCATACTGTTTGGTGTAATGTCAATTTCGGCTCATTCCGTGTGCATATAATGTGAATTTCGGCTAATTCTGTGTACTATAATGTGAATTTCGGCTCATACTGTGTACTATAATGTGAATTTCTGCTCTTTCTGGGTGGTATAATGTGAATTTCGGCTCATACCATGTGCTATAACGTGAATTTCGGCTCATACTGTGTGGTGTAATGCGAATTTCGGCTCATTCCGTGTGCTATAATGTGAATTTCAGCTCATATTGTGTGCTATAATGTAAATTTCAGCTCATACTGTGTGCTATAATGTGAATTTCAGCTCATACTGTGTGCTATAATGTGAATTTTGGCTCATACAGGCACCACAGGCAGCACAGGCACCAAGACCCCCACCCTCCCCTCCAGGAACTGATAGCACACAGGCGCCACAACCACCACATAGACAGTACACAGGCTGGCACCATGATCATTCCTCACTATAGCCCCCTCCCCCTGCCACGGTCCCTGCACTCATGCTGGTCAAGGAGAGCTTAATTCATTATTAAATACCGGTGCCCACCCGCCCCTGCCATGGACACATCACCTTGCTGCTCTGAAGTCAGTGCTGTGGCAGTGAGTGAAGATACGGAAGACTGCACCACTACCATGTGCCAGGCTCTCACCTCTCAGCTCCACCATGGGAGATCAGCCTGAGAGGAGTCCCCCTACATGCCATGATTGGTGGCATGGGGTTTCTTTAAGTACTCAGAACATCCCTGCGTGCACGTATGCTCGCTCTCCCTAACACTCTCTCTCCTCTTGCACCTCTCTCCCTGACACTCTCTCTTGCTCCTCTCTCTCTCTCTCTCTCTCTCGCCGACACCCTCTTTGTTTCTATTACACTCCCCTGTCTCTCCTGCTACCCTAAGGGGAATTGTAGTGGCAGTGGATGGGGATGTATGGGGTCGAGGTGGGGAAGGGGGCCCAGAGATATCAGCGTACTGGGCCCCAATATTTCTGTTGCAGATCCTGCCTGCTCCCCTGAGGTCCTGGGGGCCAGCCTCACCTACACAATGGTGCTTGCCAGTGCAATGCTGCAGTCCCATGCTCCTCCTTTCCCCATCGCAGCACCTCCGTCAGTAGGACTCCCGGCCTCCATCTACATGGTGCGGCCTCCTCCCCACTGTGGTGCTGCCTCATTTTCATCCCCATAGAATCTCCTTTTCCTCCCTGTTGGCTCCGCCCCCAGGGGCGCCAAAATGAGGATCTATCTTGCCCCCCCCAACCTATAAATGTTCTGACTCCCCTGCTGGTGGTCACTGTCAGCAAAACTCTGCACTGTACTCCTCCTATATAATACAGCTGTTCCCCAGTCCCCACAATTAAGCAATAAGCACAAATATTTGCAATGCATCAACATTAATAAACGGAGAGAATGCCAGCCATGTCCTCTCCCTAACATTTCCAATGCACGAGTGAAAATGGCGGCGACGCGCGGCTGCTTATATAGAATCCGAATCTCGCGAGAATCCGACAGCGGGATGATGACGTTCGGGCACGCTCGGGTTAACCGAGCCATACGGGAGAATCCCAGTATGCCTCGGACCCGTGTAAAATGGGTGAAGTTCGGGGGGGTTCGGTTTCCGAGGAACCGAACCCGCTCATCACTAATATATACATGCACAAACACACACATATACACAAACACACATGTATACATACATACAAATACACACATAAACACAGACTTCAAAGTTCAAACTTACATGATCTACAAGGCACTGGGAGCAGAAGGGCAGCAGTGTGAGAGGATGGAGGGAGCTGATGTGCCTGAGCATGTGCAGCCAGAAGCTCCCCCCGGACATTCTGTACACAGAGAGCTCCATAGCTCTCTGTTGCTGCTGCAGCTCCGCGGTCGCGATCACGGTAGCGCCTTTTTGTGAGACAGCTGTCTCCGTCTCAAAATTGAAAACTCAGCTCATCAGTGAGGGTGTCCAGGTACTTGGAAACCCCCCCTGCATGCACCACTGGGAGCAACACACAGGCTTTCACCTCCACTCCTATATTGGTGTGGAACGGAAACGACTTCAACCAAGCAAATATACTGTATAATTACCACATTACTGGACAAACTGAAAAACTTGGGGCCAAAGCTTACAAAATTGTACCCCCTTCTCCATGTTTAGGGATTAAGATAATCTCAGATTTAATGCTGGGATGCAAATACCACAGGATCAAGATTGGATATTTTCCCCTCCACGGAGTATGGAGACTTATCTTGTGAAAATCTTGTGGGTTTCTTTTTTTCCATTTTTTTATTGCATTTTTTTATTTACATATTTTGTGGCAGATGCATTATTTTTGTTTTTCACAGCTCCCAGTTACATGCATGTGAGCATACCTGTGTGTCCCAGAAACACACATATGAGCATACCTGTGTGTCTTGTTTATTTTTTTTTCATATTTAATTTTTAAATAAAGCAGCCCCTTAGATGTTTTAGCAGCCCCTCATGAGCCCCCACAGCACCCCCGGATTGGGCAAGTTGAGTTCAGGTGGGTTCGGTACAGTACTAAGCAGGACTGTGCAGTGAATTTTTTCCTATTGAGCCCCTGCCCTAGTGGGGCTTACCACTCTACAGTCGAAAATAATTTCATACTATAAGTAGGACTGTGGGAGGAAGCAATGCTAACCTCTGTGCCCACAGCATGCCTCAGCCTGGCAAGCCAGACAGCTTCCTGGCTGTAAGCCACCATGAGACTCCATACTGGGCCTTATTCAGTAACTGTGCCTCACAGGAGCTCCTGGCCCATCTAGTGCTGCAGTGCAATGGAAAGCTGATGCAATGCAAGATCACTGAAACTCTGTTCTTCTAACACCGCGAGGTCTTGCGATAACCCTACACAGCCCTTAGTAAAAGAACCATGTACAACAAATGTGCAGGCAGCAACACCCCTGGACTTAAACGGCAGTGGTGCAGCAGCCCTGGACTGATGTGTCAAAGACAAGACGTGCAAGATGGAATTGTCCGTGTGCCCTCCTACCCACCCTTATGTTGTATAATCAGGACATGCACACTTTAACAAACCAATCATTTCAGCAACAGGATCTGCCACAGGACTGTGGCTGAAATGAATGGTTTGTTTGGGCCCCCACCAAAAAAGAATCAATTAATCTCTCCTTGCACAAACTGGCTCTACATAGGCAAGATGTCATCCTCATCCTCAGATTCCCCCCCACTTCAATGTTTTCATCGTCATCCTCACATAGAAATAATATTCAAACAAAACACATCATTTAGGTGTCAGTGGACTGCTTACGCTATTACCCAAAGTTTCTGAACTTGACAATGACTTATGATGACTGCGCTGCAGGTGACGTATAAGGGAGGATGCTCCTAGGTGGTTAATGTCCTTGCCCCTAGTTATTATGGATTGACAAAGGCAACAGATGTCTTGACACCTGTTGTCTGGATTTGTGGAGAAATAAATCCACACAGAGAGGTGGCTTTTTCTGTATTTTGCCCAGGCATGACAATGGGCTTTTTCATCCCATGGCCAACAACTGTCTCCACTGGTGCCTTATTCAAACAAACCACATCAACATCAGAATCCTCATTGTCAACATCCTCCTCAGCACCAGCTACACCCATATTCTCCTCATCCTGGTGTACTTCTACAGTGACATCCTTAATCTCAATATCAGCAACTGGACTGGCGGTGCTCCTCCCAGCACTTGCATAGGGCATGCAAATGGTGGTAGGAGCCTCCTCTTCCCATACAGTGTTGTGAAGGTCAGGCCTAGACATCGTAACCGCGGACAGTGCCAGCACCCCTGTATTTTCACACCACCACTGTAATTTTACAGCATACAAGACAGAGCCAGTGTACATTTATTTTCACTGCACCCCTATATCTTACAGCATACAGGGCTAGTGTACTTTTATTTTGAACAACAGAACCCCTGCATTTTTACAGCATACAGGACCAGTGTACTTTTATTTTAACAACAGCACCCCTGTTTTTTTTATACAGCATACAGGACCAGTGTACTTTTATTTTAACAGCAGCACCCCTGTATTTTTACAGCATACAGGACCAGTGTGCATTTATTTTAACAACAACACCTCTGTATTTTTACAGTATACTTGACAAGACCAGTGTACATTTATTTTCACTGCACCCCTGTATTTTTACAGCATACTTGACAAGGCCAGTGTACATTTATTTTCACTGCACCCCAGAATTTTTACAGCATACAAGACAGGGCCAGTGTACATTTATTTTCACTGAACCCCAGAATTTGTATATCATACAAGACAGGGCCAGTGTATATTTATTTTAACAGCAGCACCCCTGAATTTTTACAGCATACAAAACAGGGTTAGTGTACATTTATATTCACTGCACCCCAGAATTTTTACAGCATACAAGACAGGGCCAGTGTACATTTATTTTCGCTGAACCCCAGAATTTTTACAGCATACAAGACAGGGCCATTGTACATTTATTTTCACTGCACCCCAATTTTTTTACAGTATAAAAGACAGGGCCAGTGTACATTTATTTTCACTGCACCCCAGAATTTTTACAGCATTCAAGACAGGGCCAGTGTACATTTATTTTCAATGTACCCCAGATGTTTTACAGCATATAAGACAGGGCTGTAACAGCAGCACCCCTGGATTTTTACAGCATACAAGACAGGGCCAGTGTACATTTATTTTCACTGCACCCCAGATTTTTCACAGCCCACACCCCTGTATTTTCACAGGAGGACAGTGACAGCCAGGACAGCAACACCCATGTACAGCTGCAGCACCCCTAACAGGACATGAAACACCAGTGACAGCCAGGACAGCACCCCTAACAGCACAGGGACACCACAGTGACAAAAACATCACCCCTACAGAGCACACACTGACCCCACCCACAGAGAGACAGAGGTCTCCCTCCCTCACTCTACAAGTCTGGAGTGAAAATGGCGGCGATGCGCGTCTGTTTATATGGAATCCAAAACCCACAAGAATCCGACAGCGGGATGATGACGTTTTGCCTCGTTCTGGTTTCCGAGTCTGGCAGGAAGTCCCGAGCCGGACTCGGATTCTGGCTCGGAACAGGATGTTCGGGGGGGTTCAGGTCTCTGATAACTGAACCCGCTCATCTCTAATAAATATTGATGGCTTCTATAGAAGTATGTGTGATAAGTGTTAAGAATCAACAGTTGACGGTCTTCAAGTCCAGCTCTTTAGGCTGTACTCTATTTCAGGCTCAGCAGGTGGTGGGTTCCCTTCTCTGCCTCTTGCTGAGTTCCTTTAATCTGGCTCCTCCATGAGACTGGGCACCACCTGAAGGTCAGGAATCAGGACCCTGGCGTCCGGCGCCTCATCAGTGTCACTGTCAGTGCTGCAAGTACAAAGCGCTGCCTTTCCGGACACCCTCCAGCAGCTCCTTCCCACTCCACGGCACTCTGTCCTCCTTTGTCACAAGTGCTGCCGCTGCATTAAACAGCACAGCTCCATCTCCTCATGCAGACCGCCTCACTTTCCCATGACGGGGGCACTTCTAGTTTACTCCCATGCTCGTGAGTCCCATTTCTGCCGCCGATGTCCCCACTCAGCAGCCAGCGCGTGGGTGAAAGTCCTGGATCACCATGCACTGGCTGTAATACTGCTGTCCACTGTCACCAATGCAGTTTTGTTTTCATTAATACAAATGTCTACACCAATCTCCACAAGCATTCCCTTCAAGCACAGCATGGGGTGTTATTGCAGGAGTGGGGGCCACAAGCCCACCCACACCTTTATTACAGCAGGAGCTTTGTGCAAGGAACATGGGACAATGGAGGAGGTGCCCACTTCAGGGCTTAGAGCCCGGAGGCAACTGACTCCATTGTCTCCGACAGTTCCGCCCCTGCTTGAGCATATTTTTACATTTGTAGCAGTCTCAAGTCACCAGTGTTTTCACTTGCTTTTTTGTTCCAATTATTTGCTGCATATTCTCGGTTTACTGCACAAATAGTGTTTTTTTACACATTTGCTGTACACTGATATAACGAGCAATTCAATATTTTACTGTACCAACCTAGGAGCTTTTTCAGCACTGGACTGGTTGTGTTTTTTAGAAAGGGCCAGGCTGTCCTTATCCAGGGGCGGATTGGGATGGAAAATTAGCCCGGGAAATGGATGTAAGCAGCCCTAATGGAGGCGTGGTCTGTTGAGGGGTATGGTCTGTCAAGGGGACAGGATCCCTTCTTATAGGGCCTAATTCTGAGTTGGATGCAGTTGCGGCCTTCCTTATGTCTTTTGCTGCAGTTGCGTCTGTGACTTTATACTAATACTGCTACAATCCACTTTCCTGGTGCACATCTGTGCGTCTGAATATGAAAGTACTGAGACTCCCACAGTCAGTGTCTACAGATGCTGCAATCATGCTTTGTGCATCTTTAGATGCTACTATCAGTCGCACCATTGTAACTTTCACCAGCTCTGTGCTAGGTGCTGATCATCCGAGAACGGCCTCCAGTGTGAGTGATTCAGTGTTTCTGTACACAACCACTATCAGCAAGATACCCACACTACGTTTCCTCTGCTTCTGGTTAGCCAACACCCTGTAACCATCTAAGGAAGCCCAGCACATTTCTAATATACTACTTAATACGTGCGTCTCAGTCTGTACTGTAACTCTGTATGAAGAGCATCAGAACGCATGCATGGTGTAATGCAGACGTATGCACAGACTCAGACTCTTTGGCCTCCACAGAGAACAATACATTGGCTCACACTTAAAAAAAATAATATATATATATATATATATATATATACATACATACACTGCTCAAAAAAATAAATGGAACACTAAAATAACACATCCTAGATCTGAATGAATGAAATATTTTTATTAAATACTTTGTTCTTTACATAGTTGAATGTGCTGACAACAAAATCACACAAAAATTATCAATGGAAATCAAATTTATTAACCCATGGAGGTCTGGATTTGGAGTCACCCTCAAAATTAAAGTGGAAAAACACACTGCAGGCTGATCCAACTTTGATGTAATGTCCTTAAAACAAGTCAAAATGAGGCTCAGTAGTGTCTGTGGCCTCCACGTCCCTGTATGACCTCCCTACAACCCACACAAGTGGCTCAGGTAGTGCAGCTTATCCAGGATGGCACATCAATGCGAGCTGTGGCAAGAAGGTTTGCTGTGTCTGTCAGCGTAGTGTCCAGAGCACGGAGGCGCTACCAGGAGACAGGCCAGTACATCAGGAGACGTGGAGGAGGCCGTAGGAGGGCAACAACCCAGCAGCAGGACCGCTACCTCCGCCTTTGTGCAAGGAGGAACAGGAGGAGCACTGCCAGAGCCCTGCAAAATGACCTCCAGCAAGCCACAAATGTGCATGTGTCTACTCAAACGATCAGAAACAGACTCCATGAGAGTGGTATGAGGGCCCGATGTCCACAGGTGGGGGTTGTGCTTACAGCCCAACACCGTGCAGGACGTTTGGCATTTGCCAGAGAACACCAAGATTGGCAAATTCGCCACTGGTGCCCTGTGCTCTTCACAGATGAAAGCAGGTTCTCACTGAGCACATGTGACAGACATGACTGAGTCTGGAGATGCCAAGGACGATGTTCTGCTGCCTGCAACATCCTCCAGCATGACCGGTTTGGCAGTGGGTCAGTAATGGTGTGGGGTGGCATTTCTTTGAGGGGCCGCACAGCCCTCCATGTGCTCGCCAGAGGTAGCCTGACTGCCATTAGGCACCGAGATGAGATCCTCAGACCCCTTGTGAGACCATATGCTGGTGCGGTTGGCCCTGGGTTCCTCCTAATGCAAGACAATGCTAGACCTCATGTGGCTGGAGTGTGTCAGCAGTTCCTGCAAGACGAAGGCATTGATTCTATGGACTGGCCCGCCCGTTCCCCAGACCTGAATCCAATTGAGCACATCTGGGACATCATGTCTCACTCCATCCACCAATGCCACGTTGCACCACAGACTGTCCAGGAGTTGGCGGATGCTTTAGTCCAGGTCTGGTAGTAGATCCCTCAGGAGACCATCCGCCACCTCATCAGGAGCATGCCCAGGCATTGTGGGGAGGTCATACAGGCACGAGGAGGCCACAGACACTACTGAGCCTCATTTTGACTTGTTTTAAGGACATTACATCAAAGTTGGATCAGCCTGTAGTGTGTTTTTCCACTTTAATTTTGAGGGTGACTTCAAATCCAGACCTCCATGGGTTAATAAATTTGATTTCCATTGATAATTTTTGTGTGATTTTGTTGACAGCACATTCAACTATGTAAAGAACAAAGTATTTAATAAGAATATTTCATTCATTCAGATCTAGGATGTGTTATTTTAGTGTTCCCTTTATTTTTTTGAGCAGTGTATATATATATATATATATATATACAGTATAGCAAACTGGTAACCGGCACTCTCACTTCATCGTCATCATCTCGCCGCGGTGCACATTAGCATGATCCATACATTCCTCCAAAATACGGCACTCAGCGGACTCATTCAGTGACTAGAATTCAACAATCGGTTGTAGCAACGTTTCGGCTTTATTTAGCCGTCTTCAAGCAACATCATAATCCAAATGCAGTACAGACAACGTTTAAATACCCTTACCTTCCCATCTCGTGTCCACAGCTCCCTCCCGCGATCCGCACTTGTCACTTCCGGCTTCCGGGTGTAGCATAGTTTTTCTTCCGCACAGTAATCACTAAGTGTCGTCATGGCAACCCGCCGCTCGCCGCAACGGCTGCGGCCGCCAGACTCACACAAAAGTGCTGGCATATGAGGTTTTCTCATGCTTCACTGGAGCTGGTATCTGAGACATTTTGCTGGTCACACGGTCGGGGTAACTGCAACACAATACATGAAAAAAGACACCAAAAAAGACACCAATAAACATATAAACCAATAAACATATAAATAACATATATCAATATCAGTTTCTACAAACAGCCCTATACTGGCTCAACTAGGACTTTAAACTTTAGCAAAGCCAACTTTGAAATGATGAGGGTATTTTTCAGGGATATTGAATGGGAAGGTTTGTTTTTAGGAAAAAATACTACGGAGAAATGGGAGGTACTAAAATTCCTGCTAGCTAAAAATACACTCAAATATATTCCTATGAGTAGCAAAAAAGGGAATAAAAATCATAAACCGATGTGGCTTAACAAAAAGATTAAGGAACTTATGGGCAAGAAAAGGCGAGCATTTAAAAAATACAAATCTGACGGGGATGCAGAGTCATTTCAGCAATATAAGGAATGTAACAAAAATTGCAAAAAGGAAATAAGAGCGGCTAAAGTAGAAACTGAAAAACTAGTAGCAAAGGAAAGCAAAGCGAATCCCAAAAAATTATTTAAATACATTAATAGCAAGAGATTAAAAAAGGAGAGTATAGGCCCTTTGAAAGACAAGTTGGGAGTCTTAAGCAAAAATGATAATGACATAGCGGACACACTAAATGAGTTTTTTTCAACAGTATTCACTAGAGAGGACCCAATTCAGGGACTGACACACAATCTCAATAATGACAATATCACACTGATAGGTACTTATTTAAGCGAGGAAGTAGTCTGTGACCGATTAAAACATTTAAAGATTAATAAATCACCAGGGCCCGATGGTATTCATCCAAGGGTTCTAATGGAGCTTCACTCTGAACTGGCAAAACCGCTATCTTTGATCTTTGAGGATTCAGTTATATCAGGTATGGTTCCCAAAGACTGGCGTATAGTGGAAGTAGTGCCTATATTCAAAAAGGGAAGTAAAGCTGAACCAGGTAATTATAGACCAGTTAGTCTTACATCTATAGTGGGGAAAGTATTGGAAGGTATTCTAAGAGATAGTATTCAGAAGTTCCTTGAAACCAATAAGGTCATTAAAAGGAATCAACATGGGTTTATGAAGGACAGATCCTGTCAAACCAACTTACTTGGCTTTTATGAAACAGTAAGCGCAAACCTAGATCAGGGTAAAGACGTGGATGTAATCTTTTTAGACTTTGCCAAAGCGTTCGATACTGTGCCACACATGAGACTTATATACAAGCTACAAGAATCAGGGCTAGGAAGCACAATATGCACTTGGGTCAAAAACTGGTTAGATAATAGGAAGCAGCGCGTTGTGGTTAATGGATCTTTTTCAACTTGGACTGAAGTGCTAAGTGGTGTGCCGCAAGGCTCAGTATTAGGACCGCTATTGTTCAATATTTTCATTAACGACCTAACAGAAGGTCTAGAGAGCATGGTGTCAATTTTTGCAGATGATACCAAATTGTGTAAGGCTATAAATACAGAGGAGGATGCCGAATCTCTTCAGAACGACTTAGTTAAATTAGAAGCATGGAGAATGCGCTTCAACACAGACAAGTGTAAGGTAATGCACTGTGGTAACAAGAACAAAAATTACACCTACCTACTAAATGGGGTAAAATTAGGGGATTCTGTACTGGAAAAGGACTTAGGTGTCCTCATAGATAGCAAGCTAAGAAGTAGTATCCAAAGTAGGACTGCAGCAAAGAAGGCTAATAAGATATTAGCATGCATAAAACGGGGTATTGATGCTAGGGACGAGAGTATTATACTCCCGTTATATAAATCACTAGTGAGGCCACACCTTGAATACTGTGTACAGTTCTGGGCACCGTACTACAAAAAGGATATCCTGGAGCTTGAAAAGGTACAGAGGAGGGCGACCAAACTAATTAAGGGCATGGAGACGATGGAATACAAGGAAAGGCTTGAAAGACTAGGCATGTTTACATTGGAAAAGCGGAGACTAAGAGGGGATATGATCAACATCTACAAATATATAAGGGGACAATACACAGAGCTTGCGCGGGACCTGTTTTTGGTTAGATCAACACAGAGGACTCGTGGACACTCGCTCAGGTTAGAGGAGAGGAGATTCCGCACAATACAGCGTAAAGGCTTTTTCACGGTAAGGACAATACGTGTTTGGAATTCCCTGCCCGAGGGAGTTGTAATGGCGGAATCTGTCAACACCTTTAAGAATGGGTTAGATAAATTCCTATTGGAAAAGGATATCCAGGGGTATGGTGCATAGTCATGCATTATAGTTACTATAAATAGGGATAAAATGCAATGGCTGACAGCAGCATCAGTCAGAAATTTTAGTCAAATCATCATGCATAGGACACCACAAATAGGTTGAACTCGATGGACAATTGTCTTTTTTCAACCTCAGATACTATGTTACTATGTTACTATGTTACTATATATAAAAAAATGCACAATAATCATTAGTGAGATTAAAAACAAAAGATTCCTCAGTCTCTAGTGTCAAGAATGCTCTATTACATACTGATAAATTTGCCTAAGGGATGATCTGAAGAGATATTGTAATGTATACGGGCCAACCATGGGTTATAAAAATACACTTAAATTTAATTGATCGTTCAACCCTTTTGGTTTTACCGTTTCTAAGATATGAATCCACCTTGCCTCACATTGTAGAAGCTTCTTGTGGCGATCCCCCAATCTGCCATCATCAGGAATGTGATCTATGATCATATGACGTAAGTTAGCCATATTATGTCTGGCTTCTTTAAAATGTCTGGCGATCGGTTGTTCAGACCCTTTACCACCCAATGCGGCTCTAATGGCGGATCTGTGTAGGGCCATCCGTTCACGACAGGTCCGAATGGTTTTCCCTACATAACAGAGTCCACATGGACATTTGATCAGATAAACAATATATGAACTCGTACAAGTTACCGGATGTCTGATTTCATATCTGCGTCCCGTATGTGGATGGCAAAAATATTTACCAACCATCATATGGCTACAGGTCGTACAGCCTGTGCATTTATAACAACCATTGCTGCGTCTGGTTATCCCATCCCTAAGCAATAATTGTTTAGTAATATCCGCATGTACTGTCCAGTCTCTAATATTTTTACCTCTTTGATAACAATGCCTAATTCTTGTATATTTCAAACTTTTGATATCATTTTGTATCATGGGCCATAAATTCATACTGCTATCTCTAATTTTATTATGCGCTGTAGTATATTTATGAACCCAATTAAGGGTATTAGCTGTTTCATCCCTCTTGCTTTTCAGCAGGATATTGTCTCTGGATGTCAAAGACACTTTGTTTCTAGCAGCTTTTAATATGTCATCTCTATAGCCTCGCTCTCTGAATTTATTCGTCATGATGTCAAGATTGCTGTCCAGCAATCTTGTGTCACTGGTGATCCTCTTTACTCTCAAAAATTGAGAATATGGAAGGCTGTTAATGGTAGACTGCGGGTGAAAACTGTCTGCCCTTAATAGAGTATTCCTATCTGTGTTTTTTTAATATATATCCGTGTGTATTTTATTGTCTCCATCCAATTGGATTCTTACATCCAAATACGTGATTTCTTCACGACTAATAGTATAAGTGAATTTAATAGGGCAATCTAGCTTGTTGATTTGTTCAATCAGGCTGACTAAATCCCCGTATGTCCCATTCCAAAACAGAATGACGTCATCTATGTAGCGCTTAAAAAACACTACATGATCACGTATCTCTCTGTTGAAAAAAAGTTGTTTTTCCAAAATAGCCATATAGGCATTAGCATATACTGGTGCCACTGGGGACCCCATGGCACAACCAGAACATTGTTTGTAATATTTCCCGTTAAAATAGAAATAATTGCGTTTCAAAACTAATTCAAGCAATGTCATGAAAAATTTTAAATTAGGACCATTGTAAAGAGGATTGTCTTTCAATGTTGTAAAAACTGCCTCAAGACCCCCATCATGAGGAATGTTGGTATACAAACTACCTATATCCAAAGTACACATCCATGTGTTTAAGGGTAATTCTCCTAAAGCTTCTAATTTCAATAACAAATCAGTGGTATCCTTCAAGTATGTGTTCCCCGCCTGGACGCATGGCTGCAGATAATAATCCAAAAATTGAGAAATATTGTTGTACAGCGAATCCCTGGCTGAAACAATCGGCCGACCAGGCGGGTTACACATACTTTTGTGGATTTTGGGCAAGGTATACAATACAGGCACCCTTGGTGCATCAACCTTCAAAAAATTACATACATCATTGTTGATAACACCCTCATCCTTGGCCCTGTCCAGGATCAGATCTATCTCGGCTTTAAATGAGGTAGTAGGATCAGTGGACAAAAGATCATATACATTGTTATCTGCTAGTTGTCTATAGATCTCAGCACAATACATATCAACGTCCATCACCACTACCCCTCCACCCTTATCAGCCGACCTTATTACGATGTCATTATTTTTACTCAGGTCCCTTAAGGCTGTCCATTCATCTTTCGTCAGATTGTTCTTGAAGGGTGCGGGGGTTTTTTGATCCTGTATAACCTGAGCGTCCAGTGCTTTCATAAATCCTTGAATAGAGATATTGTTAGATATTGGGTCAAACTGAGACTTTCTCCTAAACGTAGCAGTTGTATCCGAAGGTTCCATGCCCTCTGTCTCACCAAAAAACTCTCTCAGTCTCAATTGTCTACCCAATCGGAACTGTTCAACTCTCCATTGAAATGGATCGAATGGGGTAGTGGGTACAAAACCCAGTCCCTTACTAAGGACAGATTTTTCAGCCCCAGATAGGGTATAACTGGAGAGATTAAATACAACTTCTACTTCTTGGACTTGTTGTTTCTCCTTCCTCTTCCTTTTACACTGGCCGCCCCGTCTCGTGTGTTGCCTCTTCCTCCGTGTCCAGCACGGGTTTTTACCCCTAAAGGGGGCTTTCCAGAAGAGGTGGACGGGCCATCTAGATCCGTAGAATCATCACCAGAAGATGAGGGTACATCACTGTGAAAATTGTAATTCTTAAAGTCCCGTGCTCTTCTGTTGGTTTTCCATCTTTGTCCCATACGGTTACCCTCCTGATTTCCTGATAGCCAACGGTACACATTCATCTCTTCATAATCTTGGTTAACCCTCTCAAATTTGCGCTTCTTAAACGCTATTAATTCTTTCTTGTAATTCAAGACTTGTGAACTGAGTTTCTCCATCCAATTACAAGTGTTATCCTGTGTCAGCTGATCTTTAAATTCTTTTTCCGTTGATTCAATTTTATTCCTAATAAGCTGTAATTCTCTTGCGGACTCTTCCACCACCAATGTCATCAAGTCCAGCGAGCATTTGTTCAACACTGCTACCCAGCGGCGCACAAACTCTTTGTTGTATCGTCCAATCGTTGGGGTATTGCGCACCCTGAAGCCACGGGGAATTTTCTTCTCCCGAATATACTCAGACAGAGTGATCCCATGGAATAGGAAGTCAATTTCCTTCTTTTTCTGTCTCAGTAATAAAGTATAGACATCATCATTGGGGGTAATTCCCTCTGTATCTGCAAATCTTTCTTTGAACAGTGCTGCCTCCGTCTCACTCTCTGACAGTGATAAAACTTCCCCTATGGGGACATCTGTCCATGTAAAACCACTGGCTTGATCCATTCTTGTGGTTTTAAAGATAAACTGCAGCAGAATATACAAACTTTGAATTGGTAGGATAATCAAAATCCTGATGTTGGTGTGATATTCTTCCACATAACAATGTGAAAAGAACCAGGTGCTTAAGATGTGGGTGCTGCAGGTTTTCTGGGTTATCTATCAGCAATCTGAACAAACCCTGTATAGCAAACTGGTAACCGGCACTCTCACTTCATCGTCATCATCTCGCCGCTGTGCACATTAGCATGATCCATACATTCCTCCAAAATACGGCACTCAGCGGACTCATTCAGTGAATAGAATTCAACAATCGGTTGTAGCAACGTTTCGGCTTTATTTAGCCGTCTTCAAGCAACATCATAATCCAGTATATATATATATCCCCATAGAAAAAAGAAAACACATTGCTCCCACAGGAAAAAAAAAACATATTGGCCCACACTTAAAATAAACCATATTGGTGCCCTCAGAAAAAAACAAACACATTGGCCCCAACATGGAAAAAGAAATGGGGTGGATACTAGTGTATTTCCCTTGGTTGGGTACTGTGTCAAGTGGGCTGACACACAAACACAGACAGATGCTGACTGTCAAAGTCAGAAAAATGTCTCTATGCACGTTGCCATATTTGCACCGCACACTGGTCCGCGCTGCGCATGCGTACGCTCTCCCGTGAAGGCGCATACCCGCGATAGCGTGCACTCGCAGGCGCGGTATGCGTATTTACGGTAGAGTTTATGTAGTCGTAGCGTGCGACTCATTCGTTACATATTTTCACAATTAATGTAGTTTATAGATCATGATCCCTTTGATAGTTTCTGAAAGTTT
This sequence comes from Pseudophryne corroboree, assembly GCF_028390025.1. Taxonomy (NCBI): domain Eukaryota; kingdom Metazoa; phylum Chordata; class Amphibia; order Anura; family Myobatrachidae; genus Pseudophryne; species Pseudophryne corroboree. The sequence continues at coordinate 1,173,798,237 of NC_086444.1, forward strand.
GGTTAAAATAGAAGGTCCCTGGTTAAAGGAATCCCTCTTTGTATCGTACGAAGGGTCTAACAGGAATCATACAGCAGTGTTTGGTACCCATCGGAAGAGTATTTAATTAGTAATATTCCGGTGTTGGTTTGGAGCGTATTAATCGCTCGTGCGAATAGTTATGGACATAAGAAGTTTATGTCCATTTCTATTATTTACACATACTCAGGTATGCGGCGGGAACCAGTTTCCCACCCACCTGAGCTGTTGGAAATCGTCACAGCCCACCTGTATGAATCACCCTATGACCTTTTGTTATGATGCAGGGCCGAATTCCTTCGGCCAATGGACAATGGGATTGTAGGACCATGAGATTGCATTGTGTGTGGGGCATAAATAGGCAGGCCGACCACATCCAGCTCTCACTCTTCAACGGTTCTCATTGCTGAAAATCGGGTGCTGGATGTCCAGGCGCATGCGATCGTTTCCCCTTGTGCGTAAGTTTCTCTCCGTAATCATTGTCTTTCTGTGAGCCAATTTCTCTCATCTCTCTCTCTCTCTCTCTCTCTCTCTCTCTCTCTCTCTCTCCCTGTTCTATTCTCTCATATCTCCCCTAGACTAGGCTAGTATTGTATTGTATTAGATAGTATTGCATTGTATTGCATTTAGGTCAGTGTAGTATTGTCTTTTTGTATTTATTGTTTAGTTCTGTGGTTAGGAAGTCTCTGTTATATTGTAGTGTATCATTTGTACTGTTATCCCCTTTTTACAAGTATATTAGGTATAATACAGTTAATAGGCTTTGGAACCTAAACCAGTATCTGTGTATTTTCTATAGTGTTAAGTGTTCACTTGAGCGTCGGTGACGCTCAAGCAGCTTTGTAGTTAGTCAGGTTACACAAGGTTGCACTTACACCCTGTACTCACATTAAGGTATTCTGTGTATATCATTGTTGAAAGGTTTAATATCGAAGTATAGCGTTGTGAGCGTCTGCGCCGCTGGTGACCTCCTCGTGGTCTCGAGCGTATGCTACGCCATAGCGAATCATTACTCTGGTCATAGCCAATAACGTGTCCTGTGATCACTGGGCCGTGAGCGAACGTGACGCTTGAGCGTCCCGCTTACTGCTGAGCGATCGTTACGCAAATAGCGTACCATTACGGTACTTCTTAAGTAAACAGCGTACAGTGTTCTTAGACTTCATAAAGGGTTGTTTATACGACAAAGGAATTTAGCATTGTCTCCCAGTGCTGACGGGATAAGTGTCTGCTTCGCTTAGATAAAGAGTGCTGAAGGAATCCGGGAACCGGAAGTAAGAACAAAACGCTTGTGTCTTTTAAAACTGTTTTATTTCTCTTCTGTCTTGCGTATACACGCACGCATACATATATATCTGCATTTCTTTTTCATTTTCGTATATCACTATTCCTGTTTGCCAAATTTTTATAGTTGATAGAAAGTGCTAAAAGAGATTTGCTGTTATTTCATAGTAGAGGTGATAGTTAAAGTATAGAACAAACACACGGTTTGTCTGAGATACAAGGCAGTCAGTGTGGATTGCGGTAGATGATCAGGGATCATTTACATTGATAAAAGTATATATTGTGTTACGGTGGATCTTTGCATTGCGTACACGTGTCGCTAACAAAGACTAGCGTACGCAATCCAAAGGCAGACGCACGCAGCGTTCACTACGCAACGTAGCGTCTGGTTACGCTCACGTAGCTCAAGTCACGAAAAGTTGAATTAGCGCAAAGCGATAATTAGCGCAAAGGCGATAAGTAACGCACAGCGGTAGATAACGCGAAGCGGTAAATAACGCAAATCTATTTTTGGAAAATCTGAAATTTAGTTTACCAGATCCTGCTCCTAATTGGTAACACTGCTGGCCTGAAGAAAAATTTCTGCGCAGAAATAGATATAGAAACAAAAGTGTACATGTGTTGAGTGAGTGTGGTTTTGTATACATAAGTTTATACAACTTTAAGGTGGAACCAAAAGGAAAGCCGGGTACTCGTCAAGGGACATACGTGTAAGTGACATATACGGTGGCTAAGGAGGCATCCTTGGTTAAATAATATTTGAGCATTAGAGTATAGCGGACCATAAGGTAACAAGACCAGGAGGTCATAAGGTATCAAGACCAGGAGGTCACAAAATAGACAAAGAGGTCCGCTATAAAAGTCCAGTGGCACAACGCCTGGGGTGTTGGTGCAGAACCCATATAGGCCATAAGCTCATGCTGAAGGAATCGCGGCCGGAAACATCGATTCCATTGATCTTTCAGTACATGACAAGTAGTGCTTGTGTACTGAACGATTGGACCGCACGTAATTGTGTGCAGTAGTTAGTAATCTGACCTAATACCATTAGAGTAAAGTGGTCACTAACGCTATTTGTACACTCTGACGTGATTTGTGTAATTTTTTATTTTTAAAGGGAAGTTCGCTGGTCACTCGGGAACTATCCAACAACCGATACTTGCTGGGGACTGGTAGGTCCAGCACGCCCCAGTAAATAAAGGTTCACAGGGGCCCTGGGTTGGGTACCGCAGCTCTGGTTACAGTTATTGCAGTACTGGCCAACGTGGGCGAGAAGTAAGTGGGGTACTTGGTAAACCACCACCGCCGGCCTGCCCAGGACATCTTGGTTTGTTTGTAAGGGTTCGCTGAAAACCTTGAGATAAAGATCCAAGGAGGAATAAGCAACACCTGCAGATTATGGGGGCCATTTGTTCAGGTAGGGGGCGATCAACCTCGGTTCGGGTTGATTCAGGGAACCGGCCAGTCGGGTCGGCACGATGTGTGAGAAATATGGAAATCACGCTGAAGTTTTATGTGATGAATGGGAGAGAATGACTGTACAAGACAGGGAGAAATTCCCAAGAATAGGTAGCTCCAGTCCAGAAGTGTTACAAAATTTAAGGAGGAGGATATGTCTCATTGACCCAACAAAGAGACAAAGTAAACATTATGATTATTTGCAGTTAGGGCAACAGGAAGGTGAATTACAAAGAGATTCAACTGACTTTTCTGAGAGGAGAGACAATGGCATCAGGAGAGGAGTTGATTGCGGAGAGAAAAGCACAAGGTTGAACAATAAAAACGCTCTTAGCAACTGTAGTATAGAGTATAAGAACAAGTGTAATAAATGTAACAATGATTATTGTAATACTGTTGAATGTACAACTATTAACCCATGCAAGTTGCATCCCATGTCAAACTTCCCCCAGGAATACACTCATGAAAGTGAGGCCAGAACAATGTCAGCACCTCTTCCGAAAGCCATCCTACAAGACACCCAGGTGGACGCGACCAAATTGGTAAAGGCAATAATCGAACCCTCTAACGGAGGGTCAGGTGAGGTCGTGTCCACAGGTACGTACAATGTTTCATGTCACGCACAAACAAATATACCCCAAAATGTAAGACCAACACAAGATGATGTAACTGAGCTCGATCTGGCCAGGGTGATCTCAGTCCCCAATGGGAAGACTGACGATCAGGGAATCATTCCCGTCAAGGACAGTGCAATGCGCTGTCTCTGGTCCCGGACCGAATTGAGATCAATTATGTCTGAATTTCCTGATCCTAGGAAAAATCTAGCCAAATGTCAAAGGTTTATTAAAGAACTAGGAAACACCACAGAACCCACCAACAAAGAGTGGCGGACAGTGCTGAGGGCATGTTTGCCCTCCAGGGTTGACCCTGAAAAATTCATTGCTGATTGTAAATTAAACACAGAGGTACTTTGTATGGAGGAACACAATCAGGAATGTATTAGGCAGATTAACCGACAGTTAGGAATATATTTCCCAGCTGCTGTCAAGTGGAATGACATTTTTTCCATAAGGCAAAACGAAAGGGAAAATGTTTCTAATTATTTCAATCGAGCACTGCAAGTAATGGCTAGAAACACTGGGATCGCAGACATCAAGACAAATGCACAACATAAAGGAATAGCGGTTAAGGTATTAATGCATGGTTTAAAAGATGAATTAAAAACAAGGGTACAGACCACCAACCCAAACTGGAGAGATATCTCGGTGACCGCACTAAGAGAGGCCGTCATCAATCAGGATCAGAATATCACCAGATACAGAGAGTCTCAAAGAGATAAGTTAATGGCAGCAAATATACAGGCCCAAACCACAAGACCACCCCAACAAAAGCCCCACACCCCTGCGAAAAATCCAGATATGGTAGTCTGTTACCATTGTCATAAAAAGGGACATATTGCCAGAGATTGTAGATCAAGAGAAAGACAACACCATAATCACAAAATCCAAGGAATCAGGGAAGTACAGGGGAAACGATTGATGATGATGAGCATCCGAGCGTTTGAGGAGGCATCAAATCAACCAAAACCTCAGGTCATTGACACGTGGAGGAAGCCCAGGATTTGTTATCATTGTAGGAGAGAAGGGCATTATGCCAGCAACTGTAATAACCCACATAAAATCAGACCCCCTAGACCAAGAAATGAGCAAAATTACAACACACACCATTATAATCAAGAATCACATAGGCAGGAAAGGTGATCATACGACTGATGGTAAGCCTGAGGTAACGGTTAATAAAGTGGGAGGTCATTCACTGAAGACACAGGAATGACCAGGTTAAACGTTGTAAATGTATTTGTGAAAAATGTTTTTTTTTTTTTTTTTCTCTCTCTCTCTATCCCCATCTCTGACGATTATTGAAAGATCGCCGGTTAGGAAGGAATATTGCATCACCAGAATGTTCGTTTGGAAGACTGAGAGACAGCACCTTTGAGAGGACAGCAGAACAAGAAGAACAACAAGACGAGAGAACTTATTATCGTAACAAGTTCTCTCCCCCTCAAACTGTTTTCTTATACCCCCTTTACAAATTTCTTCTTTTCTCCTCCTGTAAGATGGACTTGCCCCAAGAGACTGTGATATGGATTTTCCCGTTAACCATGATGTTGACCAGAGCAGTCTGTTTCGGTGAGAGTACCAGTGAGGTCGAGAAAGGATCCAGAAAGGTCCTGATGACTGAGACGGAGGTGTAAATTTCCAATAGCAACCCAATCACCAAGCAAAGGCGAGTACCGGGCACGATCTAACAACCATGTTATCTGTAAACATTTTCTTTGAAGGATTGTTAGTTCAAAAAGAAAAACTGTATCTGTAGGCTCTGTGACAATGGTTGAAGCTGGATGCATAAAGAAATGCCAATCCAGTCTTAATATCCATATGGACCAGCATCCATTGAGTGACTATCACTCTTTAGTGGGTAACGTGTTAAACCAAACAGATTGTTGGGTATGCTCTCAAGTACCTCAGGGTCACAGCAAATCAGGGCTAGTACCATTTCCTTTAACGTTAGGGGAGGTACTTGAGCTAAGTGGTGGGAGACCGGTGGATCGGAGGTTTAACATCTCCAGCCCTCCTAGTTTGAAGCTCCACCAATACCATGTGGATAGGTCCCTCATATGTTTTAACATCTCCAATCCCAGAAAACCGGGAAATTGGGAAGTGTCATGGAGCAACCTTACCATGACCTTTTCACACAGAGCAGATAGAATGCCTACAGATACAGAGCTCGTACGCCATATAGCCAGTAGAGGAAAATCTTTTCGGTATCGATATACCTTAGGAAATAGGATCACTAGAGTTGGAGAGGTATCACCAGGATACTGTGCACATATCGTACAAACCGATACGTGCATTAAGCAGATGGAAGAATTAGGGTCAGGAGATTTCACCTGGAAGGTTTGTAATATGATCATGTCCTTCTCCGTCCCTTATGTTCTCCCCGATGATGCATATTTCATATGCGGGAGAAAGGCGTACAAGTGGCTTGCCCCAAACTCTGAAGGATTGTGTTATATTGGAAAAGTATTGCCTGAAGTGATGACTGTTACACATGACAAAATGAAGGACATACACCGTGGTGCCCAAGCTCCTTATACTCACACTCATTACGAGCACCGAGTTAAAAGACAGCTGTCAGAAAGGTTAGAGCATCCGGCCTCTGATCTTATCCATGAATCCACCGGGATTCAGGTTCTGGTAGCGTTAGATTTCACTCGCACCGCTCGAGGTGTGATGAATTATAGATACATTTCCGCACTCGCCAATTTGTTAGATAATATCACTGAAATGTATGATGACACGTTTAGATACACTGGAAGAGAACTTCAAGCCTACAAAACAGAACTAGTTCAGCATAGGATGGTTCTTAATTATCTTACAGCAGTAACAGGCGGATATTGTGTTACATTGGCAACACAGTACGGCATAAAGTGTTGCACGTATATCACAAATAGCACCGAGGATCCGGTAGAGGTCATAGACCAAAAGATGGACGATATTCTCCAATTGAAGTGGGAATTTCGTCGAAAACACAATCTCACCCTTGCTGCTGTAGGTAATGAGCTGACTGGTTGGGTGTCATGGTTGAACCCGCGAAATTGGTTCTCCGGTTTAGGAGACTGGGCTCAAGGAGTCATAATGGATGTTGGAAAGTTTCTACTATGTATCTTGGGTGTCATTATATCGATTGGATTGATATTTAGATGCGGGCAGGCTTTAATGAGGTGCAAACAAAGTACAAGAGTGATGAGCTTGAGGAGCGAGGAAACTGTAATTAACCTGGATTTGATTTATGACCCAATGATAGAAACCAGAATGTGATGAAAATGCGATTATACGGTCCGTTTCTTTCACCTGTTTTTCTGCTTTTCTCCCAGATACAAATACCCCCTTGGACGAGGAAGCTGACGAGACGAGATGTATACAGACAACGGATTGACCAAAGAAGAAGATTTGACAACTTTAAATATGGACACTTGATGAACTTTGCCATGGATCCCCAGTTTCCCTAGTATTTTTAAACTCACGCTAGCCCAACATTTTTGTAAATCTGATGGCTCAGACAAAGCTATTTGCTCATGCCTAAGGAGCAAAACAGCGCAAAGAAGACGACTCTCAACAGATACCGAACACAACTTCAACAACAGATGTACATTTCCCTGACATAGAATATCATTGCATTTTTCGTAAGTGTTCTTTATCTTCATCCCTACAACCCTCAGGTAACGACACACATAGACGATAGGGAATACAGGCACAGATATCAGCAACCACATACCTCCCCCATTCATGTATCATCAACTAAAATGTGCATCCCCATTTTGTTACAACCACAGCCGAAATAAGCTCGGTAGAGTTTGACAGCCCATCCACAGACCTGTACCACAGGATAAGAAGGAATTCAAATGTATACTTCGCAATACCTCGAAGCTTGATTTACCACACGTACGGCACGATGATACATGACCCTCCAAACATGGACTCATACACACATGCTTCTACTTTCTCACTAGGTCATACCCTCTTCACACCTACTCCACTCTTCTCCCCTACCCAACCATGGAAATCAATTAACCCCTGACTTACATTTTTCTCCTTAAATATTTTAGAAGGTGGCAGTTATTATTGACTGCCAAAGGGTGGACTGTCAAAGTCAGAAAAATGTCTCTATGCACGTTGCCATATTTGCACCGCACACTGGTCCGCGCTGCGCATGCGTACGCTCTCCCGTGAAGGCGCATACCCGCGATAGCGTGCACTCGCAGGCGCGGTATGCGTATTTACGGTAGAGTTTATGTAGTCGTAGCGTGCGACTCATTCGTTACATATTTTCACAATTAATGTAGTTTATAGATCATGATCCCTTTGATAGTTTCTGAAAGTTTGGTTAAAATAGAAGGTCCCTGGTTAAAGGAATCCCTCTTTGTATCGTACGAAGGGTCTAACAGGAATCATACAGCAGTGTTTGGTACCCATCGGAAGAGTATTTAATTAGTAATATTCCGGTGTTGGTTTGGAGCGTATTAATCGCTCGTGCGAATAGTTATGGACATAAGAAGTTTATGTCCATTTCTATTATTTACACATACTCAGGTATGCGGCGGGAAACCCAGTTTCCCACCCACCTGAGCTGTTGGAAATCGTCACAGCCCACCTGTATGAATCACCCTATGACCTTTTGTTATGATGCAGGGCCGAATTCCTTCGGCCAATGGACAATGGGATTGTAGGACCATGAGATTGCATTGTGTGTGGGGCATAAATAGGCAGGCCGACCACATCCAGCTCTCACTCTTCAACGGTTCTCATTGCTGAAAATCGGGTGCTGGATGTCCAGGCGCATGCGATCGTTTCCCCTTGTGCGTAAGTTTCTCTCCGTAATCATTGTCTTTCTGTGAGCCAATTTCTCTCATCTCTCTCTCTCTCTCTCTCTCTCTCTCTCTCTCTCCCTGTTCTATTCTCTCATATCTCCCCTAGACTAGGCTAGTATTGTATTGTATTAGATAGTATTGCATTGTATTGCATTTAGGTCAGTGTAGTATTGTCTTTTTGTATTTATTGTTTAGTTCTGTGGTTAGGAAGTCTCTGTTATATTGTAGTGTATCATTTGTACTGTTATCCCCTTTTTACAAGTATATTAGGTATAATACAGTTAATAGGCTTTGGAACCTAAACCAGTATCTGTGTATTTTCTATAGTGTTAAGTGTTCACTTGAGCGTCGGTGACGCTCAAGCAGCTTTGTAGTTAGTCAGGTTACACAAGGTTGCACTTACACCCTGTACTCACATTAAGGTATTCTGTGTATATCATTGTTGAAAGGTTTAATATTGAAGTATAGCGTTGTGAGCGTCTGCGCCGCTGGTGACCTCCTCGTGGTCTCGAGCGTATGCTACGCCATAGCGAATCATTACTCTGGTCATAGCTAATAACGTGTCCTGTGATCACTGGGCCGTGAGCGAACGTGACGCTTGAGCGTCTCGCTTACTGCTGAGCGATCGTTACGCAAATAGCGTACCATTACGGTACTTCTTAAGTAAACAGCGTACAGTGTTCTTAGACTTCATAAAGGGTTGTTTATACGACAAAGGAATTTAGCATTGTCATGACACAAACAGATTCTGACACACAGATGCTGACACACTGACGCTGACAGTTTCACCTTCCAATTATGTGTGTCCTTTGCATCCCCACATGCAGCCTCCAAGTGGGAGGGTAGCACAGTGCAAGCCACAGTCGCCGGGTGGGAGAGCAGGGGGGCACAGTGTAAGCCACTGCTGGGTGGGAGGGAGGACACAGTGCAAGCCACAGCCTGTTCATGCCGGGACAATGAGAAGATGCTTTGGACTGCTGCTGGGACCTAGTGCCTGACGCCTGCTGCAACAATGTTTTCCCTTCCTTATGGAGGCAGTGCCCAGAGGGAGGACTGGGGCACCTAGTACCCGCTGGCTGCCGATGGGTGCTAGTACCCACCTCTGCAGCTCCAGCCCTCTTCTGTCTATCCAGTATCAGCCCCTCAATGTGTCTCCAACACCCTATCCATCCTATTCCAGTCCATGCCACTTAACCTTCTCTGGCTGCTGCTCCTCTTCACTCCTTGGCTCCTCTGCTTTTTATAAAATAGTAAATATGTATTTTATTATAAATGCACCAAATTTAAAAAAAAAACTGCTTTCATATAGACAAAAAGTACAGAACAGTTTTGTACGCACCTTGGAATTTTCTATGTTTTTTTTTACATGGGTGTTTGACTAATGGAGACTTACTATACCATAATTTTCTATTTTTGTTTTTCGTTTATGATTCTCCACCACACAATAGAGTGATACTTTGCATCTTTAGAGAGACATTGCACAGCGTGTGAGGAACAAAACCTATACTTATGGCTATGACATAATGACACAGGAGGATGCCACAGAAGTCAGAGGTGCACATGAAACTGGAAAAGAAGAGAAAATAGCTGAAAATGGAAATGGAGCACAACTTGCACAAGTGTGTGACAAACTGGTGTGATAACTTATAAGCAGCGCATCCAGTGGATGCTAAATTGAGAAGCTCATGAGGAACGGTATATAAGACACATTAAGTAAATTAGGGAAGGGGGAAGTGGAGCGGGACAATGTAATTTACTTTACCAAAAATGCGGTGCGGATGCCGCCTATGCCAGGCTGTGCTCAGCAACTACGGAGAGGCTGTAACGTGCAGTCGCGCAGTGCCAGTGAGTGAGAGTTGCCACTCAGTCTCAGAGCGCGCCTGCACTGCAGATTCTGGGGGCTGACGTGATGTCCGTCCCCTATGTGCGCACTGCCGCTGGCGCTGCCCCCAGCAGTCCCTCTGCAAGCACTAGTTTGTGGGCTGGAGATGAAGGCGGAGCTCTATGCGCTAAGACTGACAGGTCTGTGTGTTGCTGGCCGCGTGCTGCACCTGCGCTCTGCTCCCAGGGTCACTTTATTCTGGGAGAATCCCGGAATCGGGGTGAGGAGAAAAGCCTCCTGGAGGGTTGCCACCAAATCCTGGAGAATCCCGGCAACCCTAGCTGTGACATGCGCAGCCATAGTGTCATCATGGCCCTTTCCAGGGCTGCCATCAAGGGAGGACTGCCAGTACAGAGTCTCGGGCCCAGACTCTTTGATAGACAAGGGGGGCCCGACCCGCACCGCCTACCCACCGGCTGCTATTGCCACAACACCTAGGCACACAGCCGGTCCTCTGCTTGGCCACCCACCAGCCCGCCTACCTGCCAGTCTGTCTGCTTGCTTGCTCGCCCGAGTGGCAGCACAATAAAGTTTATTTGCAGTGATGTGACATCACGACGTGCCTCTAAAGAAGAAAGGAGCCACGCACTGGAGGAGCATGCAGCCACTTTCAGGAGAAGACAGAAAAAGGCCGGGTAATTAAGTTTGCAAGTTGGCTAAGGTAAAGAGGGCTTTTGTGCATGGCTGCACAGTGTGTGTGTGTGTGTGTGTGTGTGTGTGTGTGATGTGTGCATGGCTGAACAGTGTGTGTGTGTGTGTGTGTGTGGTGTGTGCATGGCTGCAGAGTGTCTGTCTGCATGGCTGCAGAGTGTGTGTGTGTGTGTGTGTGTGTGTGTATGTGCGTGTGCGTGTGTTTGTTCATGGCTGCAGAGTGTATGTGTGTGTGTATGTGTGTATGGCTGCAGAGTGTGTGTGCAGTGCCTGCCCTAACCAATATGATGCCCTAGGTAAGATTTTGGCTGGTGCCCCCTAGCCTCACCACTAGTTCCGCCTCTGCCCCTGCACCCCTTTCCCAGCACCATCACCCCTCACCCATAGCAGTCCTCATTTTAGTGTTCCTACCCCCTATATTTAAAAAAGGAACAGCGCGCACATTCGGTTCACAGCAAAAAAAGGGGGGTGTTCTTGCTGAGAAGGGGCATGGCCACACAATAGTACCCCCAATTCAAATTACACCACACAGTAGAGCAACTTTATTGACATTTTATCATGCGATAGTATCCCTTATTCACGTTACATCACACAGTAGTATCACGATTCACTTTACCTTATATACATTACTCCTCACAGTAGTGTCCCTTATTCACATAACATCACACTGAATTTCTCCTTATTCACATTACACCACACCATATTGCTCTTTATTCACATTGGACCACACTGTAGTGCATTTCTATACGTTACATCAAACAGTAGAGCACCTTATACACATAATGCCACACATTAGTAATGCCTTATATGTACACATAATACCACACATAATATCCCTTACACATATGCCGCACATTATTAATGCTCTTATACAAATAATTATACACATAATGCCCCTTATACATTTGTCGCACATTGTTAATGCATTTATACACATGACACACATAATGCCCCTTACACATATGCCGAAAACTACTGCACAACCAACATACCCACACACAGCACTCATATGGACACTAATACTGTAACCTCTGCCTCTGCTTGTATACAGATGTGTCCACATATATCTTGCCTCAATACGCCATGCAGCAGGAGATGCCTGGCGTAAGTCAGCTGGCAGCTCTGCTAACATTGGGCACCACCTTTTTGATGAAAATGCATCTTATTTGCATTACTATGTGGCTAGGATGTACAAGCAGCTTCTGCTGATTAGAATGATATGCGGCATGCCTATATTCTGTGTGCTACTGTGGCTGTGTCTGCATACAAAATGCTATGTTACAGTGATTTCCAGGAATACACTGTAACATAGCATTTCGTATGCAGATACCGCCACAGCATACTTGCCTACTTTTGAAAACTAGTTTCAGGAAGATTCCAGGTGGCAGCAGAACACGCAGTGCTTTCCGTTGGAGGGGTGTCATGCTCCGCCCAAAGGGCGTGTCTAGGTCCACCTATAAGGGGATTTATTGCCACTCAGGAGTGTGTCCTGATGAAAACTATAGTACTAAAACTAGCCAAAAACAAAAAAAGAGTAATAATATAGGTACACTAGAGTAATAATAGGTGCACTATATATTACGGTAGTGTGTACTGTACACTGGTGAGAAAAGACGGATGAATAGAAAACCTAAAGTATACACTCTGGTGTGCGATTGTGTGATATATATATATATATATATATATATATATATATATAGCACCATAATACATTACATTATATACACAGCCAGAGCCGTAAGTAGACATTTTGGTGCCCTGTGTCAAAAATAGAAATGGTGCCCCCCACCCACACGTAAAATAGGGACTGCGCGCCGAAGACACGCCCAAAAAAATATAGGGGCATGGTTTCATGGGAAAGTGGTATGACCACATAATTTACATTACATTACCCTGCACAGTAGTGTACATTTGTCACATTACATCACACAGTAGTACACCTTATACACATTACGCCTGACAGCCCCTTATATGCACCATACACCAGGTAGCCTCTTACGTACATCACGCCAGGTAGCCTCTTACACACATTACTCCAGGTAGCCTCTTACGCACATCACGCCAGGTAGCCTCTTACACACATTACTCCAGGTAGCCTACGCCAGGTAGCCTCTTACGCACATCACGCCAGGTAGCCTCTTACACACATTACGCCAGGTATCCTCTTACATACATTACCCCAGGTAGAGTCCCTTATACACACTACGCCAGGTAGAGCCCCTATACCTGAGAGAGAGAGAGAGACTGTGTGTGTGTGTGTGTGTGTGTTTGTGTGTGTGTCACACCATGATAGACAGCAGCGCTTCAGCAAGACCCACAGCTCCATGTCTCACCCGCCTCTGCGAACAGCTCTGGGACCCGCTGCTCCATGTCCCCCCATATTAAAACAGTAACAAATGACATTACATTTTACACAGCCCCCACCCCCCCCCATATTACACACAGTAGCACATTACATTACACCCCCCCCATATTACACACAGTGGCACATTACACTACACTCCCCCATATTACACACAGTGGCACATTACACTACACCCCTCCATATTACACACAGTAGCACATTACACTATACCCACCCATATTACACACAGTAGCACATTACACTATACCCACCCATATTACACACAGTAGCACATTACATTACACCCACCCATATTACACACAGTGGCACATTACACTGCACCCCCCCATATTACACACAGTAGTAGCACATTACACTACCCCCCCATATTACACACAGCAGCACATTACACTACCCCCCATATAACACACAGCAGCACATTACACTACCCCCATATTACACACAGCAGCACATTACACTACCCCCCATATTACACACAGCAGCACATTACATTACACCCCCCCATATTACACACAGCAGCACATTACACTACCCCCCCCATATTACACACAGTAGCACATTACACTACCCCCCCCCATATTACACACAGTAGCACATTACACTACCCCCCCCCATATTACACACAGCAGTACATTACACTACCCCCCTATATTACACACAGTAGCACATTACAAACCCCCCCATATTACACACAGTAGCACATTACAACACTACCCCCCCATATTACACACAGCAGTACATTACTCTACACCCCTCTATATTACTCACAGTAGTACATTACACTACACCCACCCATATTACACACAGCAGCACATTCCATTACACCCCCCCCATATTACACATAGTAGCACATTACACTATACCCACCCATATTACACACAGTAGCACATTACACTATACCCACCCATATTACACACAGTAGCACATTACACTACACCCCCCATATTACACACAGTAGCACATTACACTATACCCACCCATATTACACACAGTAGCACATTACACTACACCCCCCATATTACACACAGCAGCACATTCCATTACACCCCCCCATATTACACACAGTAGCACATTACACTATACCCACCCATATTACACAGTAGCACATTACACTACACCCCCCATATTACACACAGTAGCACATTACACTACCCCCCCCATATTACACACAGCAGCACATTCCATTACACCCCACCCATATTACACACAGTAGCACATTACACTATACCCACCCATATTACACACAGTAGCACATTACACTACACCCCCCATATTACACACAGTAGCACATTACACTACCCCCCATATTACATACAGTAGCACATTACACTACCCCCCCATATTACACACAGCAGTACATTACACTACACCACCCCCCATATTACACACAGTGGCACATTACACTACACACCCACCCATATTACACACAGTAGCACATTCCATTACACCCCCCCCCCCATATTACACACAGTAGCACATTCCATTACACCCCCTTCCACCCAATAGCCCCCAGCAGACACAGTATACACCTGGTTTGTTGCTCCCTGAGGCCCTCCTGTGAAGAGCAGGGAGTGTGTGGTGGGGAAGGTAGCAGAGGGCAGACACAAGCAGGAGCAGGAAGGCTGGGCTGTGTCACGCTGCCTACTGTACTGTTAGTGTGGTGGGCGGGGCCAGCCACCGGGATACAGAGCCCTGGCTGCCGGGTCATGTGCTCCCCTGTACACTACAGGTGGCTGCTGTGCTCAGTCTTCACATCCTGCTGCAGACTCTGACAGTCTGCAGTGCACAGAGCTCTCACAGGACACAATCTGCCTTTCCCCTGCTGGCCCGCTCCCCGCATTTCCGGACTTGCGCATGCGCAGTCCGAATTTACGGGGATGAAGACTTGAAAATCGGGAGGGCTGACAAGGTATGCGGGGCAGCGGGAGGCTCATGTAAAAATCAGGAGCCTTCCGCTGAATGCGGGAGGGTAGGCAAACCTGTGCCACAGTCACACACAGAATATAGGAATGCCACATATAATTTTAATCAGAAGAAGCTGCTTGTGCATCCTAGCCACATAGTAATGCAAATAAGATGCATTTATCAAAAAGGCGCCCAATGTTAGCAGAGCTGCCTGCTGACTCACGCCAGGCATCTCCTGCTGTTTGTGCCCCTAGGCATTTGCCTAGTTCGCCTACGCCTAGGGCTGTGTGTGTGTGTGTGTGTGTGTGTGTGTGTGTGTGTGTGTGTGTGTCTGCAGAGTGTCTGTCTGCATGGCTGCAAAATGTATTGTACACTTGTATCAAAACTCCCTGTGATAAAACCATAACAGAGCAGTGATCAGCGTACATTACCCCTTAAAAAACAACAGAATGTAAAGCTGGATATTATGTAATGTACATGTAGATGCTGAAAAGCGCAAAATTCTATTGACATTTTTGGTGATCCAATAATAAGAGAGTGGTGGCCTATAGGTGGTTCCGCTTGTTAGTGATTGCGCAGACACATGGAGAATCAGAAACCTGTACTGAGAAAAGCCTGGGATAGTTTGGCAGCTCACATATGGTAAGTGGAGAGACTCTCTCAGTGCATGTTAGAAGGGGGCGTTCATAAATGAATTTCTCAAATGAACAACCTTAAACTGCATACTGGCACTGATACATTTTTACTAGAGATGAACGGGTTCAGTTCTCAGAGAACCGAACCCTACCGAACTTTACCTTCTGAGTCCGGTTCCGAGCCAGGCTCGGATTTTCCCTCTTGACTCAGAAACCCGAACGCGGCAAAACGTCAGACTCATCATCCCACTGTCGGATTCTCGCGGGATTCGGATTCCATATAAGGAGCTGTGCGTCCCTGCCATTTTAACTCCAGTCTCGGAGAGTGTATAGAGAGGACGTGTCCTCAGTGTTCAGTGTCTGTGTGTTGGCGCGGGAAGGTGGGGTGTCAAAAGTTGTGCTGCTCAGTCCAGTCCAGTGTAGTCACTCAGTGTGTTGTTGTGCTTCATCAGTCCAGACAGTCACAGTGTTGGTGTTCCCTGCTGCCATATATCCAGTGTAGCTGTTAAGTGGTGCTGTGTTGTGCAGACCACTCCAGTGTAGTCAGTGTATTGTGCTGTATCAGTCCAGCCATTCACAGTGTTGGTGTTCTCTGCTGCCATATATCTAGTGTAGCTGTATAAAGTGGTGCTGTGTTGTGCAGACCAGTGGTAGTGTCCTGTGTCATCAGTGATTCCAGTGACGATATACGCTGCTGCTATATATCCACTGCTGCAGTATAACAATTATAACAACCTGTTGGGCTGCATCAGACCAGTGGTAGTGTCCTGTGTCATCAGTGATTCCAGTGACGATATACGCTGCTGCTATATATCCACTGCTGCAGTATAACAAATTACAATTATATTATTATTAACAACCTGTTGGGCTGCATCAGACCAGTGGTAGTGTGTGACCTGTGTCATCAGTGATTCCAGTGACAATATACGCTGCTGCTATATATCCACTGCTGCAGTATAATAATTATAAAACCTGTTGGGCTGCATCAGACCAGTGGTAGTGTCCTGTGACATCAGTAATTCCAATGACGATATATGCTGCTGCTATATATCCACTAGTGATGAGCGGGTTCGGATCCTCGGGATCCGACCCGCCCGAACTTCACCTTTTTTTTTACACGGGTCCGAGCGACTCGGATCCTCCCGCCTTGCTCGGTTAACCCGAGCGCGCCCGAACGTCATCATCCCGCTGTCGGATTCTCGCGAGATTCGGATTCTATATAAGGAGCCGCGCGTCGCCGCCATTTTCACACGTGCATTGAGATTGATAGGGAGAGGACGTGGCTGGCGTCCTCTCCGTTATATTAGAAAAGAACAGAGTAAACTGAGTGACTTAGTTATGTGGGGAGGATTGGGGACGGGGAGCAGCTGTTAGGGAGTACAGTGCAGGGTTTACCACCAGTGAGTTAGTTTAATCCTTTGTTTCTCTGCCTGAAAAAAACGCTCCACCATATCTGTGCTCAGTGTGCTGCACTGCTGCATGATATATCTGTGCTGAGTGCACTGCTCACACTGCCTAATTGAGGGGACTGGGGAGCAGTTATAGCAGGAGTACAGTGCACAGTTTTGCTGACAGTGACCACCAGTCCAGTATACGTTTGTCTGCCTGAAAAACACTCCTGTGGTATAATATAATATAATACTATACTTACTATCCATCCATCTACATTGTATAACTACCTGTGGTAGGTTTTTTTTTCTTCATACTAGTTTAGCAGTCTGCTGACAGTGTCCACCAGGTCCGTTATATACAGTATATTATATATATAAGCAGTATGGTAGGCCACGGCTGTACCTACCTCTGTGTCGTCAGTGCACTCGTCGTCCATAAGTAATATAATACTATACTATCCATCCATCTACATTGTATACCTACCTGTGGTGGTTTTTTTTTTCTTCATACTAGTTTAGCAGTCTGCTGACAGTGTCCACCAGGTCCGTTATATACAGTATATTATATATATAAGCAGTACGGTAGGCCACGGCTGTACCTACCTCTGTGTCGTCAGTGCACTCGTCGTCCATAAGTAATATAATACTGTACTATCCATCCATCTACATTGTATACCTACCTGTGGTGTTTTTTTTTCTTCTTCATACTAGTTTAGCAGTCTGCTGACAGTGTCCACCAGGTCCGTTATATACAGTATATTATATATATAAGCAGTACGGTAGGCCACGGCTGTACCTACCTCTGTGTCGTCAGTGCACTCGTCGTCCATAAGTAATATACTATACTTACTATCCATCCATCTACATTGTATACCTACCTGTGGTGGGTTTTTTTTTCTTCATACTAGTTTAGCAGTCTGCTGACAGTGTCCACCAGGTCCGTTATATACAGTATATTATATATATATAAGCAGTACGGTAGGCCACAGCTGTACCTACCTCTGTGTCGTCAGTGCACTCGTCGTCCATAAGTAATATAATACTATACTATCCATCCATCTACATTGTATACCTACCTGTGGTGGTTTTTTTTTTCTTCATACTAGTTTAGCAGTCTGCTGACAGTGTCCACCAGGTCCGTTATATACAGTATATTATATATATAAGCAGTACAGTAGGCCACGGCTGTACCTACCTCTGTGTCGTCAGTGCACTCGTCGTCCATAAGTAATATAATACTATACTATCCATCCATCTACATTGTATACCTACCTGTGGTGTTTTTTTTTCTTCTTCATACTAGTTTAGCAGTCTGCTGACAGTGTCCACCAGGTCCGTTATATACAGTATATTATATATATAAGCAGTACGGTAGGCCACGGCTGTACCTACCTCTGTGTCGTCAGTGCACTCGTCGTCCATAAGTAATATAATACTATACTTACTATCCATCCATCTACATTGTATACCTACCTGTGGTGGTTTTTTTTCTTCTTCATACTAGTTTAGCAGTCTGCTGACAGTGTCCACCAGGTCCGTTATATACAGTATATTATATATATAAGCAGTACGGTAGGCCACGGCTGTACCTACCTCTGTGTCGTCAGTGCACTCGTCGTCCATAAGTAATATAATACTATACTATCCATCCATCTACACTGTATACCTACCTGTGGTGGGTTTTTTTTTCTTCATACTAGTTTAGCAATCTGCTGACAGTGTCCACCAGGTCCGTTATATACAGTATATTATATATATAAGCAGTACGGTAGGCCACGGCTGTACCTACCTCTGTGTCGTCAGTGCACTCGTCATCCATAAGTAATATAATACTATACTTACTATCCATCCATCTACATTGTATAACTACCTGTGGTGGGTTTTTTTTTCTTCATACTAGTTTAGCAGTCTGCTGACAGTGTCCACCAGGTCCGTTATATACAGTATATTATTGTTAGGTTCCTGGTGCTCAGAACAAGGGAGATGTTATGAAGCGAGTCCAGAGCACCAGGACGTAATGCTGGGAAAGGGGAATGGAAAGGGAATAGCCCCTGGCGCCCTATCTCCGTTGTCTCGCCCATGCTGTCAGTACACTCTTGCGAGACTATGGTTGCTTGAGCCCATGGCAGCCACGTTTGAAGGGCGGATTACGTCTGCCCAACTTCGATGCCCCCTCAGGTCTTAATGAGAGACAAAGAGTGAACCGAGACAGGGTGATAACAAGGGGCCCTCTGACTAAACAACAAGGCCAGGGGCTACTAACAAACCTAAAACCAAAGTATGTGCGGCTTGCCGCCAAAGGAAAAGAACAACAAAGGAAATGCTGACCACACGCCGTCACAATACTTTTGTGTACCGGCGGTGACAGCATAAGCAGAACCCTCTGCAAAACACCAGTGACAGAAATAATAAGGGAATACAGCGGCCTAGGCCGACGGACACGGCAGTGCCGCTACTCACGGAACCGGTACGAATACTGGCAAACGGACAGGAACTCCCAATGCTGCTGACACAGACTCTTAGAACTGGAGGACAGGCAGAATCCCAAACGACAGACCGGTGGACACCAAGAAGCCAGAAACTTGACCAGGCACAGGCAAAGGTACTGGACCTCAGGACAGGAACGCCTCACGGCAGGACACGGGATCAGACATAGGAATCGACACAGGGACTGACACAGGAATTGACACAGGAAGCTCAGGAACTAGCAGGAACCAAGCTCAGAACTGAAGCAGACTGGAAACGCAGAAATATCACCAGCATCTGTGAACTGCACTGAGCCAGCATATAACAGAGAGGCCTAATTAATAATTTCATGCAGCTGCCCTGTTGCATGACTCCAAACTGACAAGATGCAATTAGCAGCCAGGTGAGGCTGAACACATGGGAACAAGCTGCAATTACACAGACTCACCAGCGGCAGCAACCAAGAGTATTCTAAAACAGAGCAACGGGAAATCCTGGCCTGCAAGACAACTTATAAACATAAAATACATAACTGACATGCAAAACAGGAATGAGCCACAGCCCTGGCTCATAACAGTACCCCCCCCCCCCTTGAGGAGGGGTCAAAGGACCCCAAAATACAGACTATCCAAAACAAGGGATACAAAAAAAAAAACCTGACACACTTGTCTAACAGACACGAAAACAGAAACAAGCTGCAACCACAGCTTGTAACAGTGCCCTCCCCCTGACGGTGGCCACTGGACACAAGAAAAGGAAAAAAAAAATTTTTTTTTTTATCAAGGCAAGAGTCAAAAATTATTTCTTTTTCTTCTTCTTCTTTTTACAAAGCTCTTTAGGTCTGACCAAGGTAATTCCCCAAACATTGTCTGAACTGATGGTACCACCCAGCAAGGCTGCGTTCAAATCAGAGACAGGTTTCTTATCCTTGGGAGCTGAACTTTCTGGCAAAGTACTATTATTAGAGGAAGAAGAAGTAGTCAGAAAAGCACATCCTGCAGTCAAAACAACGGGCTGGGACTCTTGTGCCGAGTTTACAGTATTTGGTGGACTCTCAGCAGACAAGACGGGTGACTTAGAGGAACCTGAACCAATTTCTTTGGAACCATATCTTTTAATAATTGCATCACTGGATGCTGGGGGATCCTGAAGAATGGGATCTTCAGCTTTCATTAGGCTGGTCGCCCACTCAAAAGGCTCTCCTCTAAAAGAATAAATCAGATAAAGCACAATGTTCTCTGAAGTGATGCCCAGAAATGGTCTAGACAACATAATAATGTAATAGTGTTTGTAAAGCGCCAGAAATTGGGCTAAGTCCCCATCAAAGATTATGGATGTTGAGACATCAGAGTCAGGATCTGTTTCCTTCCCATCTGACTGACTGGAGTGCTTTGCTAGGACCTGGTCACTATTGACCTTACTCGAGGCTGAGACTCTCTGAACCCCACACGGGGCAGTGACTTTCTGAACCCCACCCGGGGCAGTGACTTTCTGAACCCCACCCGGGGCAGTGACTTTCTGAACCCCACCCGGGGCAGTGACTTTCTGAACCCCACCCGGGGCAGTGACTTTCTGAACCCCACCCGGGGCAGTGGCCTTCGGGAACCCCGCTGGGGCAGTGGCCTCCGGGAACCCCGCTGGGGCAGTGGCCTCCGGGAACCCCGCTGGGGTCAGCACCTCGGATTCTTTTACTGGGACCGAGCCGTCGGCCTCCCCCACTGGGACCGAGCCATCGCCCTCCCTCACTGGGACCGAACCATTGGCCTCCCTCTCCGAGTCGATAATTATCGAAACTTCTCCCGGGACTATGACTTCCGGGACTTTTGCTGAAGCTATAACCTTCATCACCTCCACTAATGCTACACCTCTTAAGTTCTTTCCTGGGGAAGCGACCTCTAGACCCTTCTTAGAGGCTGCATCTCTCGAGACCCCACTTGGGGATATTACTTCAAAGATCCCTTCTGGGGTTTTGCTTCTCGAGTTCCCTTCTAGAACTATGGTTTCAGATACCCTTTCTGGGGTTGCGCTCTTCAAGTCCCTACCTGGGGTAACAGCTTCTAAGACCCCTTCTGGTATGGAAACCTGAGCTATAATATTTGATGTCCCTCTATAAGCTAGAGCATCGGGTACCGCTCCAGCACTCTGGGCATCGGGTACCGCTCCAGCACTCTGGGCATCGGGTACCGCTCCAGCACTCTGGGCATCGGGTACCGCTCCAGCCCTCTGGGCATCGGGTACCGCTCCAAGATCCTGAGCACGGGCACCTCTCCAGGACCGTGGGCAACGGGCACCACTCCAGGACCCTGGGCAACGGGCACCACTCCAGGACCCTGGGCAACGGGCACCACTCCAGGAACCTGCAACTCTGCTTCAACACGAACCTCAAGAGAGGAGAGAAACATTCTCTTTTGATTCCTGAATCTATAATGGGGCTCCCTTGCCCAAGGACCCCAATTATAGGACAGAGAGCTTTTTAGTGTGGGTTGTGTGACAAGTACCTCTGCCACAGTAGAGAAAGGAGTAGGTCTAGTATCCTGACTCAACTTGGCCAGAGGGCAAGACTCGTCACCACACTTTGGCTTGCACAACCCACAGGTCTGCAGATAGTGGCCTAAACCCCCACAATATAGGCATAAGTTTAAGTTTCTGCGACGCAGACGCTCCTCTTCTGAGAGCCTGGGCCGCAGAAAACTTTTAAACCTTTTCTCTTCAATTAAACCAGAGGATTCTCTTGTCACCATACTGTGAACAAGAGTCTCTTTAGAGATAGATGTACTTTCAACGACTTCTGGCAAGATGAGCAAGATTTTAGTCAGAAGGTTTTGCAGTTGCTTTAAGGATTGCTGCAAAACTTCTAGTCGCTCTGGTCTCAAAGCACTGAAAGCAGAGTTCAGAGCTGAGAGAGATGCCTGCAGGGCTTGCATAGTAGACATAGGAGGATTTAAAACTAGACAAGACAAAGCAAGACTAGACAAGGCAAGTCTAGACAAGGCAAGACTAGACAAGGCAGGACTAGACAAGGCAGGACTAGACAAGGCAGGACTAGACAAGGCAGGACTAAATTTTTGCTAAACAAAACAAGACTGTTGTTTTTTTTTTTTTTTAAACACCGCACTGGATTCTAAACACCAGACTGGATTCTAAACACCGGACTGGATTCTAAACACTGAATTCTAGACAGGACTGGATTCTAAACACCGGATTGGATTCTGCACACTGAATTCTAGACAAGACTGGATTCTAAACACCGGATTGGATTCTGCACACTGAATTCTAGACAGGACTGGATTCTAGACTAGACACTGGACTGGGCCAAAAAAGAAAAAAAAGTTTTATTTCTTTTTTGTGGTTGGGCTGGTGATAATGTTAGGTTCCTGGTGCTCAGAACAAGGGAGATGTTATGAAGCGAGTCCAGAGCACCAGGACGTAATGCTGGGAAAGGGGAATGGAAAGGGAATAGCCCCTGGCGCCCTATCTCCGTTGTCTCGCCCTTGCTGTCAGTACACTCTTGCGAGACTATGGTTGCTTGAGCCCATGGCAGCCGCGTTTGAAGGGCGGATTACGTCTGCCCAACTTCGATGCCCCCTCAGGTCTTAATGAGAGACAAAGAGTGAACCGAGACAGGGTGATAACAAGGGGCCCTCTGACTAAACAACAAGGCCAGGGGCTACTAACAAACCTAAAACCAAAGTATGTGCGGCTTGCCGCCAAAGGAAAAGAACAACAAAGGAAATTCTGACCACACGCCGACACAATACTTTTGTGTACCGGCGGTGACAGCATAAGCAGAATCCTCTGCGAAACACCAGTGACAGAAATAATAAGGGAATACAGCGGCCTAGGCCGACGGACGCGGCAGTGCCGCTACTCACGGAACCGGTACGAATACTGGCAAACGGACAGGAACTCCCAATGCTGCTGACACAGACTCAGAACTGGAGGACAGGCAGAATCCCAAACGACAGACCGGTGGACACCAAGAAGCCAGAAACTTGACCAGGCACAGGCAAAGGTACTGGACCTCAGGACAGGAACGCCTCACGGCAGGACACGGGATCAGACATAGGAATCGACACAGGGACTGACACAGAAATCGACACAGGAAGCTCAGAAACTAGCAGGAACCAAGCTCAGAACTGAAGCAGACTGGAAACGCAGAAATATCACCAGCATCTGTGAACTGCACTGAGCCAGCATATAACAGAGAGGCCTAATTAATAATTTCATGCAGCTGCCCTGTTGCATGACTCCAAACTGACAAGATGCAATTAGCAGCCAGGTGAGGCTGAACACATGGGAACAAGCTGCAATTACACAGACTCACCAGCGGCAGCAACCAAGAGTATTCTAAAACAGAGCAACGGGAAATCCTGGCCTGCAAGACAACTTATAAACATAAAATACATAACTGACATGCAAAACAGGAATGAGCCACAGCCCTGGCTCATAACAATTACATATATATAAGCAGTACGGTAGGCCACGGCTGTACCTACCTCTGTGTCGTCAGTGCACTTGTCATCCATAAGTAATATAATACTATACTTACTATCCATCCATCTACATTGTATACCTACCTGTGGTGGGTTTTTTTTTCTTCATACTAGTTTAGCAGTCTGCTGACAGTGTCCACCAGGTCCGTTATATACAGTATATTATATATATAAGCAGTACGGTAGGCCACGGCTGTACCTACCTCTGTGTCGTCAGTGCACTCGTCGTCCATAAGTAATATAATACTATACTTACTATCCATCCATCTACATTGTATAACTACCTGTGGTAGGTTTTTTTTTCTTCATACTAGTTTAGCAGTCTGCTGACAGTGTCCACCAGGTCCGTTATATACAGTATATTATATATATAAGCAGTACGGTAGGCCACGGCTGTACCTACCTCTGTGTCGTCAGTGCACTCGTCGTCCATAAGTAATATAATACTATACTTACTATCCATCCATCTACATTGTATACCTACCTGTGGTGGGTTTTTTTTTCTTCATACTAGTTTAGCAGTCTGCTGACAGTGTCCACCAGGTCCGTTATATACAGTATATTATATATATAAGCAGTATGGTAGGCAACAGCTGTACCTACCTCTGTGTCGTCAGTGCACTCGTCGTCCATAAGTAATATAATACTATACTTACTATCCATCCATCTACATTGTATACCTACCTGTGGTGGTTTTTTTCTTCTTCATTCTAGTTTAGCAGTCTGCTGACAGTGTCCACCAGGTCCGTTATATACAGTATATTATATATATAAGCAGTACGGTAGGCCACGGCTGTACCTACCTCTGTGTCATCAGTGCACTCGTCGTCCATAAGTAATATAATACTATACTTACTATCCATCCATCTACATTGTATACCTACCTGTGGTGTTTTTTTTTTTCTTCATACTAGTTTAGCAGTCTGCTGACAGTGTCCACCAGGTCCGTTATATACAGTATATTATATATATAAGCAGTACGGTAGGCCACGGCTGTACCTACCTCTGTGTCGTCAGTGCACTCGTCGTCCATAAGTAATCTATAACTATACTTACTATCCATCCATCTACATTGTATACCTACCTGTGGTGGTTTTTTTTTTCTTCATACTAGTTTAGCAGTCTGCTGACAGTGTCCACCAGGTCCGTTATTATTATACAGTATATTATATATATATAGCAGTATGGTAGGCCACGGCTGTACCTACCTCTGTGTCGTCAGTCACTCGTCCTCCATAAGTAATATAATACTATACTATCTATCCTTCTACATTGTATACCTGTGGTGGCTTTTAGTTGTGCGCATTAAAATATGGAGAACAAAAATGTGGAGGTTAAAAAAATAGGGAAAGATGAAGATCCACTTCCAACTCGTGCTGAAGCTGCTGCCACTAGTCATGGCCGAGACGATGAAATGCCATCAACGTCATCTGCCAAGGCCGATGCCCAATGTCATAGTACAGAGCATGTAAAATCCAAAACACAAAAGATCAGTAAAAAAAATGACCCAAAAATAAAAATTAAGGCCCTCATTCCGAGTTGATCGGTCGCAAGGCGAATTTAGCAGAGTTACACACGCTAAGCCGCCGCCTACTGGGAGTGAATCTTAGCTTCTTAAAATTGCGACCGATGTATTCGCAATATTGCGATTACTAACTACTTAGCAGTTTCAGAGTAGCTCCAGACTTACTCTGCCTGTGCGATCATTTCAGTGCTTGTCGTTCCTGGTTGACGTCACAAACACACCCAGCGTTCGCCCAGGCACTCCCACCGTTTCCCCGGCCACTCCTGCGTTTTTTCCGGAAACGGTAGCGTTTTCAGCCACACGCCCCTGAAACGCCGTGTTTCCGCCCAGTAACACCCATTTCCTGTCAATCACATTACGATCGCCGGAGCGAAGAAAAAGCCGTGAGTAAAATTACTTTCATCATAGTAAAGTTACTTGGCGCAGTCGCAGTGCGAACATTGCGCATGCGTACTAAGCGGATTTTCACTGCGATGCGATGAAAAATACCGAGCGAACAACTCGGAATGAGGGCCTAAAAGCGTCTGAGGAGAAGCGTAAACTTGCCAATATGCCATTTACGACACGGAGTGGCAAGGAACGGCTGAGGCCCTGGCCTATGTTCATGGCTAGTGGTTCAGCTTCACATGAGGATGGAAGCACTCATCCTCTCGCTAGAAAAAAGAAAAGACTTGCGGCAAAAGCACAGCAAAGAACTGTGCGTTCTTCGAAATCCCAAAGGAGAGTCCAATTGTGTCGGTTGCGATGCCTGACCTTCCCAACACTGGACGGGAAGAGCTTGCGCCTTCCACCATTTGCACGCCCCCTGCAAGTGCTGGAAGGAGCACCCGCACTCCAGTTCCTGATAGTCAAATTGAAGATGTCACTGTTGAAGTACACCAGGATGAGGATATGGGTGTTGCTGGCGCTGGGGAGGAAATTGACAAGGAGGATTCTGATGGTGAGGTGGTTTGTTTAAGTCAGGCACCCGGGAAGACACCTGTTGTCCGTGGGAGGAATATGGCCATTGACATGCCTGGTCAAAATACAAAAAAAATCAGCTCTTCAGTGTGGAATTATTTCAACAGAAATGCGTACAACTGGTGTCAAGCATGTGTTGCCTTTGTCAAGCTGTAATAAGTAGGGGTAAGGACGTTAACCACCTCGGAACATCCTCCCTTATACGTCACCTGCAGCGCATTCATAATAAGTCAGTGACAAATTCAAAAACTTTGGGCGACAGCGGAAGCAGTCCACTGACCAGTAAATCCCTTCCTCTTGTAACCAAGCTCGCGCAAACCACACCACCAACTCCCTCAGTGTCAATTTCCTCCTTACCCAGGAAAGCCAATAGTCCTGCAGGCCATGTCACTGGCAAGTCTGACGAGTCCTCTCCTGCCTGGGATTTCTCCGATGCATCCTTGAGTGTAACGCCTACTGCTGCTGGCGCTGCTGTTGTTGCTGCTGGGAGTCGATCGTCATCCCAGAGGGGAAGTCGGAAGACCACTTGTACTACTTCCGGTAAGCAATTGACTGTCCAACAGTCCTTTGCGAGGAAGATGAAATATCACAGCAGTCATCCTGTTGCAAAGCGGATAACTGAGGCCTTGACAACTATGTTGGTATTAGACGTGCGTCCAGTATCCGCCGTTAGTTCACAGGGAAATAGACAATTGCTTGAGGTAGTGTGCCCCCGTTACCAAATACCATCTAGGTTCCACTTCTCTAGGCAGGCGATACCGAGAATGTACACGGACGTCAGAAAAAGACTCACCAGTGTCCTAAAAAATGCAGTTGTACCCAATGTCCACTTAACCACGGACATGTGGACAAGAGGAGCAGGGCCTACTCAGGACTACATGACTGTGACAGCCCACTGGGTAGATGTATTGCCTCCCGCTGCAAGAACAGCAGCGGCGGCACCAGTAGCAGCATCTCGCAAACGCCAACTCGTTCCTAGGCAGGCTACGCTTTGTATCACCGCTTTCCAGAATACGCACACAGCTGAAAACCTCTTACGGCAACTGAGGAAGATCATCGCAGAATGGCTTACCCCAATTGGACTCTCCTGGGGATTTGTGGCATCGGACAACGCCAGCAATATTGTGCGTGCATTCCATCTGGGCAAATTCCAGCACGTACCATGTTTTGCACATACCTTGAATTTGGTGGTGCAGAATTATTTAAAAAATGACAGGGGCGTGCAAGAGATGCTGTCGGTGGCCAGAAGAATTGCGGCCCACTTTCGACATTTAGCAACTGCGTGCCGAAGTCTGGAGCACCAACAAACACTCCTGAACCTGCCCTGCCATCACCTGAAGCAAGAGGGGTATCGAGGAGGAATTCAACACTCTATATGCTTCAGAGGATGGAGGAGCAGCAAAAGGCCATTCAAGCCTATACATCTGGCCACGATATAGGCAAAGGAGGTGGAATGCACCTGTCTCAAGCGCAGTGGAGAATGATTTCAACGTTGTGCAAGGTTCTGCAACCTTTTGAACTTGCCACACGTGAAGTCAGTTCAGACACTGCCAGCCTGAGTCAGGTCATTCCCCTCATCAGGCTTTTGCAGAAGAAGCTGGAGACATTGAAGAAGGAGCTAAAACAGAGCGATTCCGCTAGGCATGTGGGACATGTGGATGGAGCCCTTAATTTGCTTAACCAGGATTCACGGGTGGTCAATCTGTTGAAATCAGAGCACTACATTTTGGCCACCGTGCTCGATCCTAGATTTAAAACCTACGTTGTATCTCTCTTTCCGGCAGACACAAGTCTGCAGAGGTTCAAAGACCTGCTGGTGAGAAAATTGTCAAGTCAAGCGGAACGTGACCCGTCAACAGCTCCTCCTTCACATTCTCCCGCAACTGGGGGTGCGAGGAAAAGGCTAAGAATTCCGTGATGCAGGGCAGTCTGGAGCGAGTTCTGACATCTGGTCCGGACTGAAGGACCTGACAACGATTACTGACATGTTGTCTACTGTCACTGCATATGATTCTGTCACCATTGAAAGAAGGGTGGAGGATTATATGAGTGACCGCATCCAAGTAGGCAAGTCAGACAGTCCGTACGTATACTGGCAGGAAAAAGAGGCAATTTGGAGGCCCTTACACAAACTGGCTTTATTCTACCTAAGTTGCCCTCCCTCCAGTGTGTACTCCGAAAGAGTGTTTAGTGCCACCGCTCACCTTGTCAGCAATCGGCGTACGAGGTTACTTCCAGAAAATGTGGAGAAGATGATGTTCATTAAAATGAATTATAATCAATTCCTCCATGGAGACATTCACCAGCAGCAATTGCCTCCAGAAAGTACACGGGGACCTGAGATGGTGGATTCCAGTGGGGACGAATTAATAATCTGTGAGGAGGGGGATGTACACAGTGAAAGGGGTGATGAATCGGACGATGATGATGAGGTGGACATCTTGCCTCCGTTGAGCCAGTTTGTGCAAGGAGAGATTGATTGCTTCTTTTTTGGTGGGGGCCCAAACCAACCAGTCATTTCAGTCACAGTCGTGTGGCAGACCCTGTCGCTGAAATGATGGGTTCGTTAAAGTGTTCATGTCCTGTTTTTACAACATAAGGGTGGGTGGGAGGGCCCAAGGACAATTCCATCTTGCACCTCTTTTTTCTTTCATTTTTCTTTGCGTCATGTGCTGTTTGGGTAGTATTTTTTTGAAGGGCCATCCTGCGTGACACTGCAGTGCCACTCCTAGATGGGCCAGGTGTTTGTGTCGGCCACTAGGGTCGCTTAGCTTAGTCACTCAGCTACCTCATTGCGCCTCTTTTTTTCTTTGCGTCATGTGCTGTTTGGGGAGTATTTTTTTGAAGGGCCATCCTGCGTGACACTGCAGTGCCACTCCTAGATGCGCCAGGTGTTTGTGTCGGCCACTAGGGTCGCTTAGCTTAGTCACACAGCTACCTCATTGCGCCTCTTTTTTTCTTTGCGTCATGTGCTGTATGGGGAGTATTTTTTGGAAGGGCCATCCTGCGTGACACTGCAGTGCCACTCCTAGATGGGCCAGGTGTTTGTGTCGGCCACTAGGGTCACTTAGCTTAGTCGTCACACAGCTACCTCATTGCGCCTCTTTTTTTCTTTGCGTCATGTGCTGTTTGGGGAGTATTTTTTGGAAGGGCCATCCTGCGTGACACTGCAGTGCCACTCCTAGATGGGCCAGGTGTTTGTGTCGGCCACTTGGGTCGCTTATCTTAGTCACACAACGACTTTGGTGCAGCTCTTTTTTTCTTTGCATCATGTGCTGTTTGGGGACTATTTTTTTAAGTGCCATCCTGTCTGACACTGCAGTGCCACTCCTAGATGGGCCAGGTGTTTGTGTCGGCCACTAGGGTCGCTTAGCTTAGTCGTCACACAGCTACCTCATTGCGCCTCTTTTTTTCTTTGCGTCATGTGCTGTTTGGGGAGTATTTTTTGGAAGGGCCATCCTGCGTGACACTGCAGTGCCACTCCTAGATGGGCCAGGTGTTTGTGTCGGCCACTATGGTAGCTTAGCTTAGTCGTCACACAGCTACCTCATTGCGCCTCTTTTTTTCTTTGCATCATGTGCTGTTTGGGGAGTATTTTTTGGAAGGGACATCCTGCGTGACACTGCAGTGCCACTCCTAGATGGGCCAGGTGTTTGTGTCGGCCATTTGGGTCGCTTAGCTTAGTCACACAACGACTTTGGTGCAGCTCTTTTTTTCTTTGCATCATGTACTGTTTGGGGACTATTTTTTTAAGTGCCATCCTGTCTGACACTGCAGTGCCACTCCTAGATGGGCCAGGTGTTTGTGTCGGCCACTAGGGTCGCTTAGCTTAGTCGTCACACAGCTACCTCATTGCGCCTCTTTTTTTCTTTGCGTCATGTGCTGTTCGGGGAGTATTTTTTGGAAGGGCCATCCTGCGTGACACTGCAGTGCCACTCCTAGATGGGCCAGGTGTTTGTGTCGGCCACTTGGGTCGCTTAGCTTAGTCACACAACGACTTTGGTGCAGCTCTTTTTTTCTTTGCATCATGTGCTGTTTGGGGACTATTTTTTTAAGTGCCATCCTGTCTGACACTGCAGTGCCACTCCTAGATGGGCCAGGTGTTTGTGTCGGCCACTTGTGTCGCTTAGCTTAGTCACACAGCGACCTTGGTGCGCCTCTTTTTTTCTTTGCATCATGTGCTGTTTGGGGACTATTTTTTTGAAGTGCCATCCTGCCTGACACTGCAGTGCCACTCCTAGATGGGCCAGGTGTTTGTGTCGGCCACTTGTGTCGCTTAGCTTAGCCATCCAGCGACCTCGGTGCAAATTTTAGGACTAAAAATAATATTGTGAGGTGTGAGGTGTTTAGAATAGACTGAAAATGAGTGGAAATTATGGTTATTGAGGTTAATAATACTATGGGATCAAAATGACCCCCAAATTCTATGATTTAAGCTGTTTTTTAGGGTTTTTTGAAAAAAAAACACCCGAATCCAAAACACACCCGAATCCGACAAAAAAAATTCGGTGAGGTTTTGCCAAAACGCGTTCGAACCCAAAACACGGCCACGGAACCGAACCCAAAACCAAAACACAAAACCCGAAAAATTTCAGGTGCACATCACTAATATCCACTGCTGCAGTATAACAATTATAACAACCTGTTGGGCTGCATCAGACCAGTGGTAGTGTCTTGTGTCATCAGTAATTCCAATGACGATATACGCTGCTGCTATATATCCACTGCTGCAGTATAACAATTATAACAACCTGTTGGGATGCATCAGACCAGTGGTAGTATCCTGTGTCATCAGTAATTCCAGTGACGATATACACTGCTGCTATATATCCACTGCTGCAGTATAACAATTATAACAACCTGTTGGGCTGTATCAGACCAGTGGTAGTGTCCTGTGTCATCAGTAATTCCAGTGACGATATACGCTGCTGCTATATGTCCACTGCTGCAGTATAATAATTATAACAACAACAACGTGTTGTGCTGCATCAGACCAGTGGTAGTGTCCTGTGTCGTCAGTAATTGCAGTCATTCCTGTGACGCATATTATCTCATATAACTCCCAAAAAATAATGGAGAACAAAAGTTTTGATTAGAAAATAGGGAAAGATCAAGAAGAACCACTTCCTCCTAGTGCTGAAGCTGCTGCCACTAGCCATGACATAGACAATGAAATGCCATCAACGTCGTCTGCCAAGGCCGATTCCCAATGTGATAGCAGAGGGTGTGTAAAATCCAAAAAGCCAAAGTTCAGTAAAAAGAATAAAAATTTTTTTTTTTAAATCATCTGAGGAGAAACGTAAACTTGCCAATGTGCCATTTACAACACAGAGTGGCAAGGAACGGCTGAGGCCCTGGCCTATGTTCATGGCTAGTGGTTCAGCTTCACATGACGATGGAAGCCCTCATCCTCCCGCTAGAAAAATTAAAAGAGTTAAGCTGGAAAGAGCACAGAAAAGAACTGTGCGCTCTGAGATGGTATCACCAATCCCCAAGGAGAGTCCAAGTGTGTCGGCGGTTGCGATGCATGACCTTCCCAACACTGGACGGGAAGAGGTGGCTCCTTCCACCATTTGCATGCCCCCTGCATGTGCTGGAAGGAGCACCCACAGTCCAGTTCCTGATATTCAAATTGAAGATGTCACTGTTGAAGTACACCAGGATGAGGATATGGGTGTTGCTGGCACTGAGGAGGAAGTTGATGATGAGGATTCTGATGTTGATGTGGTTTGTTTAAGTCAGGCACTGGGGAAGACACCTGTTGTCCTTGGGACAAAGAGGCCCATTTTGATGCCTGGGCAAACTACCAAAAAAGCCACCTCTTCGGTGTGGAATTATTTCTCCTCAAATCCAGACAACAGGTGTCAAGCCATCTGTTGCCTCTGTCAATTTGTAATAAGTAGGGGTAAGGATGTTAACCACCTAGGAACATCCTCCCTCATACGTCACCTGCTGCACATTCATCAGAAGTCACTGTCAAGTTCAGAAACTTTGGGTAAGAGCATAAGCAGTCCACTGACACCTAAATCCCTTCTTCCTCCTGTACCCAAGCTCCTGCAAGCCACACCACCAACTCCCTCAACGTCAACTTCCTCCTCAGTCAGGAACGTCCATAGTACTGCAGGCCATGTAACTGTCAAGACTGAGGAGTCCTCTCCTAACCGGGATTCCTCCGTAGGATCCTTGAGTGGTATGCCTACTGTTGCTGCCGCTGCTGTTGTTGCTGCTGGGAGTCGATCGTCATCCCAGAGGGGAAGTCAGAAGACCACTTGTACTACTTCAAGTAAGCAATTGACTGTCCAACAGTCCTTTGTGAGGAAGATGAAATATGACAGCATTCATCCTTTTGCAAAGCAGATAACTGAGGCCTTGACAGCTATGTTGGTGTTAGAGGTGCGTTCCGTATCCACCATTAGTTCAGAGTCACTTAAAGATTTGTTTGAGGTACTGTGTTCCCGGTATCAAATCCCATCTAGGTTCCACTTCTCTAGGCAGGCGATACCGAGAATGTACATAGACATCAGAAAAAGAGTCACCAGTGTCCTAAAAAATGCGGTTGTATCCAGTGTCCACTTAACCACGGACATGTGGACAATGGAACAGGGCAGACTAAGGACTATATGACTGTAACAGCCCACTGGGTAGATGTATGGCCTCCCGCAGCAGCACCAGTAGCAGCATCTTGCAAACACCAACTCATTCCTAGGCAGGCTACGCTTTGTATCACTGCTTTCCATAAGAGGCACACAGCTGACAACCTCTTACGGAAACTGAGGAACATCATCGCAGAATGGCTTACCCCAATTGGACTCTCCTGGGGATTTGTGATATCGGACAACGCCACCAATATTGTGCGTGCATTACAACTGGGCAAATTCCAGCACGTCCCATGTTTTGCACATACAATTAATTTGGTGGTGCAGAATTTTTTTTTAAATGAGAGGGGTGTGCAGGAAATGCTGTCGGTGTCCCGAAAAATTACGGGCTACTTTCGGCATTCTGCCACCGCGTGCTGAAGACTGGAGTGCCAGCAAACACTCCTGAACCTGCCCCACCATCAACTGAAGCAAGAGGTGGCAACGAGGTGTAATTCAACACTCTATATGCTTCAGAGGATAGAGGAGTAGCAAAAGGCCATTCAAGCCTATACATCCACCTACAATATAGGCAAAGGAGGGGTAATGCACCTGACTCAAGCGCAGTGGAGAATGATTTCCATCTTGTGCAAGGTTCTCCAACCCTTCGAACTTGCCACACGTGAAGTCAGTTCAGACACTGCCAGTTTGAGTCAGGTCATTCCCCTCATCAGGCTTTTGCAGAAGCAGCTGGAGAAATTGAAGGAGGAGCTAAGACGGAGCGATTCCGCAAAGTATGCGGGACTTGTGGATGGAGCCCTTCATTCGCTTTGCCAGGATTCAATGGTGGTCAATCTGTTGAAATCAGAGCACTACATTTTGGCCACCGTGCTCGATCCTAGGTTTAAAGCCTACGTTGTATCTCTCTTTCCAGCAGACACAAGTGTGCAGAGGTGCAAAGACCTGCTGGTTAGTAAATTGTCAACTCAAGCGGAACGTGACCCGTCAACAGCTCCTCCTTCAATTTCTCCCGCCACTGGGGCTGCAAGGAAAAGGCTAAGATTTCCTAGCCCACCCGCTAGTGGTGATGCAGGGCAGTCAGGAGCGAAAGCTGTCATCTGGTCCAGACTGAAGGACCTGCCAACGATTACTGACATGTCTACTGTCACTGCAATGATTCTTTCACCATTGAAAGAATGGTGGAGGATTATATGAGCATCCAAGTAGGCATGTCAGACAGTCCGTACGTATACTGGCAGGAAAAAGAGGCAATTTGGAGGCCCTTGCACAAACTGGCTTTATTTTACCTAAGTTGTTCCCCCTCCAGTGTGTACTCCGAAAGAGTGTTTAGTGTAGCCGGTAACCTTGTCAGCGATCGGCGTAGGAGGCTACTTCCACTAAATGTGGAGAATATGATGTTCATCAAATTGAATTATAAAGTCCACCGGGAAGATCTTTACCGGCAATTGCCTCCAGAAAGTACACAGGGACCTGTGATGGTGGATTCCAGTGGGGACGAATTAATACTCAGTGAGGAGGATGTACACAGTGAAAGGGGTGAGGAATCGGAGGAAGATGATGAGGTGGACATCTTGCCTCTGTAGAGCCAGTTTGTGCAAGGAGAGATTGATTGCTTTTTTTTGGTGGGCGCCCAAACAAACCAGTCATTTCAGCCACAGTCGTGTGGCAGACCCTGTCGCTGAAATGATTGGTTTGTTAAAGTGTGCATGTCCTGTTTATACAACATAAGGGTGGGTGTGAGGGCCCAAGGACAATTGCATCTTGCACCTCTTTTTCTTCTTTGCATCATGTGCTGTTTGGGGACTAGTATTTTTAAGTGCCATCCTGTCTGTAACTGCAGTGCCACTCCTAGATGGGCCAGGTGTTTGTGCCGCACACTTGTGTCCCTTAGCTTGGCCATCCAGCTACCTCATTGCACCTCTTTTTCTTCTTTGCATCATGTGCTGTTTGG
The DNA here is from genome assembly GCF_028390025.1 of Pseudophryne corroboree. Lineage (NCBI taxonomy): Eukaryota > Metazoa > Chordata > Amphibia > Anura > Myobatrachidae > Pseudophryne > Pseudophryne corroboree. The sequence continues at coordinate 1,173,833,248 of NC_086444.1, forward strand.
GGCCTATTTTTTAAATCTGCCATCCTGTCTGCCACTGCAGTGCCACTCCTAAATAGGCCAGGTGTTTGTGCCGCACACTTGTGTCACTTAGCTTGGCCATCCAGCTACCTAATTGCACCTCTTTTTCTTCTTTGCATCATGTGCTGTTTGGGGACTAGTTTTTGAATAGCGCCATCTTGTCTGCAACTGCAGTGCCACTGCTAGATGGGCCAGGTGTTTGTGCTGCATACTTGTGTCGCTTGGCTTAGGGGTACATTTACTAAGCAGTGATAAGAGCGGAGAAGTGAGTAAGTGGAGAAGTGCCCATGGCAACCAATCAGCACTGAACTAATATCTATAATTTGCATACTGTAAAATGATACAGAGCTGCTGATTGGTTGATGGGGAAATTTCTCGACTGGCTCACTTGTCCGCTCTTATCACTGCTTAGTAAATGTACCCCTTAGACATACAGCCACCTCGGTGCAACTTTTAGGCCTAAAAACAATATTGTGAGGTGTGAGGTGTGAGGTGTTCAGAATAGACTGGAAATGAGTGGAAATGATTGTTATTGAGGTTAATAATACTGTAGGAGCAAAATTACCCCCAAATTCTGTGATTTTAGCTGTTTTTATGTTTATTTTCCAAAATCATCCAGATCCAAAACCAAAACACAAAAGGGTGGTTTTGGCAAAACCAAGCCAAAACCAAAACACAAAAATGGAATTAGAACCAAAATCAAAACACAAAAAACGAAAAGTGCCAGCCGCACATCTCTAATTTATACCACTGGTTTTGGCAATTGTGTGTTTGGGGGGGGGGGGGGGGGGGGCTGCCTATTTTCTCAGTCCCGGGCCCCACAATTACTAATGGCAGCCGTTGCCCTTCTATACAAAGCTGCAATTCCTGGCAGTGAATCACATCATCAAGCTGCCCGAGACCAGCTGCTTCACTTAGATAGTGGAAGGCGGAAGGGGAAGGGGGGGGAGGTGACTGCTGGGATCCATGTCTGGGAGACTTGCCTGTTGTTTCTAGAGTCTCGAAGAGTCACCTGTGATTCAAAATTCTTCCACATGTTTTCAGAGGTATTAATAAGACCAGAGCAAGGCAGAAGATGAGAGGAGGAGGACCTCCATCCCCAGATTCAGCCTAGGCAACAGCAAGGCCCAACTCTTGTCATAAGTGCTAGAACCTGTTCTCCCTCTCAGTTCAGGAAGTGGTGCAAATGTGTCACCACAACCATGAAGCCAGAGCCATAACTAGACTGTTTGGTGCCCTGTGCCAGAAAGAGTATTGCCCCCCCCCCCCCCTCCCCACACACACACTCCTATTTTATATATTACGCACACATTTATAGAACACTACAAGAAAATGGATTTGGACACGAATCCTCTTTATACCACATTCATACACTCAACCTGATAGCTCGCCACCATTCATCCAAAATACCTCTCATTAAATAACACATTTCAATATACTATCACAACCTGCTGCATCCCAGCCAAAACCCCCTCCCACCGAGCCACTGGATACAGCATAAAAACTGAGATTTCTAACTATATGAAGCTGCCTGAACCCCGTAAAAAAATAACCAGCACCATAATGGAGCAGATCCATGCAGTGTGCAGCCACACATCCAATGCCTTGCAGCCACACACTACATAGATCTGCCCGGCTGCAAAGCTGATAACCCCTTCACAAAGTACAAGGTACATTTCAAATAGTTGGAACTCTTAACCTTGGAATTCTCTAGCTTTGTATGGAAGGGCAGATAGCTCATTGAATGAATCCCGGGCACATCAGCATCCCAAAATGTAATAAAGAACAGTGTGACTGAACAACAAAGAGCTATAAAGTCAAGTCCAGGAATGCTGTATAGGTATTAGCGACAGAAGGGTGCTGGTAGGAACAGGGGTGGTCAGGAGATGCTGGGCTTTAAAAAGGGGGGAAGCTGCAAGTGAAAATAATTAAAACAGAAAATTGACAAGTGCTGCCAACAGCGCCCCTTACCCTGCAGTGCTCTTTTCTTATCTTTGCTCTTTCTGTGACTAGGCGCCCGCCTGGGCGCACTTAGTCACTGTGAGCATCTCCGTCTGGACGGGAGAGCGTCTCCGTTTGGAATGGATAGCATCTGTCCACGTGCCTGAACAGAGATGCTCGTGCCCGGACAGAGACACTCTGAATGGGAGCGTTTCTGTGCACTCCCAGCGTGACTAGGCGGACGGATCGCCTAGTCACGCCGGAAGTGCACGCCTGTGACCAGGTAGGCAAAGATAATGGAGGCTCCATCTGTATGTGCAATGCCCCCTCCGCACACACCTACAGTAGTTACGGCCCTGCATGCAGTCTCCTTAATCTCTGTGAGCAAATGAGAGTTGATTTGAAGTCAGTGACAAAATGCTCCCATGCAGCATCTGGTCTACACATATTATTGTGTTCAATCCATGTTATGGCCACTGGGTCATTTCAGTTGGTGACATCTAGAATGGTGGACATCACACAGGTGACTTTTTAAGGCACTTTACATCAGTGTTCACATGGCTTCAAAAGACTTCTGCATATAAACTGTATATCTGTTTCACCAGCCAGGAGTCACAGCGGCATCATCTCAAGGTACAGTAGCATTCTCTAGGCTTGGAGAGCCACTATCTCAGTTCAGCTGCTGTACCCAGGGAATTCAACTGTCATTGCTGATGGCACCTGTGTTCTTCTCTATGGCTTCTTTGATGGCAACAAGAGTCAAAGATCTGTGCCCAGGAGTGTAAATAGTGCCACAGTAAAAATTCCAGAAAAAGATGCTCCAAGCAAGTGGATGACCACAGGAGAGCCCACGCAGCACACATCGAAGCCTTCTCCTGAGATTGAGATATAATGCAGAGTACAGTAATGCTCTGCAGATGCTGCCTGTGGTAACACTTCTGTGTGGACTGATATTTCATGTCTGCACCTTAAACTGTTCCTCTCCTCCTATACTGTGCAGGCTGGCTGCACAGAAGTGGGCGTCATTAATGGCTGCTTCATTATCAATGGCTGATGATGGTTCTACCTTATAGTACATTCCTCACCTCCAGCCATAACTGTTATTATGCTACAGTACTTTATATATAAATATTTCCACACATCTCCTAAATTGTGAGCACAGTAGGGCAGAGCCACCTTTACCTTCTGTTACAAATCATTGTATGTTATTTATCTGAATCATAACCCATTCAATGTACAGCACAACTTACCGTATATACTCGAGTATAAGTCGACCCGAATATAAGCCGAGGCACCTAATTTTCCCCCAAAAAACTGGGAAAACTTATTGACTCGAGTATAAGCCTAGGGTGGTAAATGCAGCTATAGCTGGACACGGCCCTCATACTGCCAGATATGCCCCCCAGTGCCAGATATACCCCCACAGTGCTAGAGATATGCCCCCATGGTGCCAGATATTTGCCCTCATAGTGCCAGATATGCTCCCACAGTGCCAGATATGCCCTCATAGTGCCAGATATGCCCCCACAGTGCTACATATGCCCCCAGTGCCAGATATGCCCTCATAGTGCCAGATATGCCCCCACAGTGCTAGATATGCCCCCATGGTGCCAGATATTTGCCCTCATAGTGCCAGATATGCCCCCACAGTGCTACATATGCCCCCAGTGCCAGATATGCCCTCATAGTGCCAGATATGCCCCCACAGTGCTAGATATGCCCCCATGGGGCCAGATATTTGCCCTCATAGTGCCAGATATGCCTCCACAGTGCATCATATGCCCCCACAGTGCCAGATACCATATGCCCTCACAGTGCCAGATATGCCCAGCCCCCAACTACCCCCCCCCCCCCACGACACACCCGCGCTCCCCCCGACACACCCGCGCTCCCCACCCCGCAGCCTGTCTCTACTAACCTTCAATGACGGGGCACGAGTGCAGGCAGCAGCAGGCGGTGCGGGCAGCGGTGGCCGGCCTTGGGACAGAGCGCAGCGGCTGAGGAGGCGGGCGGCGCGGCAGTACTTCGGTGAGCATGGAGAGGGAGAGGGATGGCTGCAGCAGCGTCACTGGTCGATGCACCAATTACAGTGCGCTGCTGCGGCTCCCGAGTCCCCCTCTCTCCTCCTCCTCCTTCTCTCACGGCTGCTTCCTGTGCTCTGCTCCTGCACAGGGCTCCGGGCGCATCACTCGAGTATAAGCCGAGGGGTGCTTTTTCAGCACAAAAAATGTGCTGAAAAACTCGGCTTATACTCGAGTATATACGGTAATTTGTTGGGGCTTTATAAATAAAGGATAATAATATTACATCAATAAAAAAATGACTGTATATTGTTTTACATACTACTACATATATGACATCTAGCATTTAAAAAATAATGTAACTAACATCTTTGAAAAAGAGGAAGGAGGTTTTTGTACAGCTCTGTATCACTGTGTGAGAGGGAGCTGAGCACCCTGCTGACAGATATACTCTGCCTCATCTTCTGCTGTCACTCCACTGATTGTTAGTGTGTATGCAGTTCCAGATCTAGATCCACTGAACCTGTCTGGGACTCCTGTATATCGGGTGCTTGCATAATAGATAAGAAGCTTTGGAGATTGTCCTGATTTCTGTTGGTACCAGTGTAAATAGCTGCCTATATTAGTACTGGCTGTACATGAGATGGTGACTGATCCTCCTGGTGACACAGAGATATAACCTGGGGTCTGAGTCATCACAGTCTCCCCACAGGACCCTGAGGATTAGAGGAGACACAGTCATTACTGATACATGTCTGTATATAGTCATATACACCCTGCTCTGATTATTTATGTTACATGTATAGATTCCCCTACACAGCACCATGTAATGCCCCCAATCTCTCACCCTGAATATAAATGAGTATCACAGCCATCAGGTAACTGTGAGACACCATCTTGCTGTATCTGGGCTGTCAGACAGACACTATAAGACGTCTCCTGTACAATGAGATATATATAGAGAGTGACAGGTGAGGTGTGACAGGAAATCCCCCAGAGACTGTGTATGGAAATAAGATGGAAATTCTGTGGTGTCAGTGTGACAGTGACTGGTGTGTACTAGAGACAGGATGTCAGTGTGATGTCCTCAGTTGTGTCAGTGTGACAGTGACTGGTGTGTACTAGAAACAGGTTGTCAGTGTGATGTCCTCTGTGGTGTCAGTGTGACAGTGACCGGTGTGTACTAGAGACAGAATGTCAGTGTGATGTCCTCTGTGGTGTCAGTGTGACAGTGACTGGTGTGTACTAGAGACAGGATGTCAGTGTGATGTCCTCTGTGGTGTCAGTGTGACAGTGACTGGTGTGTGCTAGAGACAGGATGTCAGTGTGATGTCCTCTGTGGTATCAGTGTGACAGTGACCGGTGTGTGCTAGAGACAGGATGTCAGTGTGATGTCCTCTGTGGTGTCAGTGTGACAGTGACAGATGTGTACTAGAGACAGGATCTCAGTGTGATGTCCTCTGTGGTGTCAGTGTGACAGTGACCGGTGTGTACTAGAGACAGGATGTCAGTGTGATGACCTCTGTGGTATCAGTGTGACAGTGACTGGTGTGTGATAGAGACAGGGTGTCAGTGTGATGTCCTCTGTGGTGTCAGTGTGACAGTGACTGGTGTGTGATAGAGACAGGGTGTCAGTGTGATGTCCTCTGTGGTGTCACTGTGACAGTGACTGGTGTGTACTAGAGACAGGATGTCAGTGTGATGTCCTCTGTGGTGTCAGTGTGACAGTGACTGGTATGTGCTAGAGACAGAATGTCAGTGTGATGTCCTCTGTGGTGTCAGTGTGACAGTGACTGGTGTGTGCTTGAGACAGGATCTCAGTGTGATGTCCTCTGTAGTGTCAGTGTGACAGTGACAGGTGTGTACTGGAGACAGGATCTCAGTGTGTTGCCCTCTGTGGTGTCAGTGTGACAGTGACTGGTGTGTGCTAGAGACAGGATGTCAGTGTGATGTCCTCTGTGGTGTCAGTGTGACAGTGACTGGTGTGTGCTAGAGACAGGATGTCAGTGTGACGTCCTCTGTGGTGTCAGTGTGACAGTGACTGGTGTGTGCTAGAGACAGAATGTCAGTGTGATGTCCTCTGTGGTGTCAGTGTGACAGTGACTGGTGTGTGCTTGAGACAGGATCTCAGTGTGATGTCCTCTGTAGTGTCAGTGTGACAGTGACAGGTGTGTACTGGAGACAGGATCTCAGTGTGTTGCCCTCTGTGGTGTCAGTGTGACAGTGACTGGTGTGTGCTAGAGATAGGATGTCAGTGTGATGTCCTCTGTGGTGTCAGTGTGACAGTGACTGGTGTGTGCTAGACAGGATGTCAGTGTGATGTCCTCTGTGGTGTCAGTGTGACAGTGACTGGTGTGTGCTAGAGACAGGATGTCAGTGTAATGTCCTCTGTGGTGTCACTGTGACAGTGACTGGTGTGTACTAGAGACAGGATGTCAGTGTGATGTCCTCTGTGGTGTCAGTGTGACAGTGACTGGTGTGTGCTAGAGACAGGATGTCAGTGTGATGTCCTCTGTGGTGTCAGTTTTACAGTGACTGCGGTGTACTGGATCTCAGTGTAATGTCAGGCCACTCAGGTCACTGTACTACCTGATAGAGCCCTGGGGCTTCTGTATAATAGGCTAGACATTGGGCCTAATTCTGAGTTGATCGCAGCAGCAAATTTATTAGCAGTTGGGCAAAACCATGGCCCTCATTCCGAGTTGTTCGCTCGCAAGCGGATTTTAGCAGATTTGCTCATGCTAAGCCGCCGCCTACTGGGAGTGAATCTTAGCATCTTAAAAATGCGAACGATGTATTCGCAATATTGCGATTACACACCTCGTAGCAGTTTCTGAGTAGCTCCAGACTTACTCGGCATCTGAGATCAGTTCAGTGCTTGTCGTCCCTGGTTTGACGTCACAAACACACCCAGCGTTCGCCCAGACACTCCTCCGTTTCTCCGGCCACTCCTGCTTATTTTCCGGAAACGGTAGCGTTTTTTTCCCACACGCCCATAAAACGGCCTGTTTCCGCCCGTAACACCCATTTCCTGTCAATCACATTACGATCGCCAGAACGATGAAAAAGCCATGAGTAAAAATCCTAACTGCATAGCAAATTTACTTGGCGCAGTCGCAGTGCGGACATTGCGCATGCGCATTAAGCGGAAAATCGCTGCGATGCGAAGATTTTTACCGAGCGAACAACTCGGAATGAGGGCCCATGTGCACAGCAGGGGGGACAGATATAACATGTGCAGAGAGAGTTAGATTTGGGTATGGTGTGTTCAAACTGAAATCTAAATTGCAGTGTAAGAATAAAGCAGCCAGTATTTACCCTGGACAGAAACAAAATAACCCACCCAAATCTAACTCTCTCTGCAAATGTTATATCTGCCCCCCCTGCAGTGCACATGGTTTTGCCCAATTGCTAACAAACTTGCTGCTGCGATCAACTCAGAATTACCCCCATGAAGCAGTGAAAAGTGTGAAGTGAGTCAGTGGAGAATTTGCCTATGGTAACCAATCAACTGCTATGTATATTTTTTATAAAATGCACTTTATAAATTATTATTATTATTATTATTATTATTATTATCTTTTATTTATATTGTGCCACAAGGGATCTGCTGCACCCAAATACAGAGTGCATAATCAATACAGTAAAATAATTGTTTACAATTGAAGAAAATATAGGACAAGTACAGGGTAAATAAACATAGCTACAGCAGCAGGGAACACTGACATAAGATAAAGGTGGCAGAAAACCGTGGGATTTGCTGAATTTGAATATGGTTTGAGTTAGAGAAAGATAAGCATAAGAGGGTTAAAGACCCTGCTCGTGAGAGCTTACATTCTAAAGGGGAGGGGCAAACAGATAGAGGTGACACAGATGGGGTAAACAGGGATCGAGGAACAAAGGGTTAGGATGAGATTAGGCTGAGTTTGGTGAAGAAGTGGCTCTTTAGAGCCCGTTCGAAGTTTTGTAGAGAGGTGGAGAGTCTGAGGGAGAGAGGTAAAGAATTCCAGTGAAAGACAGCAGCATGTGAGAAATCTTGAAGGTTGGAATGGGAGGATGTAATTAGTAGGCAGGATAGGCAGTGGGCATTAGCAGAGCAAAGAGGATTGGTGGGAGTGTAAAGGGAGATAAGGTCAGGGATGTACATGGGAGAGGAGTGAGTGAGGGCTTTGTGAGTGTGAGAAGTTTGAATTGGATTCTGAAAAGGAAGAGAAGCCAGTGAAGGGCTTGTTGGAGAGGGGATGTGGACATAGTGCATTTAGTGAGGAAGATGAGCCGGTCTGCAGCATTGAAGATAGATTGTAGTGGAGAGAGGCATTTGTCGGGGATGCCAGTTACAGTAGGAGGTGATTACAGTAGTCCAGTTTCTAAATGACAAGTGAATTGATAATGATCTTAGTAGCATCTTGGGTGAGAAAGGGTCTGATCCTGGAAATATTTTTGACATGAAAATGGCAGGTTTTTGAGAGGTGCTAAATGTGTGGTTTGAAGGAGAGGGAGGAGTCAAGGATTACTCCAAGAGAGTGCAGTTGGGGGCTAGAGCAGATAGGAATGCCATCAATAGATAATGAAATTGTGGGAGGGTGGGAAGATGATCAGCTCAGTCTTAGACGTGTTAAGGTTAAGAAAGTGCTGGGACATCCAAGAAGAGATAACAGAGAGACAGTTTGAGATACGAGTGAGTAGAGCAGGGGAGAGGAGAGGATTGTCAAGAAAAGGCCATGCAAAAGTGTGGGGGAGCTGAGGCTGGAGTTAGTGCATCAAGAGCCACCACACACATATGGATCCTGAACATGGGCTTCAAATGTCGTATTCTTCTTGTCAAGCCGCTCCTGAAGAACAAACGTCAGAAGCGTCTTACCTGGACTAAAGGAAAAAAAAAAGAACTGGTCTGTTGCTCAGTGGTCCAAGGTCCTCTTTTCTGATGAGAGCAAGTTTTGCATCTCATTTGGAAACCAAGGTCCCAGAGTATGGAGGAAGAATGGAGAGGCATACAATCCAAGATGCTTGAAGTCCAGTGTGAAGTAGTTTCCACAGTCTGTGTTGATTTGGGGAGCCATGTCATCTGCTGGTGTTGGTCCACTGTGCTTTATTAAGTCCAGAGTCAATGCAGCTGTTTACCAGGACATTTTAGAGCACTTTATGCTTCCATCAGCAGACAAGCTTTATGAAGATGCTGACTTCATTTTCCAGCAGGACTTGGCACCTGCCCACACTACCAAAAGTAGCAAAACCTGGTTCAATGACCATGGGATTACTGTGCTTGATTGCCCAGCAAACTCACCTGACCTGAACCCCATAGAGAATCTATTGGGCATTGCCAAGAGAAAGATGAGAGACAAGAGACTGAACAATGCAGAAGAGCTGAAGGCCGCTATTGAAGCATCCTGGTCTTCCATAACACCTCAGCAGCAGTGGTGCAATTAGAAATATTTTCTTAGTGGTACTGAGTGCCGAAAAATGGGCGTGGTCATGTGTTGTGAGGGGGTGTGGTCACATGCTGCTAGTGGGAGTGGCTACATGACACTAGCGACGTGGCCACACGACACAGCCCCTTTTTTGGGGGAATCTGGAGGCAAGCCTAAAAATATATAGTAGTGCCTCCAGTATAATAGAAATATATAGTGATACCTCAAGTATAATAGAAATATATAGTAATGCCCCCAATTTAATAACAATATATAATAATGCCTCCATTATAACAGGAAAATACAGCCACTGTCGCACTCCCAGTAACCCTGGCAAAGTGGGAGGAGCCGTCATGCTGTCAAGCACCATGGTCGTGTTGCTTTGTGGCACATTAGAATTGTGGTAATGACAAAGTGTGTGGCAGGTGGTACTGCGTACCCGCTGCCAAATTCTTAAGGGTACTCAATACCCGAGCGTACCCGCATACTTGCACCGCTGCTCAGCAGTGCCACAGGCTGACAGAATCCATGCCACGCCGCATTGAGGCAGTAATTCATGCAAAAGGGGCCCAAACCCAGTACTGAGATTATACTTTTCAGAGGGCCGACATTTCTGTATTTAAAATCCTTTTTTTATTGATTTTATGTAATATTCTAATTTTCTGAGAGTATGGATTTGGAGTTTTCTTAAAATGTAAGCCACAATCATCAAAATTATAATAAATAAAGGCTTCAAATATCTCACTTTGCATGTAATAAGTCTATATAATATATTAGTTTCACCTTTTAAGTTGAATTACTGAAATAAATGAACTTTTGCACAATATTCTAATATTCAGAGTTTCACCTGTACATGGTGACATCTGTCTGTAATTTATATACTGTGGTTTTAGGATGACAGTTACTGGTGTTGAAGTGGAATATTCAAATAGTTATCAAGGGTTCTACGTTCTTCAGTTACATACATTATATCATCATATGGTTTTAACCACTTTTAGAATTATACCATTTGTTGCCAGTGATTTAAATTATGACCATACAGTACAGCGACATTTTTAGATACCTAGATACTGTATGTAACTGGTCATATCATTTGACAGCTGCCATATCCTTTGAATCAGGGTTTATTATACATCACCATGCTTCTCTCTGTAACATGTGCTTTTTTAATTCAGTTGTAAGCAGTTCTGTTTTCAACAACCTTACAATACTTCCCCTAAGTGTCCGAAACCAGTGGTACTACTTAACCACAAATACCACATGCCCCAAATTATGGAAGCCATTTAAGACTTTTAGGAGTAGATTTACTAAAACTTCTAAAAATAAGGTATATGGAGGTATTGCCTGTGAAAAGACCAGAGAAGGGGGTATTGGACGACCAGGGGCGGATTGGTGTGCCGGGACGCCGGACCAGATTCCGTTTGGCCGGTCCGGCATTCCCTCATTGGCTGCCCGCACCCCCTATACAGGCCGCAGCAGCCGGGTAGCGTTAAGTGAAGCTGAAGCCCAGTGAAGCATTTAGAAAATGGCCGCCGTCGGCGCTTCTGCGCACGCGGGTGTAGTATAATATGCCGGCGGCCGGGCTCCCAGCGACTAGCATACCGGCGCCGGGATCCCGACCGCTGGCATACCGACAGCGTGGCAAGCGCAAATGAGCCCCTTGCGGGCTCGCTGCACTCGCCACACTGCGGGCACGGTGGCGCGCCACGCTATTTATTCTCCCTCCAGGGGGGTCGTGGACCCCCAAGAGGGAGAAAAAGTGTCGGTATGCCGGCTGTCGGGATTCCGAAGACCACCCGTATTTTATATATGATTTAGGATTAACTATAAAGCTATGTTTGCTGCAGAGTGACAGCCAGCTAATGAGGGGCAACATTACTGACAGCACCACCTCCCGCCAGCGGCATCACGTGTTCTGCCTCCCCTTCAGCCCCTCCGTCACACTGTTCAAAGGAGCGGCTGCTGATAAAACTTGGACATGGCAACCAGCTAATTATGACTGCGTCACACACCAGTTGTCTGCTCTACTACATTTAATAATTATATAGTGTGCATGCCTGCTGCATCATATATATTTTATACATTAGTATAACATGCTTTACCTGGTGTATAATGTGCTCTGCCTGGTGCAATGTGTATAACTTGCTTTACCTGGTGCAATGTGTATAATGTGCTTTACCTAGTGCAGTGTGTATAACGTGCTTTACCTGGTACAATGTGTATAACGTGCTTTACCTGGTGCAATGTGTATAACGTGCTCTGCCTGGTGCAATATGTATAACGTGCTTTACCTGGTGCAATATGTATAACGTGCTTTACCTGGTGCAATGTGTATAACGTGCTTTACCTGGTGCAATGTGTATAACGTGCTTTACCTGGTGCAGTGTGTATAATGTGCTCTGCCTGGCGCAAAGTGTATAATGTGCTCTACCTGGTGCAATGTGTATAATGTGCTCTGCCTGGTGCAAAGTGTATAATGTGCTTAACCTGGTGCAATGTGTATAATGTGCTCTGCCTGGCGCAAAGTGTATAATGTGCTTTACCTGGTGCAATGTGTATAATGTGCTCTACCTGGCGCAAAGTGTATAAGTCACCCATATGTTTTATTATTATGCAAACTAGAACCATAACCTAGAAATAATGACACGTACAACTGTATAAGTTGGAAAAAATGGAGGTCACAGCCAAATTTATTTAATTTGAATCAGAATTGTTAATCACCGGTGGGGAAAAAAGCAGTGCCAACTCGGCCATGGCTTAAAACTTTTGAATCTTTAAATAAATGGGGCGGAGTTTCCGCCCCTTGCGCAATCCGTCCTGGGTAGAACCATCTCCCCTTAATTAGCACAGTGCTGGTCCCTCCTTAAGATGGTGACCTGGTCCTCCCCTGAGGTAGTGACCGACTCGCCTTTCTCAAAGGGGAAATGCTAGCCAAACTCTGTTGCGCTAAATTGAGCCGCCGAATAGCACTGCTTTCCGCCCGCTGCGCCTCGCACTTGCTGGAATAATTATAGCTCATTATCCCAACGTGAAAAAACTTTCAAAACACTATTAAAATTTACAATTTTATGCATTTAACTTGCTGGGTGGGTGGGATCACAAAATGGCAAGAGGAATTTGAAATCCTCTGCCCACACTTAAATAAACTAATCTAATCCGCCTACCTAACTACTCCCTATTGGATAATGTTTGATTGACATACATCAACACCTATTAGAAAATATAAACACAAAAACCAGATCCAACTAGCTTAGCTACCTAACAAACAGGGAACCCGCCTACCTAACTACTTCCTATTGGATAATGTTTAATTGACATACATCAACACCTATTAGAAAATATCAACACAAAAACCAGATCCAACTAGCTTAGCTACATAACAAACAGGGTGCTTATATTCACTCTATCCTATACCGTCTCTCGTTCTTTTTAAGTCACCCATATGTTTTATTATTATGCAAACTAGAACCATAACCTAGAAATAATGACACGTACAACTGTATAAGTTGGAAAAAATGGAGGTCACAGCCAAATTTATTTAATTTGAATTAGAATTGTTAATCACCGGTGGGGAAAAAAGCAGTGCCAACTCGGCCATGGCTTAAAACTTTTGAATCTTTAAAATAAATGGGGCGGAGTTTCCGCCCCTTGCGCAATCCGTCCTGGGTAGAACCATCTCCCCTTAATTAGCACAGTGCTGGTCCCTCCTTAAGATGGTGACCTGGTCCTCCCCTGAGGTAGTGACCGACTCGCCTTTCTCAAAGGGGAAATGCTAGCCAAACTCTGTTGCGCTAAACTGAGCCGCCGAATAGCACTGCTTTCCGCCACATTCGAAGACTCCAGACTACGAAACCGCCACCAACGACCTAACCCTCAAAACTCACTTAAACTTTTCAATAATGCTGTGACAAACAACTCCAAACCAGCCTCAGATAAATGCACTCCATCTAATCTGTACAATTCAACTCTCTCATAACGCAAATCTGAGTGCTTAACCATTTTCCCCTTTAAACTAATAACAAATCTGGAGGTTGCGGCATTGAGCTTCCTTCTTACTTTATCTAATGCCGCTCCCCCTTGGGTGCCCCTCCAAAATCTACGTGGTACCACTTCCGACCACATCACCTTAACCAACGGCCAATGTTCCGCAATTATTTGAAAATCTTTCTTTATGTTATTAATTAACTCTATACCCTTACAAGTACCTAAATCATTGCCTCCTAAATGTATCAACAAGCAATCAGGGGCACCCCAATTCTTTTTGCAATCCCAGAGCACACTCAATAAATTGCTCCATCTCATTCCCCTTAGACCTATCCACCTCACTTTAAAAGGGAACGACTTAGATGCCTTGTGCCTGCTGGCCCAATAGACATATGAATGACCCACAATCCACACCCGGCTTGACAATGTCAAAAAACCTGCAGGAAAAAACAGCAAAATAAATAAAATTTTATTTAAATTATGATTCAACAACCTTTTAAAACAGGGAGGGATAAAACTTAGTTATTTTGGCGACCCAGATGGAGGTGAATGACACCAAACCTCAAAAAATTTTGCGAGGGAAAAGGTGAAAAGAACTCCAATCCCCCTTTAACGGCGGGTAGCTTATGGCCCTGGGTTTCCTAAATAACAAACTCGCAGGATGCCTCTATTAATGCAACTTATCCCCTCTAACGTATCGCTTGTAAGCATCTGACTTCCACCTTCCTAACCTCTTAATTTCTTCTTTAGAAGAGTCTGCCGCTGCTGCGCAAGTCGCTGCTCCTATCCTGAAAGAATGCGTCCCGTAATACTCTAATGGAAGGCCCAATGCTGTTAAACACTTATTAAAAATACTTGTGAATTGAAATTTAGATAAAGGATTCCGATCTCTATGGACCAACCACTGATCCCCCCCTTCCGGACGAATTCGTCCGTAGGCCTCAGCTAATCTTACTGGGCAGATGCTCGGCTCCAAATGCATAGGAACAGAAATCCATTTACCCCTTCCCATCTAGTCCGTTTTGGACCGGTGTATCTTGATAAGAAGCTTATCGCTCTTAACCACTACATTACTCAACAATATACCCGTATCAACTGAACCCTTATTCCAGGCCTGGCCAACCTGTGGCTCTCCAGCTGTTGTAAAACTACAAGTCCCATCATGCCTTGCCACAGTTTTGCTATTAGGGAATGCTAAAACTGTGGCAGGGCATGCTGGGATGTGTAGTTTCACTACATCTGGAGAGCCACAGGTTGTCCAGGCCTGCCTTATTCTTTGCAACTAATTCACCTACTCTTAAGGCACCGAAAAAAGGCCACTGCAAATGCCAAACTAAAAAGGCAAACCTCGAACTCTCCTATCGCAATACCTGAAACAGCACTAATTAGATCTCTCAAAAGCCCGATTTCAATTGGCCTACGCTCATCGCTTATATTTGCCTGCTCCTTAGACCACCCCTTCATTGCTTTTGATAGCATAAAGGATTTAGTTGGGTCTATCAACCCCTCTAAACGTGAAAAATACGAAATTCCTGCTAAAGCACCTGACATAAGCCGCTTTAGAACGACCCTTTTTATGTCCTAACCATACAAACGCCAACATAGCATCCTGTATACTCTTAACACTACCTTCCGAATTCATGTATGCCTGCCATTCATTCCACGCTGCAGAATACGATCTCAACGTCCCAGGTGCCAATGCCTTCAATGCTAACGCTTTCATGCCGGTTTGATGATCTGCTATACAAATTCAGGACATGACAAACCTTCCAATCTAGCCTCTGGAGCTAATGCCCTAAATCTATCCCATTGAAAACGGGACAAAGCGTCCGCTATCTCGTTCCTCACCCCAGGCACATGCCTAGCACTTAACTCTATATTCTTCTGCATACACCTAAGGGTTAACTGCCTCAACAACTTCAATGCATGAGAACACGAAGACTTTTGATTGTTGATCGCTTGAACTACCCCTAGGTTATCACACCAAAACAAAATCCTTTGATTACCAAGCTTGTAACTAGAGATGAGCGGGTTCGGTTTCTTTGAATCCGAACCCGCACGAACTTCACTTTTTTTTTCACGGGTCCGAGCGACTCGGATCTTCCCGCCTTGCTCGGTTAACCCGAGCGCGCCCGAACGTCATCATGACGCTGTCGGATTCTCGCGAGGCTCGGATTCTATATAAGGAGCCGCGCGTCGCCGCCATTTTCACACGTGCATTGAGATTGATAGGGAGAGGACGTGGCTGGCGTCCTCTCCATTTAGATTAGATTTAGAAGAGAGAGAGAGAGAGAGATTGCTGTGATACTGTAGATTAGAAGAGAGTGCAGACAGAGTTTAGTGACTGACGACCACAGTGACCAGTGACCACCAGAGACAGTGCAGTTGTTTGTTTTATTTAATATATCCGTTCTCTGCCTGAAAAAAACGATACACAGTCACACAGTGACTCAGTCTGTGTGCACTGCTCAGCCCAGTGTGCTGCACATCAATGTATTGTATATAAAGCTTATAATTGTGGTGGAGACTGGGGAGCACTGCAGGTTGTTATAGCAGGAGCCAGGAGTACATGATAAATAATATTATATTAAAATTAAACAGTGCACACTTTTGCTGCAGGAGTGCCACTGCCAGTGTGACTAGTGGTGACCAGTGCCTGACCACCAGTATATTAGTAGTATTGTATACTATCTCTTTATCAACCAGTCTATATTAGCAGCAGACACAGTACAGTGCGGTAGTTCACGGCTGTGGCTACCTCTGTGTCGGCACTCGGCAGGCAGTCCGTCCATCCATAATTGTATTATAATATATACCACCTAACCGTGGTTTTTTTTTCATTCTTTATACCGTCGTCATACTAGTTGTTACGAGTATACTACTATCTCTTTATCAACCAGTGTACAGTGCGGTAGTTCACGGCTGTGGCTACCTCTGTGTCGGCACTCGGCAGGCAGTCCGTCCAACCATAATTGTATTATATACCACCTAACCGTGGTTTTTTTTTCTTTCTTTATACCGTCGTCATACTAGTTGTTACGAGTATACTACTATCTCTTTATCAACCAGTGTACAGTGCGGTAGTTCACGGCTGTGGCTACCTCTGTGTCGGCACTCGGCAGGCAGTCCGTCCATCCATAATTGTATTATAATATATACCACCTAACCGTGGTTTTTTTTTCATTCTTTATACCGTCGTCATACTAGTTGTTACGAGTATACTACTATCTCTTTATCAACCAGTGCACAGTGCGGTAGTTCACGGCTGTGGCTACCTCTGTGTCGGCACTCGGCAGGCAGTCCGTCCAACCATAATTGTATTATAATATATACCACCTAACCGTGGTTTTTTTTTCATTCTTTATACCGTCGTCATACTAGTTGTTACGAGTATACTACTATCTCTTTATCAACCAGTGTACAGTGCGGTAGTTCACGGCTGTGGCTACCTCTGTGTCGGCACTCGGCAGGCAGTCCGTCCAACCATAATTGTATTATAATATATACCACCTAACCGTGGTTTTTTTTTCATTCTTTATACCGTCGTCATACTAGTTGTTACGAGTATACTACTATCTCTTTATCAACCAGTGTACAGTGCGGTAGTTCACGGCTGTGGCTACCTCTGTGTCGGCACTCGGCAGGCAGTCCGTCCAACCATAATTGTATTATATACCACCTAACCGTGTTTTTTTTTCCATTCTTTATACCGTCGTCATACTAGTTGTTACGAGTATACTACTATCTCTTTATCAACCAGTGTACAGTGCGGTAGTTCACGGCTGTGGCTACCTCTGTGTCGGCACTCGGCAGGCAGTCCGTCCAACCATAATTGTATTATAATATATACCACCTAACCGTGGTTTTTTTTTCATTCTTTATACCGTCGTCATACTAGTTGTTACGAGTATACTACTATCTCTTTATCAACCAGTGTACAGTGCGGTAGTTCACGGCTGTGGCTACCTCTGTGTCGGCACTCGGCAGGCAGTCCGTCCATCCATAATTGTATTATATACCACCTAACCGTGGTTTTTTTATACCACCTAACCGTGGCAGTCCGTCCATAATTGTATACTAGTATCCAATCCATCCATCTCCATTGTTTACCTGAGGTGCCTTTTAGTTCTGCCTATAAAATATGGAGAACAAAAAAGTTGAGGTTCCAAAATTAGGGAAAGATCAAGATCCACTTCCACCTCGTGCTGAAGCTGCTGCCACTAGTCATGGCCGAGACGATGAAATGCCAGCAACGTCGTCTGCCAAGGCCGATGCCCAATGTCATAGTACAGAGCATGTCAAATCCAAAACACCAAATATCAGTAAAAAGCCTCTTTTTTTCTTTGCGTCATGTGCTGTTTGGGGAGGGTTTTTTGGAAGGGACATCCTGCGTGACACTGCAGTGCCACTCCTAGATGGGCCCGGTGTTTGTGTCGGCCACTAGGGTCGCTAATCTTACTCACACAGCTACCTCATTGCGCCTCTTTTTTTCTTTGCGTCATGTGCTGTTTGGGGAGGGTTTTTTGGAAGGGACATCCTGCGTGACACTGCAGTGCCACTCCTAGATGTGCCCGGTGTTTGTGTCGGCCACTAGGGTCGCTAATCTTACTCACACAGCTACCTCATTGCGCCTCTTTTTTTCTTTGCGTCATGTGCTGTTTGGGGAGGGTTTTTTGGAAGGGACATCCTGCGTGACACTGCAGTGCCACTCCTAGATGTGCCCGGTGTTTGTGTCGGCCACTAGGGTCGCTAATCTTACTCACACAGTCAGCTACCTCATTGCGCCTCTTTTTTTCTTTGCGTCATGTGCTGTTTGGGGAGGGTTTTTTGGAAGGGCCATCCTGCGTGACACTGCAGTGCCACTCCTAGATGGGCCCGGTGTTTGTGTCGGCCACTAGGGTCGCTAATCTTACTCACACAGCTACCTCATTGCGCCTCTTTTTTTCTTTGCGTCATGTGCTGTTTGGGGAGGGTTTTTTGGAAGGGACATCCTGCGTGACACTGCAGTGCCACTCCTAGATGGGCCCGGTGTTTGTGTCGGCCACTAGGGTCGCTTATCTTACTCACACAGCGACCTCGGTGCAAATTTTAGGACTAAAAATAATATTGTGAGGTGTGAGGTATTCAGAATAGACTGAAAATGAGTGTAAATTATGGTTTTTGAGGTTAATAATACTTTGGGATCAAAATGACCCCCAAATTCTATGATTTAAGCTGTTTTTTAGTGTTTTTGGAAAAAAACACCCGAATCCAAAACACACCCGAATCCGACAAAAATAATTCGGTGAGGTTTTGCCAAAACGCGTTCGAACCCAAAACACGGCCGCGGAACCGAACCCAAAACCAAAACACAAAACCCGAAAAATTTCAGGCGCTCATCTCTACTTGTAACTCCAGATCTCAACCGCGACAATGATTGGAAAAAGCTCAAGTAGAAGCATATTATTAGTAAACCCTTTCACACGCCATTCTTCAGGCCAAGCTTCTGCACACCATTCACCTTCAAAATATGCACCGAAGCCTAGGGACCCCGATGCATCTGTGAAAAATTGCATTTCACTGTTGCTTACTTCTTCTTGAAGCCAAATACAAACCCCATTAAAATCTCTCAAAAATTCTAACCAAACCTTACAATCTTCTTTCAACTCCGATGAAATGCGTATAAAATGGTGCGATCTCTTAACCCCTGCAGTGGCTCTTTCTAACCTACGACTAAAAACCCTTCCCATCGGAATGACCCTACAAGAAAAATTTAATAACCCAAGAAGTGATTGGACCTGTTTCAGAGTCATCTTTTTTGCAGAAATAAAATTCTCCAATAAACTCCTTAAACCATTCACTTTTTCCGCTGCTACAAAGGCCTGCTTCAGTATCAATTTCTATACCCAGATAAGATAAACGGGTCACAGGCCCCTCCGTTTTTTCCTTAGCCACGGGAACACCCATTACTGAAAAAAGAGCTTGAACCGAAAACAGCAATTCATGACATGCCGAGCTACTCGCAGGGCCTGCTAACAAGAAATCATCCAAATAATGAGCGATTCCTGCCTGACCTGTGCCGTCCTTTACACACCACTGTAAAAATGAACTAAAACATTCAAAGTAAGAACACGAAATTGAACATCCCATCGGCAAACACCTGTCTACATAAAATTGACCCTCAAGCTTGAAACCCATGTATTTAAACGAATCAGGATGTAGCGGCAATAATCTAAAAGCCGATTCTATATCCACTTTTGCCAACATAGCTCCTACACCAAAACCTTGAACCATGGCCCTCATTCCGAGTTGTTCGCTCGCAAGCTGCTTTTAGCAGCTTTGCACACGGTAAGCCGCCGCCTACTGGGAGTGAATCTTGGCATAGTAAAATTGCGAACGAAAGATTAGCAGAATTGCGAATAGACACTTCTTAGCAGTTTCTGAGTAGCTCCACACTTACTCGGCATCTGCGATCAGTTCAGTCAGTTTCGTTCCTGGTTTGACGTCACAAACACACCCAGTGTTCACCCAGACACTCCCCCGTTTCTTCAGACACTCCCGCGTTTTTCCCAGAAACGGTAGCGTTTTTTCACACACTCCCATAAAACGGCCAGTTTCCGCCCAGAAACACCCACTTCCTGTCAATCACATTACGATCACCAGAACGAAGAAAAAACCTCGTAATGCCGTGAGTAAAATACCTAACTGCATAGCAAATTTACTTGGCGCAGTCGCACTGCAGACATTGCGCATGCGCATTAGCGACTAATCGCTCCGTTGCGGAAAAAAAATAATGAGCGAACAACTCGGAATGACCACCCATAGCAACGGCTTCCTCAAAAGACTGATACTTAACGCTACACAAAGAAGGGTCCAGAGCCTCGTTTATTGAGCCTCCCTCCGGATAGGAAAGGTGCTGAATTATCCGAAATTTACCCGGCTCCTTCTTTGGAACTACCCCCAATGGTGAAACACAAAATTCAGCTAAAGGCGGACTTTTAAAAGGTCCACACATACGCCCCAAACTAACTTCAGCAGGAATTTTGGCTCTTACTACTTCTGGGAAATCTCTAGCTGATTTCAGATTCCTTCTGGCTAAAACTACTACCGGCCTAACTATTGGCAATTTAAAACCGAACTTAAAACCTTACAACAAAAATGCCGCCTCCTCCCTAAGAGGATAGCGTCCTAACCATCTCTTCAAAACTACTACATCTACTGGTGACCCCGCTTTACCTATTAGCGGCCCTCTGCTTCCCTCTACCCACTGATTGAGTTGCGGGCCTGTTGCAATCCTTTGCTGCGTGACCTCTGCCACACAGCATGCAGCTATGGCTATATCTACATGTTGTTCCCCTACTGCACTGCGCGTTATTGAACGCGTAACATTTTCCTCTTCCTGCTGTGTTAAATCCTGGTCTAAACTGAAAGGACTGTCTACGACCCGTCGACTCCGCGAAAGACCTATTACTATGAGTTACCTCTAGCCATACCTCTACATCTTTAAAACCCAAACTTAGCAATTTCTGACCGTCTTGCTTTTTCCTAAATAATTCATCGTACTGACGCCAAACATTATGCCTTGCCGTCAGAAACATATTATGTATAAGATGCAAATATTTAATTACATTGAGAAACTCTGATGGACGGAATTCTATATAACAGGCCGCAAAAATATACATCCCCGTAAGCCAATTATGATAACTCCTCCTTGCCTCTTCTGCAACCGGCCCCCCGGCCTTCGCTGCATCTAAAGCCTTTTTAGCATCGTGCGTAATTGCGAACTTATCCACGAAACGTCCTTTCCTTATACGCTCCCTCACCTTAGACCTTACTCCCCTCAATATTGCCGTATTTGCACAATGCACACTATCACCTGACGCATCTGGAGCCGTACTGCCCGCCAAACTGCGCCCTCCCTTTGGACCCTTACGCTTTCCCCTAAGATGCTGAACGAATGTCCGCATAAATTTACGCGGATTCTCCAGCGAGCTAGACGTATCCGACGATTCGTCAGAATGCGAAAATTTTGCGCTAAGCTGAATTTCTGTAATTATCTTACCAGCTCCTGATGTAGAAGGACCTTCGCCTGCGTCTCCTGCGATCTCCTATCCCACGTTGTGCGACGCACCCGCCGCAACTTGACTTGATGATTGCTGATCCTGCGAAATCCCAACGACTGCTGACGAATCTAACGAAGCTGTGTGAGACGCTAACACCTGCGGACTCAATAAAACAGCGTTACTTCCTGCTTGACCCGCCCCGTCTGACCCCTCGGCTGCTACCGACGGTGCGCGTGCTTGAGAGTGCACGTTTGGCTGACTCTCTGACTGCCCTGGTGATGGGGTCTAGCTGGTGGAGGAACTTGTGGCAGAGGCGGCAACCCTATCTGATTAACACCCATAAACTGATTAGTCGCAGGCTGCAACCAATGCCCATATTGAGGGCCCGCCTGCGGGGGGCTCGAAAACTGCATAAACTGCGGAAAAGCAAACAGCTGATATAAATGACCTAACTGCTGGGTATATTGAGGGTTAAAGAAATGCTGCTGCCTTGTTAAAGGCAGATGCGTGACATTTTGTTGTGCCCCTTGACTAAAATACGGGGACCATGACCCTTGCTGGGGTTGAAAATTCCCACTTGTCTGCACATTAACTTGATGGGAAAAAGGGGGAGGGGGGGATTGCAATCAATCCCCTTGTCATACCCAAACCTGCCACTGCAGGTCCTGGGGAACTCCTTATACTCCCTGTTGCCCCCACCACATTTACATTATTATTATTTTCACCCACAATGGGAGAGGTTAATATGCTAGCTCTCCCTTGGGGTACTAATGGCTGCCCGACTGTCCCTGCCACTGCGCTCCCCCCCCCCCAGCTCCTAAAGCTGTGGGAGAGGGGCTAACGGCCGCCGGGTCCGCCGTCATGGCAACGGGGGCGGGGCTTGGAGCAGCGGGTGCCGATGCACCGGACCCGCTGCTTAATGCTGGTGATGGCCGGCGGGGTGTGCTCGCAGGGCTGGCTGTCACTCCCGACAGCCAGGCCCGCAGCACTGAGGGAGACGTAGAGGGAGGCGGGTGACTCGTCACCGCTACCTCCGACGGAGCCGCGCGGGCGTTGGGAGCCGCGTGACCGGCTCCCCTCACAGAGAAACGCTGTGCTCCCCTCACCGCCGGAGAGGCAGTGGCTGCAGAAAGAGGTCTGGATACCTCAACCAAGCGGCGGGGAGGGGGCGCACTGCGACGGGGGCGAGGCATTATAATACCTAAGGTACTTTAGTGGCAGCAAAAACCCTACCCCAGCCTAACCCCCAAAATTACCTCACAATTTTTTCTTTTACTAAATAAACTTCAAATATACAAGCCACCAAATAATATATGCTTTAACTAAGTAAATTTTAATAATATTATCAAGGAATAAATTTATTATTAAACCAATTAGCAGTTTATGAAACACCTGTGGAGTGATACTAAATACTTTACCAGCCCCATGGATCACAAAATGGCAAGAGGAATTTGAAATCCTCTGCCCACACTTAAATAAACTAATCTAACCCGCCTACCTAACTACTCCCTATTGGAT
This sequence comes from Pseudophryne corroboree, assembly GCF_028390025.1. Taxonomy (NCBI): domain Eukaryota; kingdom Metazoa; phylum Chordata; class Amphibia; order Anura; family Myobatrachidae; genus Pseudophryne; species Pseudophryne corroboree. Next base: position 1,173,856,180 of record NC_086444.1, read on the forward strand.
AATGTTTGATTGACATACATCAACACCTATTAGAAAATATAAGGCGCTCATAACTTTATTGTGATTACATAAACCTTTTTCTTAAGCTAGCTTATCACTAAAATAAACAACACCACACACTGAAATAAAGACACGGACACGGTAGCTGGAGTTAAAGGTCAGACGATGTTTATTGATCGCTGACCAACTCTTTAAACTATAATTGTGATCGAATTAGAATTAATTTAGAATATAGATTTAAATTTAGCTTGGAGGATGGCAACAGAAAGTCGCTACCAGACACCAGCACCAGTCACCTAGATGAAAACCACCAAACCAAGGAGGGGAGTACCCAGACCCCGCCTCCTTCCCGCATAACCCGCATTGTGCTGGCCTCACCCCTCTTTTCTCTGGCAAATGTTCGGTTCCCGCAGGGGAACGTCTAAATGTCCAACCGCAAGAGAAGGACACACCTGCCGTCCTTCTAAAGAGGGAGCCCCACAATGACCACTTATGCCTGTGTGACAGCTGGTTGGTAGCGACTTCCCGCCAATCTGGCTTTCAATAGCCAACTGTAGGAACAAAACCATAGATGCAATCCGGGAGGGCGGGCGGGCATACAATGAATGGCAAGAGGAAGTCTGAGGAAAATGGCCCTGCCCTATATACTATCCTAAGACCAACCTATTAAGCTTGATGGACAACCTTCTAATCCAATAGGAAAAACCACAGGGAAAAACTGATCTGCATAGCAACTGCTTAGTCATTAAACAACCAATCACAAAAAGTTGAGCTCTTATATGGTCTCAGGCTTATGCAGCCTTCAGCTTATCTAAGGCGCTCATAACTTTATTGTGATTACATAAACCTTTTTCTTAAGCTAGCTTATCACTAAAATAAACAACACCACACACTGAAATAAAGACACGGACACGGTAGCTGGAGTTAAAGGTCAGACGATGTTTATTGATCGCTGACCAACTCTTTAAACTATAATTGTGATCGAATTAGAATTAATTTAGAATATAGATTTAAATTTAGCTTGGAGGATGGCAACAGAAAGTCGCTACCAGACACCAGCACCAGTCACCTAGATGAAAACCACCAAACCAAGGAGGGGAGTACCCAGACCCCGCCTCCTTCCCGCATAACCCGCATTGTGCTGGCCTCACCCCTCTTTTCTCTGGCAAACGATCGGTTCCCGCAGGGGAACGTCTAAATGTCCAACCGCAAGAGAAGGACACACCTGCCGTCCTTCTAAAGAGGGAGCCCCACAATGACCACTTACAGATGTAGCCACCTTTATCTTGACTGTTTCTCCGCCGAGACGGGCGTTTAGTCATGCTAAGGCGATAGCTGAGTTTAATCACAGGTAGGCGCGTTGAGGTGATCTAGATACTCATCATGCATTACACATCTCCACCACTGTGTGGCTAATGCTCCACTAATCCAGTACTTTCGATCGTACAGTATAGCGGCGGATTGATCTACAGCTCTGGCAATACTGTAGGCGTAACGGGAGGCGGTGGAAAAAGTATGGAGTACTGTATGTGTATGGAGACGCAACTACAGTAATTGTGTAAAAGGAAGAATGTACAGGACAATGTATAAACACCGTGCTTTTAAAATACATGAGCGTCTGGGAATGGAGGGCTACAGTAGCTAGCAGGAGGCGGTGGAAAATACCGTGCTTTACAAATGCGAGCGTCCGAGTCCTCTAAGGCATAAACCAACACCAATGGGGTGGGGGCCGGGCGCTGTTTGCAGTACTTTCACACATGAAATTGGGAGTCTCTCATGAGGCGTCGTGGGCTAGGGGTGAAGGCTCCCACCTCCCACGCTGGGGGTCCAGGGTTCGAGACGTGATGTGCCTTCTTTTTTTTTTTTTATTGTAATAATACACTGTATTATTTTATCTACATTGTAAGACAGTCAATGGAAAGGTGCACACAAGTTACATATAAATCAGAGTACATCTGCAGGAGCGATTCTTTACGCTAAATGCAACTAAACAGCGGGAATGAAATGAGGGTATTCTGACGCTACTAACTGAGCAAAACAGTACTGTAGATCTTCAGCGTTTGTGTATTGCACATGACCTGAATTCCCTCCCTGTGCAGGCTCCCAGGGGGGAAGGGCGATGGGGGTAGGGGGAGACGATGGGAAATACTGTACTGTGCCTTTGAAATGCAATTACATGAGCGTCCGAGTCCACTACGGCATACTGTAAACTAGGGGTGGGCAACATGCGGCCCGCGGGCCGGATGCGGCCCGCGAACCGATTCTGCCTGGCCCGCTGTCCCATACCACTGTGCAATGACAAGCGGCCCGGCTGAGCCGCTTGTCATTGCGCTACGAAGCTCCGAGATGCGGCGCCGCTGAGGAAATACCCGGTCTGCTGACCGGGATTTCCTCTGTGACATCAGGCGCTGGGCGGCATAGGGGGCGGAGCCACGGCAAGAGTGCAGAGGGCAGCGGGTAGCAGCAGCGGCTCTGCGCAGCGGATCTGGCAGAGAAGGCGGTGGATAATCTGGGCATCAGATCTGCCACAGTGAAATAAAAACATCAAAGGTAAAGCTGCTATATGGGTCCGGGGGGGGGAAGGAGGGAGGAGAGGAGGGGGAGAGAAGGAGGAGGGAGAGAGGAGAGGAGGGGGGGTAGAGACTGCTGTATAGGTTCAGGGAAAGGGAAGTAGAGACTGCTGTATAGGTTCAGGGGAGGGGCTGAAGGGGGGTAGTGACTGCTATATGGGTTCAGGGGTGGGGGAAGGGGGGTAGAGACTACTATATGGGTTTAAGGGAGAGGGGAGGTTTGAGACTGCTATGTGGGTTCAGGGAAGCGGGTGGGGGGAGCTAGTAACCAGCTGTGAATACGATTGATAACAGCATTACACAGGATGCTGTTTGTTTGTTTGTTTGTTTGTTTTCAGCAGTTTTTTATTTTTATTTTTTTATTACTGGATGTGTTTTTTAAGCCCAGTACCCACGGGCCGATTTGGGAGAGATGTGTGCTGAGCGAACCGCTCAGCACACATCTCTCCTGCCGCTCAGCACAGCGCGATCTGTGCTGAGCGTGCGGGGGGAGACGGGGGGGGGGGGCGCTCACTTCACCCAGCGGGTGAAGTGAGCGACCCGCTAGATTGGCCTGCATGCAGGCCAATCTAGCAGCAGCGATAGCGATGTGCGGGGCCGCGCATCGCTATCGCTGAGGGGGCTACACATGGAGCGATCATGCCGATATTCTAAGCAATCTAGTCAGATTGCTTAGAATATCGCTCCGTGAGTACCCCCCTTTAGACATTTGTATTTTGCCTGTAAAAAACTACGTATGCGGTGTAATGTATATTGTGGTGTGTGTGTTTTTATATATATATATATATATATATATATATATAATACTATGTTTTTATAGTTATAGTTTATATATATATATATATATATATATATAAAACTATGGGCCTAATTCAGACCTGATCGCTAGGGTGTGATTTTTGCACTGCTACGATCAGGTAGTCGCCGCCTACAGGGGGAGGGGGTAATCGCTGTGCAGGGGAGCGATCGCATGTGCAGGAGAGCTGCAGAAACAGAAGTTTGTGCAGTCTCTGCACAGCCCAGGACCTACTCTTCCAATGCGATGATCGGGGCCGGAGCTGACGTCAGAAACCCTCCCTCCAAACGCCTGGTCCCTCCTGCATTTTTCCGTGCACTCCTCTAAACCGGTCAGTTGCCACCCACAAACGGCCTCTTCCTGTCAATCACCTTGCGATCACCTGTGCGATCGCTTTGTTCGCACCATCCCATCACTGCCTGACGCTCCCCAGCGCGGCGGACCGATGTGCCTGCGCACTGCAATGCATGCGCAGTTCAGACCCGATCACCCGCTGTGCGAAAATACACAGCAGCGACCGGGTCTGAATTGGGCCCTATAACGGGTCTTATTTTGCAGCAACTGCTGACTAAGGGGCTGATTCAGACCTGATCACTGTGCTGCAAATTTTGCTGTCCTGCGTTCAGGTAGTCGCCGCCCCCAGGAGGAGTGTAAATTCACCCGTGCAAGTGTACGATCGTATGTGTACGCAGAGCTGCAAAAATCTACTTTGTGCAGTCTCTGCGCAGCCCAGGACTTACTCCTACAAATATGTGTTATTCATATTAGTCCCCACCCTTGTGTGTGGCCCTCGAACATTCACTGGAAGTGTTAAGCGGCCCCCCAGCTGAAATAATTGCCCACCCCTGCTGTAAACCAACACCAATGGGAAGGAAATGCCAACCATTTTTTTTTATGTGTTCCCGTGGCATTCATTTAAAAAAAAATTTTTTTCTCTCTAATACATCCAATGAAAGGATGCACACAGGTTTCACATAGAGATGAGCGCCGGAAATTTTTCGGGTTTTGTGTTTTGGTTTTGGGTTCGGTTCCGCGGCCGTGTTTTGGGTTCGACCGCGTTTTGGCAAAACCTCACCGAATTTTTTTTGTCGGATTCGGGTGTGTTTTGGATTCGGGTGTTTTTTTCAAAAAACCCTAAAAAACAGCTTAAATCATAGAATTTGGGGGTCATTTTGATCCCAAAGTATTATTAACCTCAAAAACCATAATTTCCACTCATTTTCAGTCTATTCTGAATACCTCACACCTCACAATATTATTTTTATTCCTAAAATTTGCACCGAGGTCGCTGTGTGAGTAAGATAAGCGACCCTAGTGGCCGACACAAACACCGGGCCCATCTAGGAGTGGCACTGCAGTGTCACGCAGGATGTCCCTTCCAAAAAACCCTCCCCAAACAGCACATGACGCAAAGAAAAAAAGAGGCGCAATGAGGTAGCTGTGTGAGTAAGATAAGCGACCCTAGTGGCCGACACAAACACCGGGCCCATCTAGGAGTGGCACTGCAGTGTCACGCAGGATGTCCCTTCCAAAAAACCCTCCCCAAACAGCACATGACGCAAAGAAAAAAAGAGGCGCAATGAGGTAGCTGACTGTGTGAGTAAGATAAGCGACCCTAGTGGCCGACACAAACACCGGGCCCATCTAGGAGTGGCACTGCAGTGTCACGCAGGATGTCCCTTCCAAAAAAACCTCCCCAAACAGCACATGACGCAAAGAAAAATAAAAGAAAAAAGAGGTGCAAGATGGAATTGGGCCCTCCCACCCACCCTTATGTTGTATAAACAAAACAGGACATGCACACTTTAACCAACCCATCATTTCAGTGACAGGGTCTGCCACACGACTGTGACTGATATGACGGGTTGGTTTGGACCCCCCCCAAAAAAGAAGCAATTAATCTCTCCTTGCACAAACTGGCTCTACAGAGGCAAGATGTCCACCTCATCATCATCCTCCGATATATCACCGTGTACATCCCCCTCCTCACAGATTATCAATTCGTCCCCACTGGAATCCACCATCTCAGCTCCCTGTGTACTTTGTGGAGGCAATTGCTGCTGGTCAATGTCTCCGCGGAGGAATTGATTATAATTCATTTTAATGAACATCATCTTCTCCACATTTTCTGGATGTAACCTCGTACGCCGATTGCTGACAAGGTGAGCGGCGGCACTAAACACTCTTTCGGAGTACACACTTGTGGGAGGGCAACTTAGGTAGAATAAAGCCAGTTTGTGCAAGGGCCTCCAAATTGCCTCTTTTTCCTGCCAGTATAAGTACGGACTGTGTGACGTGCCTACTTGGATGCGGTCACTCATATAATCCTCCACCATTCTTTCAATATTGAGAGAATCATATGCAGTGACAGTAGACGACATGTCCGTAATCGTTGTCAAGTCCTTCAGTCCGGACCAGATGTCAGCATCAGCAGTCGCTCCAGACTGCCCTGCATCACCGCCAGCGGGTGGGCTCGGAATTCTGAGCCTTTTCCTCGCACCCCCAGTTGCGGGAGAATGTGAAGGAGGAGATGTTGACAGGTCGCGTTCCGCTTGACTTGACAATTTTCTCACCAGCAGGTCTTTCAACCCCAGCAGACTTGTGTCTGCCGGAAAGAGAGATCCAAGGTAGGTTTTAAATCTAGGATCGAGCACGGTGGCCAAAATGTAGTGCTCTGATTTCAACAGATTGACCACCCGTGAATCCTTGTTAAGCGAATTAAGGGCTCCATCCACAAGTCCCACATGCCTAGCGGAATCGCTCCGTGTTAGCTCCTCCTTCAATGTCTCCAGCTTCTTCTGCAAAAGCCTGATGAGGGGAATGACCTGACTCAGGCTGGCAGTGTCTGAACTGACTTCACGTGTGGCAAGTTCAAAGGGCATCAGAACCTTGCACAACGTTGAAATCATTCTCCACTGCACTTGAGACAGGTGCATTCCACCTCCTATATCGTGCTCAATTGTATAGGCTTGAATGGCCTTTTGCTGCTCCTCCAACCTCTGAAGCATATAGAGGGTTGAATTCCACCTCGTTACCACTTCTTGCTTCAGATGATGGCAGGGCAGGTTCAGTAGTTTTTGGTGGTGCTCCAGTCTTCTGTACGTGGTGCCTGTACGCCGAAAGTGTCCCGCAATTCTTCTGGCCACCGACAGCATCTCTTGCACGCCCCTGTCGTTTTTTAAAAAATTCTGCACCACCAAATTCAAGGTATGTGCAAAACATGGGACGTGCTGGAATTTGCCCATATTTAATGCACACACAATATTGCTGGCGTTGTCCGATGCCACAAATCCACAGGAGAGTCCAATTGGGGTAAGCCATTCCGCGATGATCTTCCTCAGTTGCCGTAAGAGGTTTTGAGCTGTGTGCGTATTCTGGAAAGCGGTGATACAAAGCGTAGCCTGCCTAGGAAAGAGTTGGCGTTTGCGAGATGCTGCTACTGGTGCCGCCGCTGCTGTTCTTGCGGCTGGAGTCCATACATCTACCCAGTGGGCTGTCACAGTCATATAGTCCTGACCCTGCCCTGCTCCACTTGTCCACATGTCCGTGGTTAAGTGGACATTGGGTACAACTGCATTTTTTAGGACACTGGTGAGTCTTTTTCTGACGTCCGTGTACATTCTCGGTATCGCCTGCCTAGAGAAGTGGAACCTAGATGGTATTTGGTAACGGGGGCACACTGCCTCAAAAAATTGTCTAGTTCCCTGTGAACTAACGGCGGATACCGGACGCACGTCTAACACCAACATAGTTGTCAAGGCCTCAGTTATCCGCTTTGCAGCAGGATGACTGCTGTGATATTTCATCTTCCTCGCAAAGGACTGTTGGACAGTCAATTGCTTACTGGAAGTAGTACAAGTGGGCTTACGACTTCCCCTCTGGGATGACCATCGACTCCCAGCAGCAACAACAGCAGCGCCAGCAGCAGTAGGCGTTACACGCAAGGATGCATCGGAGGAATCCCAGGCAGGAGAGGACTCGTCAGAATTGCCAGTGACATGGCCTGCAGGACTATTGGCATTCCTGGGGAAGGAGGAAATTGACACTGAGGGAGTTGGTGGGGTGGTTTGCGTGAGCTTGGTTACAAGAGGAAGGGATTTACTGGTCAGTGGACTGCTTCCGCTGTCGGCCAAAGTTTTTGAACTTGTCACTGACTTATTATGAATGCGCTGCAGGTGACGTATAAGGGAGGATGTTCCGAGGTGGTTAACGTCCTTACCCCTACTTATTACAGCTTGACAAAGGGAACACACGGCTTGACAAATGTTGTCCGCATTTCTGGTGAAATACTTCCACACCGAAGAGCTGATTTTTTTGGTATTTTCACCAGGCATGTCAACGGCCATATTCCTCCCACGGACAACAGGTGTCTCCCCGGGTGCCTGACTTAAACAAACCACCTCACCATCAGAATCCTCCTTGTCAATTTCCTCCCCAGCGCCAGCAACACCTATATCCTCCTCATCCTGGTGTACTTCAACACTGACATCTTCAATCTGACTATCAGGAACTGGACTGCGGGTGCTCCTTCCAGCACTTGCAGGGGGCGTGCAAATGGTGGAAGGCGCATGCTCTTCACGTCCAGTGTTGGGAAGGTCAGGCATCGCAACCGACACAATTGGACTCTCCTTGTGGATTTGGGATTTCGAAGAACGCACAGTTCTTTGCGGTGCTTTTGCCAGCTTAAGTCTTTTCAGTTTTCTAGCGAGAGGCTGAGTGCTTCCATCCTCATGTGAAGCTGAACCACTAGCCATGAACATAGGCCAGGGCCTCAGCCGTTCCTTGCCACTCCGTGTGGTAAATGGCATATTGGCAAGTTTACGCTTCTCCTCCGACAATTTTATTTTAGGTTTTGGAGTCCTTTTTTTACTGATATTTGGTGTTTTGGATTTGACATGCTCTGTACTATGACATTGGGCATCGGCCATGGCAGACGACGTTGCTGGCATTTCATCGTCTCGGCCATGACTAGTGGCAGCAGCTTCAGCACGAGGTGGAAGTGGATCTTGATCTTTCCCTAATTTTGGAACCTCAACATTTTTGTTCTCCATATTTTAATAGGCACAACTAAAAGGCACCTCAGGTAAACAATGGAGATGGATGAATACTAGTATACAATTATGGATGGACTGCCGAGTGCCGACACAGAGGTAGCTACAGCCGTGGACTACCGTACTGTACTGTGTCTGCTGCTAATATAGACTGGATGATAATGAGATGTAGTATGTATAAAGAAGAAAGAAAAAAAAAACACGGGTAGGTGGTATACAATTATGGACGGACTGCCGAGTGCCGACACAGAGGTAGCTACAGCCGTGGACTACCGTACTGTACTGTGTCTGCTGCTAATATAGACTGGTTGATAATGAGATGTAGTATGTATAAAGAAGAAAGAAAAAAAAACCACGGGTAGGTGGTATACAATTATGGACGGACTGCCGAGTGCCGACAACAGAGGTAGCTACAGCCGTGGACTACCGTACTGTACTGTGTCTGCTGCTAATATAGACTGGTTGATAATGAGATGTAGTATGTATAAAGAAGAAAGAAAAAAAAACCACGGGTAGGTGGTATACAATTATGGATGGACTGCCGAGTGCCGACACAGAGGTAGCTACAGCCGTGGACTACCGTACTGTACTGTGTCTGCTGCTAATATAGACTGGATGATAATGAGATGTAGTATGTATAAAGAAGAAAAAAAAAACCACGGGTAGGTGGTATACAATTATGGATGGACTGCCGAGTGCCGACACAGAGGTAGCTACAGCCGTGGACTACCGTACTGTACTGTGTCTGCTGCTAATATAGACTGGATGATAATGAGATGTAGTATGTATAAAGAAGAAAGAAAAAAAACCACGGGTAGGTGGTATACAATTATGGACGGACTGCCGAGTGCCGACACAGAGGTAGCTACAGCCGTGGACTACCGTACTGTAATGTGTCTGCTGCTAATATAGACTGGATGATAATGAGATGTAGTATGTATAAAGAAGAAAGAAAAAAAAACCACGGGTAGGTGGTATACAATTATGGACGGACTGCCGAGTGCCGACACAGAGGTAGCTACAGCCGTGGACTACCGTACTGTACTGTGTCTGCTGCTAATATAGACTGGTTGATAATGAGATGTAGTATGTATAAAGAAGAAAAAAAAAACCACGGGTAGGTGGTATACAATTATGGATGGACTGCCGAGTGCCGACACAGAGGTAGCTACAGCCATGGACTACCGTACTGTACTGTGTCTGCTGCTAATATAGACTGGTTGATAATGAGATGTAGTATGTATAAAGAAGAAAGAAAAAAAAACCACGGGTAGGTGGTATACAATTATGGATGGACTGCCGAGTGCCGACACAGAGGTAGCTACAGCCGTGAACTACCGTACTGTACTGTGTCTGCTGCTAATATAGACTGGATGATAATGAGATGTAGTATGTATAAAGAAGAAAAAAAAACCACGGGTAGGTGGTATACAATTATGGATGGACTGCCGAGTGCCGACACAGAGGTAGCTACAGCCGTGGACTACCGTACTGTACTGTGTCTGCTGCTAATATAGACTGGATGATAATGAGATGTAGTATGTATAAAGAAGAAAGAAAAAAAAACCACGGGTAGGTGGTATACAATTATGGACGGACTGCCGAGTGCCGACACAGAGGTAGCTACAGCCGTGGACTACCGTACTGTACTGTGTCTGCTGCTAATATAGACTGGATGATAATGAGATGTAGTATGTATAAAGAAGAAAGAAAAAAAAACCACGGGTAGGTGGTATACAATTATGGACGGACTGCCGAGTGCCGACACAGAGGTAGCTACAGCCGTGGACTACCGTACTGTACTGTGTCTGCTGCTAATATAGACTGGTTGATAATGAGATGTAGTATGTATAAAGAAGAAAAAAAAACCACGGGTAGGTGGTATACAATTATGGATGGACTGCCGAGTGCCGACACAGAGGTAGCTACAGCCGTGGACTACCGTACTGTACTGTGTCTGCTGCTAATATAGACTGGTTGATAATGAGATGTAGTATGTATAAAGAAGAAAGAAAAAAAAACCACGGGTAGGTGGTATACAATTATGGATGGACTGCCGAGTGCCGACACAGAGGTAGCTACAGCCGTGGACTACCGTACTGTACTGTGTCTGCTGCTAATATAGACTGGATGATAATGAGATGTAGTATGTATAAAGAAGAAGAAAAAAACCACGGGTAGGTGGTATACAATTATGGATGGACTGCTGAGTGCCGACACAGAGGTAGCTACAGCCGTGGACTACCGTACTGTACTGTGTCTGCTGCTAATATAGACTGGATGATAATGAGATGTAGTATGTATAAAGAAGAAAGAAAAAAAAAACACGGGGAGGTGGTATACAATTATGGATGGACTGCCGAGTGCCGACACAGAGGTAGCTACAGCCGTGAACTACCGTACTGTGTCTGCTGCGACTGGATGATAAATAATGATATAAAATATATATATATCACTACTGCAGCCGGACAGGTATATATTATATAATGACGGACCTGCTGGACACTGTCTGTCAGCAGAATGAGTTTTTTATAGAATAAAAAAACACCACACAAGTCACACGACGAGTGTTTAACTTTTTCAGGCAATCGCAATATAGTATACTATACTGGTGGTCAGTGTGGTCAGGTCACTGGTCAGTCACACTGGCAGTGGCACTCCTGCAGCAAAAGTGTGCACTGTTTAATTTTAATAATATGTATGTACTCCTGGCTCCTGCTATAACCTATAACTGCTCCCCAGTCTCCCCCACAATTAAGCTGTGTGAGCACAGTCAGATATTATACATAGATGATGCAGCACACTGGGCTGAGCACAGATATGGTATGTGACTGAGTCACTGTGTATCGTTTTTTTCAGGCAGAGAACGGATTATATTAAATAAAACTGCAGTGGTGGTCACTGGTCAGTGGTCAGTCACTAGTAAACTCTGCACTCTCTATCTCTAGTACTCCTAAGCTCCAGTAAATCAAGTGTCTCTGTCTCAATCTCACTCTCTCTCTTCTAATCTAAATGGAGAGGACGCCAGCCACGTCCTCTCCCTATCAATCTCAATGCACGTGTGAAAATGGCGGCGACGCGCGGCTCCTTATATAGAATCCGAGTCTCGCGATAGAATCCGAGCCTCGCGAGAATCCGACAGCGTCATGATGACGTTCGGGCGCGCTCGGGTTAACCGAGCAAGGCGGGAAGATCCGAGTCGCTCGGATCCGTGTAAAAAAAGCTGAAGTTCGGGCGGGTTCGGATTCCGAGGAACCGAACCCGCTCATCTCTAGTTTCACATAAATCAAAGTACATCTGCAGGAGCGATTCTTTACGCTAAATGCAACTGCACAACGGCAATGAGTAGAAATGAGTGTATTCTGACGCTACTAAGTGAGCAAAACAGTACTATACAGTAGATATTCGGCGTTTGTGTATTGCACATGACCTGAATTCCCTCCCTGTCTACTGCATGATCTGTGCAGGCTCCCAGGGGGGAAGGGCATTAGGCTAGCAGGAGGCTACTGGGGACTCAGACTCATACAGTACTTGCATTTCAAAAGCACAGTATTTTCCACCGCCTCCCGCTTGCCCATCGCCCTTCCCCCCTGGGATCCTGCACAGGTCATGCAGTAGACAGGGAGGGAGTTATTCACGTAAACTAGGGCAAAGCTGCAGGAGCAGTTGTACTGTTTAGGGTCTATGCACCATATGGTATACATACAATTCTATAGCAGGGCAAACTCAATTGAAATGGCTACCGCCTGTGTCTCCTCGCCCAATGGAGGCCCTCGGCTATGGAGCAAGTAACAGCACAGATTTGGTAGGTCACGGGGCAATGCTGAAGGAGCGTCAGAATCCCCTAGCTAAAATACACAGGGGTGATAGGGATAAGTGAGGTCTTTGCGCATAACGATACACCGCAAAGTTCCCCATGGTTTTGATTATGCCTTTTCTTTGAACACGGTATTTTCCACTGCCTCACCCTACCCCCATCCCACTTTCCCCTTCCCCCCCTGGGAGCCTGCAAAGTACATGCAGTAGACAGGGAGGGAGTTCCGATCAGGTTACAAGACATGTGCAACAGTATACTACTGTATGTAGGAAAATCCACCGCCCACTCTGATTTATGTGAAACCTGTGTGCACCCTTCCATTGAATGTATAACAAAGAAAAATAATAATAATAAAGTGAATGTTACAGGAACACATTAAAAAAAGGTTGGCACTTCCTTCCCATTGGTGTTGGTTTATGCCTTAGGGGACTCGGACGTTAATACTTGTATTTCAAAAGCACAGTGTTTTCCACCGCCTCTCCCTACCCCCATCGCCCTTCCCCCCTGGGAGCCTGCACAGGTCATGCAGTGGACAGGGAGGGGTTCAGGTCAGGTACAATACACAAATGCTGACGATCTACAGTACTGTGTTGCTCAGTTAGTTGCGTTGGAATACACTAATTTATACTCATTACCGCTGTGTATTTGTATATAGCGGAATAAATTGCTGCTGCAGATTTACTTTGATTTATCTGAAACCTGTGTGCACCCTTTCATTGAATGTACAACAAAGAAAAAAAATAATAAAGTGAATGTCACGGGAACATAGAAAAAAAAAGGTTGGCACTTTGTGACTCTCAGCATGGGAGGTGGGAGCCTTCATCACTAGGTTGGTATGGAAGGGGAGACAATTAGCTACCGGAGGGTACCAACCCCAAGTTTCTGTGACCCCCACAAGGCTCATGGCAAGCGTCGGAACCTATGGTGGGTCTGAATTAACAGTCCCATTATAGTCTATGGGAAAATGGGTCCACTTTGCGTACTGATATCTCTGGTTCTGGGTGTCCCAGAGACTCAGGACTGGTACCATACAAAAGAGGAGACTCTTGGCTTTCGGAGCAGACCAACCACTAGTTTATGTGACACTGGAAAAGGAAACGGGGAGCAACCGTGTTTCGGGTCCCCTCCAGTTGTCCGCCTAGCTTGCACAGGATACAGGGTTTCTGGCTAGATAGGAAATACTGTACAGAAATGCTAAGCATGGTAATTTGACATCCAGGAACATAGGGAGGAGTTTTTATCTCACTCCATTATACTTAGAAAAATTACACTTGCCACTGTACGTTACAAGCTGTTTGTGCTAATTAGTACACTAGTAGAACATACTGTACAGAGATACTAAGGACAGTGATTTGGCATCCACGAACTTAGGGAGGAGCTTTTATCTCTCTCCATTGTAATCTTTCTAAGTATAATGGAGAGAGATAAAAGCTCCTCCCTAAATTCCTGGGTGCCAAATAACCGTCTTTAGTATCTCTGTATAGTATTTTCAATTAGGGTACTAATTAGCACGGACAGCTTGTAAAGTACAGCGGCAAGTTTAATCTTTCTATGTAAAATGGAGAGAGATAAAAGCTCCTCTGGAAGTTCCCAGATGCCAAATCACCATTCTTAGTATCTCTGTACAGTATGTTCTACTAGTATACTAATTAGCACGAACAGCTTTTAACTGGATGCCAAATCACCATACTTCGTATCTGTGTACAGTATGTTCTATTAGGGTACTAATTAGCACGAACAGCTTGTAACGTACAGCGGCAAGTTTAATCTTTCTATGTATAATGGAGAGAGATAAAAGCTCCTCAATAAGTTCCTGGATACAAAATCACCATACTTAGTATCTCTGTACAGTATGTTCTATTAGGGTACCAATTAGCTGTTTGTGCTAATTAGTACCCTAATAGAAAATACTATGCAGAGATACTAAGGATGGTGATTTGGCAACCAGGAACTTAGGGAGGAGCTTTTATCTCTCTATATTATACATAGTAAGATTAAAATTGCCACTGTACGTTACAAGCTGTTTGTGCCAATTAGTACCCTAATAGAAAATACTATGCAAAGATACTAAGGATGGTGATTTGGCAACCAGGAACTTAGGGAGGAGCTTTTATCTCTCTATATTATACATAGAAAGATTAAAATTGCCACTGTACGTTAGAAGCTGTTCGTGCTAATTAGTACACTAGTAGAACATACTGTACAGAGATACTAAGTACAGTGATTTGGCATCCACAAACTTAGGGAGGAGCTTTAATCTCTCCATTGTAATCTATCTAAGTATAATGGAGAGAGATAAAAGCTCCTCCCTAAATTCCTGGATGCCAAATTACTGTCCTTAGTATCTTTGTACTCTATGTTCTACTAGGAAAATCTGCACTCCGTCCGGAGAAAGATGAACCCCATCCTCCTTGTAGAACTGCCTATTCATTAGCACAAGTAGAGGATGCCTGATCGCTACTCCATCTATGGCCCTGACAAAGAGAGACACTGCTGAATTCACCTTCTTTCGGGCCTTGTCCAGCGCCGAGAAATGCACCGCACCACGCCAATGAAAACGCAGCACTATCTCCGACCAAACAATGCTCACTCCTGGCCAGTGACAACGAATCGCCACCAAATCCACCTTAACGGACAAAATCAAATCTATGCCCTTAACTCGACCTAGATCATTGCCACCTAAATGAAGGACAATACAACTAGGGCGACCCCAGCGGCGCTCCCGGGAAAAAAGGAGCCGCAACAAGTCACCCCACAACATACCTCTGACACCTAACCATCGCAATTGCCGAGACCCAAAAACATCAGCTGCCCTAAGTGCCGTGGGATGCCTCGCCGCCCAAAAAATATAGGAATGGCCAACCAGCCATACATGTTCCCCAAAATTGACGATAGCTAAAAAAGAAAACATCCTAACATCAGAATTGTGAACACAATACATACATAATGCATAACGTAACAAAAACCCAAGTGAAGGAGAAAAATCAAAAAACCTCCCGTGGACCTTGATAGAACAGCCAATTGAAATTAGGCCCCCTCGGAGGAAAAATTTTAAAAATTCACTTCACACCCTCGATTCCTGAACGGTAAACGTTCAAAAACCGACGAGTAAACGCGTTTTTGGGTTAGCGCAACAGGCGCACCTACAACTTATCCAAACGGACATAAGACCTATAGGAGGCAGACTTCCAACGGCCCAGCTCCCGAATAGCAGCAGGGGATGAACCCGTAGCTGCTGCATGGGTAGCCGCCCCAATCCGAAAGGAATGGGTATCGAAGTCCGCCCCCTGCAAGCCCAATGCCGCCAAACATTTTTTAAACACAGCAGCAAATTGAAACTTTGTCAGCGGGTCAACCTGCGCATGTACCAGCAACTGGTCGCCCCCCGGAGGCCTCAACCGTATATACTCCTGCGTCAACCGCAGCGGGCAAACACCAGTTTCCTCCTGTGCCTCCAAGGACACCCAGCGACCCCGACCTGTTTGATCTGTCTTGGACCGCACAATCCTACAGAGCAACAGGCCATCCTGCAAGCGCACATTTTCGTAAAGCAGACCCGATTACCGAGATGCCTTGCTGCATGCCACCAACTCGCTCACTCGGAAAGCCCCAAAAAAGGCCAGGGCATACGCCGCGTTACCCAAGAGGCCGGCCAAGCAGCAGCGCACCATGCCCCAGCAAAAAACGCCCCAAAACCTTGACTGCCCGAGGCATCCGTGAACAATTGTAGCTGCTTGTTGGAACAACAAGGCGCAGGCCACAAAACCTCCCTGTTGAAGGACACCAGGAAATAGACCCAAATCCGCAAATCATCCCTGATCTCGCGGGAAAGGTACACGGTGTGATGCTGCCGGACCGTCCCCGCCGTGGCCCGTTCAAGTTTGCGACAGAAAATCCTACCCATGGGGATAATCCGGCACGCAAAGTTGAAAGAACCCAACAAAGACTGCACCTGCTTCAGCCGAACCCTGCGTTTGCCTAAACAGTCAGTAATTAAACCCAAAAGCTTACGCACTTTATCTTCGGGTAGGCGACAGCAACCCCCCACTGTGTCTATTTCAATACCTAAATAGCTAAGACAAGTGCACGGGCCCTCACACTTGTCCTGCGCGACAGGCACCCCTAAACTGTCAAACAATGATCTAGCCACCGACAGAATATCCCCACAGATTGAACTGCCCCCCGGACCCACAAAGAGAAAATCGTCCAGGTAGTGAGCCACCCCACGTTGGCCGGAGGTGGACTGGACGCACCAGTGCAAAAATGTGCTAAAACTCTCAAAGTAGGCGCAGGAGACCGAACAACCCATGGGGAGACACCGATCCACGTAAAACTCGCCCCCAAGTTTGAAACCCAGAAACCGCAGGGAATCCGGGTGCAGTGGAAGTAGCCGGAAGGCCGACTCCACGTCCAATTTTGCCAACAGGCCCCCTGGACCACAATCTCGCACCAAGCGCAGAGCGTCATCAAAAGACTGATAACGTACCCTGCACACTGCCTGCGGAATAGCGTCGTTAACCGAAAAACCCGGAGGGTGCGACAAGTGCTGTATCAGGCGGAACTTGCCAGTGGCCTTCTTGGGCACCACCCCCACTGGGGAAATGCACAAGGAGGGCAGCGGGGGAAAGGCGTAGGGCCCGACATGCGACCCAGGCCGATCTCCCCGTCCACTTTCCGCCGGACCTCCTGCGGGAATTCGCGAGCCGATCTCAAATTCTGGCGCGCCACCACGTGCACGAATCCGAAATGGGCAAACGAAAACCGTGCCGAAAACCCTCCAAGAGGAATGACGCTGCCGACTTGTCGGGGTATAAGCTCAGCCAGCGCCGCAACTCGGGAACTAGAATCGGGGAGAAGGCCTTACTTGCCAACTCCCCCGGCCTCGGCAGGAGCGGAGGGCTTACCGCTCGCCGACGAGGTGCAATCCTTGGCCGGGTGACTGGCCCCGCACAACTTACACGAGTGGCGAAAACGACAATTCGCCCCCTTGACACATTTGCCCTCGTTGTAGGCAAAACACTTCCCTTTCCCTATCAAGCGGGAACCCGAAGTCCCGGCCGCCCCGGGCTTCTTGACCGTGACGTCCGGGGTGGGCTTAACCTGCTGCGTGACCTCCAACCACACCTCGACATCCTTAAAACCCGCGGGCAGGGTGGGGTTGCCATCCTGATTGCGACGGAATTTCTCATCGTAATCCCGCCAAGCGGAACCCTTGGATTTTAAGTACATGTCATGTACTAAAAACAAATACTTAACTAAATTGGAATACTCCGCGGGTCGCAATTCTGTGTAGCAAGCAGTAAAAACCAAAAACCCGCGCAACCACTGGTGAAAATTGCGGAAAGCATTTTCCCCAATGCCACCCGGTTTCTTGGCTGTGTCAAAACCCTGCCGCATTTCATCCGTAAGGGTGAAGATGTCAACGTATTTCCCCTTCCGGATTTTTTCTCGCGTTCGCTTACGAACCCCCCGCGTAACTGCCGTGTTGGCGCAATGCACCATCTCCGCATAACGGGGAGGGGTCAAGTGGAACAGCCGACGCTGGCGTTGCCACTTTCTGCGCTTCCTTTGCCATGCGCCGCGCGATAAGTCTAGCTAATTTACGCGGGCGCCGCGGAGAACCTGACAAAACACTGCTAGATGAGGAGGAACTACTGGATGAACTGTGTAAAGGAAAGGCATGCTCACCGGTGTTAGAAGGACCCGGAACAGCGTCGTCCGTTGCACCCGACTCCGTTGGTGGCCGAACTTCCACGGTCGATGTCGCGGCCGCGGCCCTCTGCGACCTTCGTCCCCTACGTGACGTAGCCCCGGAGCCAGCCAGCACCTGTGATGGAGAAACAGAAGGGACAACAGGCGCGGGGGAAACCAGCGCATCATTAGCAACAGGGTGAACATGCGGGGGAGGAAGCAAAGCCCAGTCGCTCCGCGGCGGAGGGCCGGCGGGAAGCAGCAGGAGAGGACCCCCAACTGAGGGGTACGCAACGGAGTGGGGGAAGGCAGCCCCGACCCCCGTAGCGACCCCCATGGAGTAAGAAGGCCGCCATGAAGGATGCGGCGTGTAACCGCTCGCCCCCGAAAGTCCGGACGAAACCGGGAGAAACTGTGGAGGTGCAGGGGGGGTGGCAAAATTTGTGCCAACTGATTCGCTCCGGCCAGGGACGGCCCGGGATGCGAGCCCGCAAAGGCAGGGAGGGGAACCGTAACCCGGGGGCCGCCGACCGACCATGTGGTCTGGACGCCGGCGCCCGAGCCGGCAAAGTACGGGGAAAATTGTGGAGCGGACGCCACCGTTAGGCCCATGGAGGGCGCTCCGGCAGCTGCAGGGAACGCCGGCGCAAGAGGCCACGGAAGGCCACCGGGGAAAAACTGGCCCCCAGCGAAGCCTTGCGGTGCGGCAAACGAGTGAGCAGGTCCGGGTAGGTGGTAAGCCGCCGCGATGGACGACTGAGTCGCCACCAGCTGCAATGCCCCCGGCGGGCCGGGGGGAGGCGCCTGAAGCCCGACGTACGGGGACGCCGCCACGGGTAGCCGAGCAACGGGCGACCGGGGGCCTAGCCAAAAGGCCTCCGATGCGGGATTCCCATCCGGGAACCCCTGCCATGAAACTGCAGGAGGGGCGGGCGTTGCGGCAGCCCCAGTGATAAAGCTAAATATTTATCTTACTTAAACCCTTTAAGAGGCCTAAGAACACTGTACGCTATTGACGTCTGGAGTACCGTAAGGGTACGCACGTTGCGTAACAATCGCTTAGCCGTAGTCGAGACGCTCAAGCGTTACGTTCGCTCACGGCCAAGAGATCACAGGCCGGCCCGCTATTGGCTGCCGACTAACGTTATGGTTCGCTATAGCGTAGCGTACGCTCGGGACCACGAGGAGATCACCAGCGGCGCAGACGCTCACAATGTTAAACCTTTACATGTAAACCATGAACAATGTATTATACAGGAAAAACCTTAGTGTAATGGTGGGGTGTAGATGCAACACAATGCAACCTTATTAACTTAAAGCTGTTCGAGCGTCTCCGACACTCTGAGAATACTTAACACTATAAGAAATACACAAATACCGGGCTTAGGGTCTAACGCCTTATATGAATGATATACTTGCAAAAGAATAATACAATACAAGTCATACACTACCAATATAACATAGACTAACTAACCAGATAACTACACAGGAAATACAATACAATACAAGTACGTTTAAGGGAAAAATGAGAGAAAGAGGAGAAGAGAGAGAGAGAGATATGGCCCACAATACCAATAAAGACAATATGATTGCGGAGAAAACTTACGCACAAGGGGAACGATCGCATGCGCCTCTGGATATCCAGCTCCCGATTATCAGCAATGAGAACCGTTGAAGAGTGAGCTGGATAGGATCGGCTTGTCTATTTATGCCCCACACACAATGCAATTCAATGGTCCCTACAATCTCATTGTTCATTGGACACAGGAATTCGTCTTCACATTATAACAAAAGGTCATAGGTTGGTTCATACAGGTGGGCTGTGACTATTTCCAACTGCTCAGGTGGGTGGGAAACTAGGTTTCCCGCCACATGGATAAGTAAGTGCAAATAATAGTAAAAGTACATAAACTTCTTATGTCCATAACTATTCGCACGAGCGATTAATCTGCTCCAAACCAACACCGGAATATTGCTAATTAAATACTCTTCCGATGGATACTAAACACCACTGTATGACTCATGTCTGACCCTTCGTATCAAACAAAGAGGGATCTCTATGTCCATGAACATGCTATATTAACTAAACTTTCAGAATCTATCAAAGGGACCATAATCTACAAAATACATTATATAGTTAAAATATGTTACGAACGAGTCGCCCGCCAGACGCACATAAACTTTACCGTAAATGCGCACACTGTGCGCCCGCGGGTGCACGCAACAGCGAGTATGCACACGCACGGCAGGGCTCATGAACGTGCAACAGGCACTCGCATGAGGTGCAAATATGGCAGTGTGTAGCGTGATATTTTTCTGACTTTGACAGTCCATCCTTTGGCAGTCAACAATAACTGCCACTTCCTAAAACATTTCAAAAAGAGAAAAATATATGTCATGTGTAAATATTTCTATGGTTGGGTAGGGGAGGAGAGGAGAAGGTAGGAAAAGGGTATGACCTAGTGAGATAGCAGAAGCATGTGTGTATGAATCCATGTTTGGGGGGTCATGTATCATCGTGCCGTACGTGTTTTAAATCAAGCTTCGAGGTATTGCGAAGTATACATTCGAATTCCTTCTTATCCCGTGGTACGGGTCTGTGGATGGGCTGTCAAACTTTACCGAGCTCTCTTCGGCTTTTGGTTGCAACAAAATGGGGGAGCACATTTTAGTTGATGATACATGAATGGGGGAATATGTGAATGCTGATATCTGTGCCGGTATTCCCTATCGCCTATGTGTGTGCTTTACCTGAAGGTTGTAGAGATGAAGATAAGACACAATTATGGTAAATGCAGTGGTATTCTATGTCAGGTTAATGAACATTTGTCGGTTGAAGTCTTGTCTGGTGTCTGTTAAAAGCAGTCTTCTTTGGGCTTTTGCCAAAAGGTGTGGGCAAAAAGCTTTGTCAATGTCCATAGACTTACAAAAGTGTTGGGCTAGCGTAATTTTAAAATTTCTAGGGAAACTGGGGGTCTATGGCATAGTTCATCAAATATCTGTGTATAAGGTTGTCAAAACTTCTTCTTTAATCCATCAGTTGTCTGTATACAGGGTCATCAAATTCCTCTTCAAAAGTGGGTCTTTTTACCTTGGAAAAACCGGAAAAACAGGTGAAAGAAACGGACCGTATAATCGCATTTTCATCACATCATTGTTTCTACAGTTGGGTCATAAATCAAATCCATTGGAATTACAATTTCCTCACTCCTTAGACTCATTACCCTGGTACTACGTTTGCACTTCATTTAAGCCTGACCGCATCTAAATATCAAGCCAATCGTTATGACAACACCTAAGATACATAGGAGAAACTTCCCTACATCCATTATGACTCCTTGAGCCCATTCTCCTAAACCAGAGAACCAATTTCGCGGGTTCAACCATGACACCCAACCAGTCAGCTCATTACCCACAGCAGCAAGGGTGAGATTGTGTCTCCTGCGAAATTCCCACTTTAATTGGAGAATATTGTCCATCTTTTGGTCTATGACCTCGACCGGATCCTCGGTACTATTCGTTATATATGTGCAGCATTTCACGCCGTACTGCGTTGCCAGTGTGACACAATATCCACCTGTCACTGCCGTGAGATAATTGAGAACCATTCTATGCTGAACCAGTTCTGTTTTATAAGCTTGAAGCTCTCTTCCAGTATACCTAAACGTGTCATCATACATTTCTGTGATATTGTCTAACAAATTAGCGAGCGCGGATATGTATTTATAATTCAACACTCCTCTGGCGGTGCGAGTGATGTCTAACGCGAGTAGAACCTGAATCCCGGTGGATTCATGGATCATGTCAGAGGCCGGATGCTCTGTTCTTTCTATCAGGTGCCGTTTAACTACGTGCTCGTAATGAGTGTGAGTATAAGGAGCTTGGGCACCACGGTGTATATCTTTCATTTTGGCATGTGATACAGTCATTACTTCAGGCAGTACTTTTCCAATATAACACAATCCTTCAGAGTTTGGGGCAAGCCACTTATACGCCTTCCTCCCGCATATGAAATATGCATCATCGGGGAGAACATATGGGACGGAGTAGGACATAACCATATTACACATCTTCCATGTGAAATCTCCTAACCCTAATTCTCCCATCTGTCTGGTACACGTATCAGTTTGTACGATATGTGCACAGTATCCTGGTGATACCTCTCCAACTCTCGTAATCCTACTTCCTAGGGTATACCTATATCGGAAAGATTTTTCTCTACTGGCTATGTGGCGTATAAGCTCTGTATCTGTCGGCATTCTATCTGCTCTATATGAAAAGGTCATGGTTTTGGTTACTCCATGACACTTCCCAATTTCCCGGCTTTCGGGGATTGGAAATGTTAAAACATATTAGGGATCTATCCACATGATATTGGTGGAGCTTCAAACTAGGAGGACTGGAGATATTAAACCTCCTGTCCACCGGTCTCCCACCCTTTAGTTTAAGTACCTCCCCTACCGTTAAAGGAAATGGTACTAGTCCTGATTTGCTATGACCTTGAGGTACTTGAGAGCATACCCAACAATCTGTTTGATTTAACACACTACCCACTAAGGAGTGATAGTCACTCAAGGGGTGCCGGTCCATGTGGATATTAAAACTGGATTGGCATTTCTTGATGCACCCATCCTCAACTACGTTGTCACAGAGCCTACAGATACAGTTTTCTTCAGCTAACAATCCTTCACAATTCCTTCTATTGTCAATGCTATCGGATCGTTTTCGCCTTTACTTGTTGGTTAAGTTGTTCTTGGAAAACTACGCCTCCATCTTTGTCATCAGAACCCATTCCAGAACCTTTCTCGACCTCCATGGTACTCTCGCTGGAACAGACTGCTCTGGTCAACATCATGGTCAACAGGAAAATCCGGATCACAGTCTCTTGGGGCAAGTCCATCTTATAGGAGGAAACGAAGAAGAAAAAAATAATTTGAGGGAGAGGGGATGGGAAGTGGAGAAAAACAATAAAAGGGAACAGGGAATCGACAACTGCTTTTGATCTTGTGATTTTCAATGCTCAGGTGCCGCCTCAGTCCTCCTGGAACAGACACTCCAGTGATACAACTTCCTCTACCGTCTGTTCCTTATCACGGGACCTCTCTGGATCAGCAACCTTCTTACAATGGGACGAATGAACCCAAGTCTCTCTCTCGGCAACCTTCAATGCTGTAGTGCTAGTCAATAAGACTTGGTATGGTCCTTCCCATCTGTCAATAAGGCAACCTGAGCGTAGAAAATTCCGTATCATTACATAATCCCCAGGTTCAATGTCATGACAATTACTATCTGGTAAATCAGGAATCACTAACTTCAAATTATCATTTTGATTCCTTAGCTGTTTACTCATGTTAATAAGGTACTTTACAGTCACTTCATTGTTACACTTCAAATCATCCTGAGGGTTAATCATAACATGCGGTTGTCGACCAAACAAGATTTCAAAGGGAGACAGATTAAGAGGGGACCTGGGAGTGGTTCTGATGCTGTATAGTACAATGGGTAAAGCTTCTGGCCATGTCAATCCTGTTTCTGCCATAACTTTGCTCAGTTTATTTTTAATAGTGCTGTTCACTCTTTCCACCTTCGCACTCGCCTGTGGACGGTATGGAGTGTGCAGCTTGCCATCAATTCCCATCAACTTACACATTCCTTGAAAGACATCACCTGTAAAATGGGTACCCCTATCACTTTCGATAATTCTAGGGATACCATATCTACATACAAATTCCTGCACAATTTTCTTAGCAGTGAACATAGCGGTATTTGTGGCCGCAGGAAATGCTTCGACCCAATTTGAGAATACATCTATACAAACAAGTACATATTTCAAATTTCGACAAGGGGGTAATTGAATAAAGTCAATCTGTATTACCTGAAAAGGGCCGCCTGTAGGTGGGATATGCGATGGTTCTGTTGGTATTGCCTTTCCGATGTTCTTCCTCAAACAGGTAAGGCATGACATTGCTCTCTTACCTGCATGAGATGAAAATCCTGGGGCGCACCAATATGCTCTTACCAACTTGCACATTCCCTCCTTGCCCAGATGAGTCAGCCCGTGTGCTGCCTCAGCTAAACATGGAAGATATGCTCTCGGGGCCACTGGTTTACCCTGTCCATCTGTCCAGAGTCCTGAGGACTCCTGGCCATATCCCTTTGCCTTCCAGACTGCCTTTTCCTGTGTGGAACACACATTTTGCATCTCACACAACTGCTGTGTGTTGATGGTATTAAATACCATCAATTGTGTGGTGTCTGTCTGTCTGGGGGTACCAGCTGCTAACTTAGCAGCTTCGTCTGCTCGGCTGTTACCAAGTGATACTGGGTCCTGGCTATATGTGTGTGCTTTACACTTGATAACAGCCACTCTGTCGGGTTCCTGTATCGCTGTTAGAAGCCTTTTTATGTGAGCTGCATGCGCTACCGGTGTACCAGCTGCCGTCATGAAATTTCTGAGGCGCCATAGGGCTCCGAAATCATGGACTACCCCGAATGCGTATCTAGAGTCGGTGTAGATATTGGCTGATTTGCCCTTAGCCAATTCACATGCTCTGGTTAGGGCGACCAGTTCAGCAACCTGGGCTGAGTGATGTGGGCCTAGCGGTTCTGCTTCTATGGTGCCTTGGTCATCTACGACTGCGTATCCAGTACACAAGTCTCCCGAGTCCGACTGTCTGTGACAACTACCGTCAGTGTAGAAAGTAAAGTCTACATCTTCTAGTGGGTTGTCACTGTTGTCAGGCCTTGCCGTGAAATTTTGGGTCAAATATTCCATACAATCATGTGTGTCATCCTTTGTATTAAATCCTCCTTCCCCACCACTCTCATCCTCCACCCTTTGTGCCTGTCCAGGCACACCTGGGAGATATGTTGCAGGATTTAATGTGCTGCATCTCCTTATGGTGATGTTTACGGGGGCCATTAGTGCCAATTCCCATCTTGTAAACCGCGCTGATGAGACGTGTCTGGTTTGGGCAGAATTTAGCAAGGCTGACACTGCATGTGGTGTATGAATTGTGAGGTTGTGACCTAGCACTACATCTTCGCTTTTCGTTACTAGCAATGCTATCGCAGCAACGCTTCGCAAGCATGTGGGGAGGGATCGCGCTACCGTATCTAGCTGAGCGCTGTAGTATGCTACCGGCCTGCTGGCATCACCGTGCTTTTGGGTTAGGACGCCTGCTGCGCAACCAGCACTTTCTGTTCCGTACAGCTCAAAGGGTTTCCCATAGTCTGGCATACCTAATGCTGGTGCCTGCGTTAGGCACTGTTTAAGTCTCTCAAATGCCATCTCGGACTCGTCTGTGTGCGAAATCCGATCAGGCTTGTTTGAGGAAACCATCTCCTGCAAAGGTAATGCTAGAATGGAAAATCCTGGGATCCAGTTACGGCAATACCCACACATTCCTAAAAACGTTCTGATCTGTTGCTGGGTTTGAGGCAGAGTCATGTCTCTAATTGCTTGAATTCTATCAGCGGTCAGGTGTCTCAGTCCTTGTGTTAGACAGTGTCCCAAATATTTTACTTTAGTTTGGCATAATTGCAACTTGTCTTTGGAAACCTTGTGTCCTGTTTCTGAAAGATGAAACAGGAGCTGTTTCGTATCCTTCAGGGATGCTTCCAATGAATCTGAACACAGTAGTAAATCATCCACGTACTGTATCAATATTCATCCACTCTCTGGTTGGAAAGACTGTAAACAATCATGCAAAGCCTGGGAAAATATACTTGGACTGTCTATGAAACCTTGTGGTAATCGAGTCCATGTGTATTGGACTCCTCTGTATGTAAATGCAAACAAATATTGGCTGTCAGGGTGCAGAGGTACCGAAAAGAAAGCGGAGCAGAGGTCAATAACAGTGAAAAATGTTGCAGTGGGAGGGATTTGCATAAGGATGACAGCTGGATTTGGCACTGACTCTCAACTATTTTGTTAATCCCCCTTAGATCCTGCACTAGCCTGTAACCCCTCCCCCCACTCTTTTTCACAGGGAAGATGGGACTATTGGCTGTGCTGGATGTTCTTACCAGGATGCCCTGTTGTAGCAAGCGCTCTATTACTGGGTATACTCCTAACTCCACCTCTGGCTTCAGAGGGTATTGTGGGATTTTTGGAGCTATCCTACCATCTTTTACTTGCACAACTACTGGAGCTACGTTTGCCATCAATCCAGTGTCTTGTCCGTCTTTAGTCCACAGTGACTCTGGTATCTGGGATGTCATTTCTTCTACTTGGGATGGAGTCCTATTTGTCATAATGGTATGTGACGTTAATTTTGATGGGGAGTCTAACATGTCACGCACTTCCTGAGCGTGATGCTCAGGTATGTCCAAGAATACACCTTCAGGAGTACAATAAATGACGCGCCCCATTTTACACAATAAGTCTCTTCCCTGGAGATTTGTCGGTGCCGATGCAGCCAGCAAAAAGGAATGCTTGGTATGTAAAGGCCCTATTGTAATCTCGGCTGGTTTGCTAACAGGGTAATGCTGGACTACTCCCGTTACTCCCATGGCTGGAATTGTCTTACCAGTGGTTCTCATGCCCACTGTCGAATTTATCACTGATTTGGCCGCCCCCGTATCTACAAGAAAGTTTAATGATTTACCAGCTACATTAATTGCAATTTCGGGTTCACTACCAAGACTTGCAATCAATTTTACTGGCTGCAGATTACAGGTATGGCCGCACCCCTATTGGGTATGGTGACCTCCCTGAATCCCGTTGGCAGCAACTACTTGTGAAGGGGTTAAATGGGAACTACCAGAGGCTTGCCAGTCTCTGTTCGGGGGGTATCTTTTTGTTTCCCCTGCATGTGGCTCATAACTCCGTTTCTGCGGACCCTGCTCCCAATGTCGTGTGTCGTGTCGCTGTCTAGGGGGTTGATAAGACTTTTGTATGTTTCTCGATTTACAGTCTCGTGCAAAGTGTCCCTCTCTATGACAGAAATAACAGGTTACCACATTTGACTTACCCACAGGGTTTGGTGATCTATACAAAGGCTGCCTTGTGGTCAGGGCCTGTATACTTACGGCCATTAACTTATCACCTTGTAATTCCCTGTGTCTGGTGATATTCCGATCGTGATCCACAGCTGCCTCTCTCAAAGTAGCCACCGACAGACCTCGCCAACATGGTTGCGTGGTCTGTACCCTTGTCTTTAATGCCTCTTTTAAACCATCCATTAGTACAGATACTGCTACTTCTCGATGGTTTATGTTTGTTTTAATGTCCTCTATGCCTGTGTATTTTGCCATATCTAGTAATGCCCTGTGAAAATATTCTGCAGCAGTTTCCGACTCTTTTTGTTTAATGGAGAAAATCTTGTTCCATTTAACTACAGCTGGAAAATACTCCTTTAACTGTAAACTTATCCTTTTTACATTGTCTTTGTTGTACACATCTGTAAGAGGTACATCCTGATCCAATCCACAGTCAGCTAAAAATTGAGCCGAATCGACATTGGAGGGTAAACAAGCCCTCAGCAATACCTGCCAGTCTTTGTTATTGGGCTCTAAAGTGTTCCCTAGGTCTCTGATGTATTTCTGGCTAGCAACTAGATCTTTTCTAGGATCAGGGAATTCAGACACTATGGTTCTTAATTCCATTCTGGAAAACGGGCTGTACATGGCAATGTTCCTGATAGGAGTGACTCCTGTAGTGTCCGTTTTCCCATTTGGAACTGCTATTACCCTAACGGGAGCAAGTTTAATAACATCATTCTGTGTAGATTCTACAGCCTGTGGTGAAATGGTTTCAGCATAGTGTATGGTGCCTTACTTACCTGTAGATACGACCTCACCTGTCCCTCCGCTAGGGGCCTTTGTTACTAATCTTAAGGGTTGGGCCGTGCCTACTGTTGTTTCTGATATGGTGGCTGCTAGAGAGAGCGCCGATATTGTTGCCGATTCGTCCTCTTGATCACACTCCTGGGGAAAGTTCAAAACAGGGTACAACTTGCACGGGTTAATACTTGCATTGGTTAACTTATTAACATTTACACAGTTGCTAAGTGTTTGTTTGTTACACCCTAATGCGTCATTCTCCGCAACCAATTTCTCTCCTGATATGTATGGTGGCGGCGGGGCCGTGGCTATCAGTTTCCTGATAGGATTAGATCCCGCCGCCTGAGCCAAACCTCTCTGTATTTCACCCTCCTGTTGCCATAACTGCAAATAATCATAATGTTTGATTCGTCTCTTTGTTGATTTAATGAGACATATCCTCCTCCTTAGATTTTGTAACACTTCTGGGCTAAAGCTGCCTACTCTTGGGAACTTCTCCCCGTCATGCACCGTCATTCTCTCCCATTCATCACATAAAACCTCTGTGTGTGAACCGTATTTTTCACACATTACGTACCTTGCCGACCCGATTGGTCGGTTTACTGAATCAACCCGAACCGAGGTTGATCGCCCCCTACCTGAACAATTGGCCCCCATAACTTGCAGGTGTTGCTTTCACCACCTCTGACCTTCAATCAGGGTCTTCAGCGAACCCTTACAAAAACCAAAATGTTCAAGATAGGCTGACGGTGGCGGTTTACCGAGTACCCCACTCACTCGCCCACGCCGACCAATACGACCTACACACTGCCCTAGTGCTGGCGTACTCGACCCAGGGCCCCTATGAACCTTCGTTTACTGGAACATGTGAGTGTGATCCGCAGAGCATTAACCGTTTCCAGTAACTGTTGGTTGTTGGATAATTCCTGAGTGACCAGCGAACTTCCCTTCAGAAAATAAAAAATTACACAAATCACGTCAGAATGTACAAATAGTGTTTATGACCCGTTTCGTACACAAATGGTACTGGTCAGATTAACTAATGCACACAATTACGTGCGGTACAATCAGTCTGCACATAAGCAACTAATCTTATGTGCAGAGCGACCAGTGGAATCGAAAATTGCGGCTGCGAATTCCTTCAGCATGAGCTTTAATGGCCTATATGGGTTCTGCACCAACCCCCTGGGTTGTGCTCTTTTCTCTATTTATAGCGGACTTCCTTGTCTGCTGTACCTGGACCTCCTGGTCAATTCCGGACCTCCTGGTCTGTGCTACAATAGACCTCCTGGTCTGCTATACTCTAATGCTCAGATTTTATGTTTAACAAAGGGTGCCTCCCTTGCCACCATGCACGTCACTTACATGTATGTACCCTGCGAGAACTCGACTTCTTGTGGTTCAACCTCAAAAAATTGTATAAACTTATATATGCAAACACTCACTCACCACATGTACACTTTTGTTTCTATTTCTATTTCTGCGCATAAATTTTCTTTCCTTTAGACCAGATGTGTTGTAAATTTGAAGAAGGATCTGTTAGTCTAAATTTCGGACACTAAAATAGATTTGCGCTATTTATCACGTTGCCACCTTTTCGCCTGTTACAATAACACTAGCGTGTGATTTGAGTTACGTGGGCATACCCGGATGCTCCGTTGCGTAATATACGCTGCGTGCGTCGGCCTTTGAGTTGCGTACGCGAGTCTCACCCTTTGTTAGAGACACGTGTACACAAAGCAAATATCCACCGTAACACAATGTACACGTTTATCAATGTAGATGATCCTCGATCATCTACCGAGCACCACACCGATCTCTCCTTGTATCTTTAGGTAGAGCTGCGTGCGTGCTTTTCAATTTACACCTTCATGTATTACTTTTACTCTTTAACTATGAAATAGCGGCAAATCTCTCTTAGCACGTTTATCAATTATAAAATGGCAAACAGAAGAGTGATATATGAAAATACACGAAAATGAAAAGAAATGCAGATATGTGCGTGCGTGCGTACGCAAGACAGAAATAAACAGTTTTAAAAGACACTAGCGTGTTGTTCTTACCTCCGGTTCCGGATTCCCTCAGCACCCTTTACTAAGCGAAGCAGACGCTTATCCAGACAGCACTACGAGGAATATGACCTCCCGCCTTTGCTGATGGATAATGTCTGCTGAAATTACCTAGTGCAGATATGTGAAGGACGGACGAGCCGCCAATTGATAAAGCTAAATATTTATCTTACTTAAACCCTTTAAGAGGCCTAAGAACACTGTACGCTATTGACGTCTGGAGTACCGTAAGGGTACGCACGTTGCGTAACAATCGCTTAGCCGTAGTCGAGACGCTCAAGCGTTACGTTCGCTCACGGCCAAGAGATCACAGGCAGGCCCGCTATTGGCTGCCGACTAACGTTATGGTTCGACCACGAGGAGATCACCAGCGGCGCAGACGCTCACAATGTTAAACCTTTACATGTAAACCATGAACAATGTATTATACAGGAAAAACCTTAGTGTAATGGTGGGGTGTAGATGCAACACAATGTAACCTTATTAACTTAAAGCTGTTCGAGCGTCTCCGACACTCTGAGAATACTTAACACTATAAGAAATACACAAATACCGGGCTTAGGGTCTAACGCCTTATATGAATGATATACTTGCAAAAGAATAATACAATACAAGTCATACACTACCAATATAACATAGACTAACTAACCAGATAACTACACAGGAAATACAATACAATACAAGTACGTTTAAGGGAAAAATGAGAGAAAGAGGAGAAGAGAGAGAGAGAGATATGGCCCACAATACCAATAAAGACAATATGATTGCGGAGAAAACTTACGCACAAGGGGAACGATCGCATGCGCCTCTGGATATCCAGCTCCCGATTATCAGCAATGAGAACCGTTGAAGAGTGAGCTGGATAGGATCGGCTTGTCTATTTATGCCCCACACACAATGCAATTCAATGGTCCCTACAATCTCATTGTTCATTGGACACAGGAATTCGTCTTCACATTATAACAAAAGGTCATAGGTTGGTTCATACAGGTGGGCTGTGACTATTTCCAACTGCTCAGGTGGGTGGGAAACTAGGTTTCCCGCCGCATGGATAAGTAAGTGCAAATAATAGTAAAAGTACATAAACTTCTTATGTCCATAACTATTCGCACGAGCGATTAATCTGCTCCAAACCAACACCGGAATATTGCTAATTAAATACTCTTCCGATGGATACTAAACACCACTGTATGACTCATGTCTGACCCTTCGTATCAAACAAAGAGGGATCTCTATGTCCATGAACATGCTATATTAACTAAACTTTCAGAATCTATCAAAGGGACCATAATCTATAAAATACATTATATAGTTAAAATATGTTACGAACGAGTCGCCCGCCAGACGCACATAAACTTTACCGTAAATGCGCACGCTGTGCGCCCGCGGGTGCACGCAACAGCGAGTATGCGCACGCACGGCAGGGCTCATGAATGTGCAACAGGCACTCGCATGAGGTGCAAATATGGCAGTGTGTAGCGTGATATTTTTCTGACTTTGACACCAGCCACGCCCCCCGCCCCGGGAACACCAGGCTTCGACCCCATCCCCCCATTCCCAATTCTATACATGGGCGCTACAGGCCCCTCCGCAGGGAGGGGTACATGCCCAATGGGAACAGTTCTGGGGACAGAGGGCACCTCACCCTGCTGTCCCATATACATATCCCCCCCTGGTGGTCCAGCCCCCTCCTCGCCCTCCGCAGCCCCGCCGCCCGGCACCACGTGGGCGCCCGAGCCGCCGCTGAAAGCCGTTGGCGGGGAAGGCGGGGGAGACCCGGCGCTGACTAGTGCGCCGGGCGAGGGAGCCGCAGTTGGAGCTGAGGTTGCCGGGGACGCCGGCGACCGCAGCCCGGACGAGCCGCGCGGCCCGGAACACGTGCAGAGCGGCCGCTGGCCGCTTGTCTCCCGCCGGCAGGGTAGCGGGCCGTCGCGGCCCGACCCTGCCGCACGCCCGCCACCGTCGTAGGCAGCCTCCGGGGTGCAGCACTACGGGAGCGGGGGGTGCCCACAGCCTCCACGAGGCGGCGGGGGGGGGGGGGGGGCAGAGCGTCGTGGAAGCGGCATAACAGGAGGGGGGGGGAACAGTAATAACTACAATATAAAACAACAGTGCAGCAATGATGACCACAAAGGAGGGGGGAGGGAATAGGAAAAACCACAGGGAAAAACTGATCTGCCTAGCAACTGCTTGGTCATTAAACAACCAATCACAAAAAGTTGAGCTCTTATATGGCCTCAGGCTTATGCAGCCTTCAGCTTATCTACACACAAAAACCAGATCCAACTAGCTTAGCTACCTAACAAACAGGGAACCCGCCTACCTAACTACTCCCTATTGGATAATGTTTAATTGACATACATCAACACCTATTAGAAAATATCAACACAAAAACCAGATCCAACTAGCTTACCTACATAACAAACAGGGTGCTTATATTCACTCTATCCTATACAGTCTCTCGTTCTTTTTAATGTGCTTTGCCTGGGGCAATGTGTATAATGTGCTCTGCCTGGCGCAAAGTGTATACCGTGCTCTACCTGGCACAAAGTGTACAATGTGCTCTATCTGGCGCAATATGCATAACATACTGTACCTGGCGC
Source organism: Pseudophryne corroboree (assembly GCF_028390025.1). NCBI lineage: Eukaryota > Metazoa > Chordata > Amphibia > Anura > Myobatrachidae > Pseudophryne > Pseudophryne corroboree. Next base: position 1,173,888,563 of record NC_086444.1, read on the forward strand.
AGTGTGTATAGGAGGTTCTACCTGGTGCAATGTGTATAAGCGGCACTACTGTGTGGTGTAATGTGAATTGGCACTGTTATGTGGCCACGCCCCTTCACCATGAAGTCACGCCCCTAAAAAAACTGCGCGTCTGCGGCGCGCGCTTCCTCTTCTTCCATGTAGTCAGGCCTTCTGAGCAGTAATCCTGCCCACTTGACAGACTCCACCCCCTCAACAGACCCCACCCCTATTAGGGCTGCTTCCATAAATTTACCTGGCTGGTTTTTGATCCCAATCCGCCCCTGTGGACTACTACCCTTAGATATTTGTCCTTGTGACTAATTTTTTATGCTGGGACTATGCCAGTACAGTATGCAAGTGGAGAAACAAAGACTGGAACAGTAGGCAGTGTGAGGAGGGCAGCAGTGAGACATTTTCCAGGATTAATATACAAGAGAAAAAGAGTAACCACACAAGAAATAGATTATATCATAAAGATGGCACAACCCCTATTGCCATATTCTTGTATATGCCAGAATATGTAGGCTAGGGGGCGCTACCAAGAAACAAACAAATTAATTCAAGAAAAAAAATTAACTTTTAATTTCACTTATTTAAAACTTTGGTATTTAAAAACTGTGAAATAAAATATTTTTGTGAAAGTAAAGAAAGAAGAGTGAATTAAAAATGATTTCTGTGTGCAGGGATGCCACTGAGAAAATCACTTTAGGTAGTGTACAGACTCATACAGTGTAGAAAAATATATACAGTAATAATAACAACAATGTTGCTGAATATCCAACAGAGTCTTCTTATTATATGGCAAAAAGCCTTAAAGTATAGGATATTACGTATCAATGATTCCAGTGATATAAAGACTCATGTAATATAAAAGGAATAATGATAACAACAATGTTGCTGAATGTACAAGGGAGTCCTCTTAATATATGGCAAAGAGCCTTAAAGGATAGAGTATTACATATCAGTAATTTCCATTATATATTATATAACTGTTTCATTTCACTTAGGGGGTTATTCCCTCAGCAAGATCTGCGTCCATCTACTCACTTGCTGGGGGCCGCCCAGCACAGGGCAAGGCCACCCTGCAAGTGTGTGGTACTGCCTCAGGATGCGTCCACAATTTAATTGTGGACTCATCAATTTAAGGTCGACCCCTGCCTTCACAGCCTGGCTGCACTGGCAGCTGGTCAGCCGCTGTTTTATCGGAGCGACTGCATGTGACAAAACACAGCCACCACGAAAAACACTTGTGACACACACTTATTTTGGCTGCAACCCCCTGCAATGCCATGTCGACGCCCCCAACAGCCACAACTGTCAATCATCTTGCAGGATGCGGATGCAAGGTGAGGGGTCGTCCACGCAAACTGCGGCAGGTGTACATATGCACACCCTCAGAATACAGCCACTGTGTAGCTGCGTTCGGATCTGAATAGACCCCTTAATTCCCATATCAGGGCAATGGTCAATCACATAAATATGGGAAGCAGTTAGCTTACCGACGGATGGGATCTCGGCGGTAAAAATACCTACCCCGGGATCCCGAATGAGGATGTAATGCTGACATCCACATACCGATGCAGCTCGGGATGCCGGCATCATATTAGCGTGGGGGGGGGGTTAGGTTTAGGCAGGAATAGGGAGTTAGGGAGCGGGATGGGAAGGGTAGGGACTGGGGACGGAGGGTTAGGGTTAGGCACTTAGAAGGGGTGCTTAGGGTGAGGCATCAAGCGGGGAGGGTTAGGTTAAGGCAGTGGGAAAAGAAGGGTTAGGCACCAAGTGGGGAGGGTTAGGATTAGGCACCACCAGGGAGGGTAAGGGTTAGGCACCCAGAAAGGAGGGTTAGGGTAGGGAAAAGGTGAGGGATAGGGGTCTCTATGAGGGGCTGTCGGAATTATGATAGACGGGATGCCACTGCCGGTATATCGACAGTCGGCAACCCGTCCATCAGCAAATCATACTGAATACATACTATATATATATATATATATATATATGTATTGCAGAAACAGGCAGCACTCTCGGCGTTTGGAATGAAGACAGACAAGCAAGTCAGATGTTTCAACATTTCAATGTCAAAAGCGGCATTTTCGTCAGGATGCTGCTTTTGACATTGAAACGTTGAAACATCAGACTTGCTTGTCTGTCTTCATTCCAAACGCCGAGAGTGCCGCCTGTTTCTGCAATACATATCATTGGACACAGCAGCGCTGTTTACCATTGGGAGGGCACCGGCATTACTATTTCATTGCATATACCTTCGGGATTTGGGAGTGCCGTGGACTCTGTATGTATATATATATATATATATATATATATAGCTGACCGTCGGCGGCACTCGAAAATAATCATTCAAATGCAGGTATGTGCTTCAACGTTTCGAGACTTTAATTCCTCGTCATCAGGATAAAAAAAACAAGTACAAACTTACATTTCAATCCCCACATCGCAGCACGTGACGCCGGCTGGATCCGGAAGCGGGAGGACGGCGCCCACATATGATGACATCATCCGCTCCTCATCACCATAACGACCGATCAAACAAATTGCTGTGACACATAAAAATGACATCATAAGGTTACAGTCACAAAAGAATATTGTGTATATAAATAAAGAGCTGAATCCAGACAATGTTCATACCTATATAGGCTAACTGTAAATATTATTATTATTACTTTATATTGATCATGACAAGATCAGCAGAAATGAATCAAAACTATAAATACAGATGAATTAAAGATAATACATCACATATACGTCAGCAGTCACGACACCCATAAAAGATGTTCATATAATAACAGTCACCATAGAAACATTTATATATGATGTAAACGGACTATGCTCACTACTTGCTCCAATGTTATAATCCAGGGTCTTACAAAAAGCAGTGAAGCCCCAGATTTTCATTGAGGCCCCTCGCTGACAAGGTGTTTAATCTGTGAATCCACCTTGATTCACAGCGTAATAGGGCAAGAGATCTATCACCACCCCTTCGTCTGGGGGGAACATGATCTATAATCATATACCTAAGGGGCGACAAATTGTGTCCAGACTTCACAAAATGTCTGGAGACTGGTTGGTCACTATGCCCCTTCTCTAAGGCATTTCTGATAGACAGCCTGTGAGTAGCCATGCTTTCGCACAATGTCCTATCAGTTTTGCCCACATAGCTAAGGCCACATGGGCATGTGATCATGTAGATTATGAACTTGGTGGTACATGTCACTCGGTGTCTAATGAGATACTTCTTTCCACTGTAGGGATGTCTAAAACTATCACCAGTGACCATATAGCGGCAGGTGGTGCAATTCAAACATTTATAACAGCCGTTCTTTCTGGCCATAAATTGTGGTTCAGAGGTCTCTACTTTAGAAATATCTGTCTTGACAACCCAATCGTGGATATTCCTGCCTCTGGTGTAACATCACATTAGCAACTTATCCTGTAAATTCAAGCCCTTATCTGTACTCACGATAGGCCAGAGTTTTTTTGTAATCGTCTTAATTTCATTACTTTTATCATTATAGTGATTGACCCAAGGAATGCGATTAGTTCTAGTGTTCCTATTTCTGGAAATCAGAAGCTGTTCCCGAGGGACAGCTAATGCTTTGACTTTAGATTGTAGTAGCATATGTTTATCGTAACCACGAGAAATTACTTTCAAAATCATCTGATCAATGTTACTGATGGCTGTCTCATTATTACTACAAATCCGTCTTGCGCTGAGAAATTGAGAGTATGGTAACCCATACTTTAAAGGTTTGGGGTGAAAACTCACTGCGTGCAGCAGGGTATTACGGTCTGTTTGTTTGCTGTAAAGGTTAGTGGAGATTTGACCATCCTTGAGTTCTATTAATACATCTAAAAAATGTACTGAACTACAATCAATAGAGTACGTAAATTTGATGGGACTATAAGACATATTATGTCCAGATATAAATGACGTAAAGGACTGTTCAGAACCTGTCCAAATTAAAAATATGTCGTCTATATACCTGGCATAAAATAAAACTTTATCACCCACCAATGCTCTATTGAGAAAAATGTCAAGTTCTGCCCTGAACATATACGCATTGGCATACGATGGGGCCACATTGGACCCCATCGCACAGCCTGATGTCTGCAAGTAGTACTTTCCACCATGGAGAAAATAATTTTTAGTTAGTACCAGTTCTAAAAGATCTGTGACAAAATCAACATTGGGACCATCATATAATGGATTAGAAGAGATCAACTGCTTCAATGCAATTATACCCTCAGCATTAGGTATAATAGTATACAAATTGGAGACGTCTATACTACACAGTAGACTATTAGCTGTTATATTCTCCACAGCATACAATTTTTTAAAAAAAAGCAGTAGTGTCCTGTATGTATAAAGGATGTGCCATAACGCATGGCTGTAATAGACAATCCAAATATACTGAGATAGGTTGGAATAGGGACCCCCTGGCAGAAATGATAGGTCTGCCAGGTGGGTCACTATACCCCTTATGGATCTTAGGTAGCGTGTACAGCAGCGGAACAACGGGTTTCTTGCATAGTAACATTGTACCAAGATCTGATGTAATATAACCATTGTCCACCGCCCTACACAAACACTTTTCCAATATCTGACTAAAGATGTCGGTAGGTTCTTGTGATAATAACCTATAAACATCCCCATTAGCCAATTGACGTTCAATCTCACTTCAGTATGCATCTATATTTTGTATAACTGTAGCCCCGCCCTTATCTGCGTGGCGTATAGTTATATCAGTATATGAAGACAGATCCTTTAACGCTTTAAATTCACCATATGACAAATTGCTATAAACCTTTTTCTCTAACGTCCTAGTGGATGCTGGGGACTCCAAAAGGACCATGGGGAATAGCGGCTCCGCAGGAGACTGGGCACAAAAGTAAAAAGCTTTAGAACTACCTGGTGTGCACTGGCTCCTCCCCCTATGACCCTCCTCCAAGCCTCAGTTAGATTTTTGTGCCCGAACGAGACGGGTGCAGGCTAAGGGGCTCTCCTGAGCTGCTTAGTGGAAAAGTTTAAAGTAGGTTTTTTATTTTCAGTGAGACCTGCTGGCAACAGGCTCACTGCATCGAGGGACTAAGGGGAGAGAAGCGAACTCACCTGCGTGCAGAGTGGATTGGGCTTCTTAGGCTACTGGACATTAGCTCCAGAGGGACGATTACAGGCCCAGCCATGGATGGGTCCCGGAGCCGCGCCGCCGGCCCCCTTACAGAGCCAGAAGACTGAAGAGGTCCGGAAAATCGGCGGCAGAAGACGTCCTGTCTTCAATAAGGTAGCGCACAGCACCGCAGCTGTGCGCCATTGCTCTCATGCACACTTCACACTCCGGTCACTGAGGGTGCAGGGCGCTGGGGGGGGCGCCTTGAGACGCAATAAAACACCTTTTGTTGGGGGCTATATGGATGCATTTAACCCCTGCCAAATTTCCATAAAAAAGCGGGAGAAAGGCCGCCGAGAAGGGGGCGGAGCCTATCTCCTCAGCACACTGGCGCCATTTTTCCTCACAGCTCCGTTGGAGGAAGGCTCCCTGACTCTCCCCTGCAGTCCTGCACTACAGAAACAGGGTAAAACAAAGAGAGGGGGGCACTAAATTGGCATAGACATATATACAGCAGCTATATTAGGGAAAAACACTTATATAAGGTTATCCCTGTATATATATATATAGCGCTCTGGTGTGTGCTGGCAAACTCTCCCTCTGTCTCCCCAAAGGGCTAGTGGGGTCCTGTCCTCTATCAGAGCATTCCCTGTGTGTGTGCTGTGTGTCGGTACGTTGTGTCGACATGTATGAGGAGGAAAATGGTGTGGAGGCGGAGCAATTGCCTGTGTTAGTGATGTCACCCCCTAGGGAGTCGACACCTGACTGGATGGTCTTATGGAAAGATTTACGTGATAGTGTCAGCACTTTACAAAAGACTGTTGACGACATGAGACAGCCGGCAAATCAGTTAATACCTGTACAGGCGTCTCAAACACCGTCAGGGGCTATAAAGCGCCCGTTACCTCAGGTCGATACAGACACAGACACGGACTCTGACTCCAGTGTCGACGGTGAGGAAACAAACGTATTTTCCAGTAGGGCCACACGTTACATGATCACGGCAATGAAGGAGGTTTTGAATATTTCTGATACTACAAGTACCACAAAAAAGGGTATTATGTGGGGTGTGAAAAAACTACCCGTAGTTTTTCCCAAATCAGATGAATTGAATGAGGTGTGTGATGAAGCGTGGGTTTCCCCCGATAAAAAATTGACCTTTTTACTTGACTTAGATCTGACCATACTATCTACATCATGGTTTAACATTCGTGAGAATGTCTTAATGGAAGTGTTATTTGTTGGTGGATCGAACGTGGAATTTTTCTGTAAACGTCGTATAGCCACAGGAATGTCCAATAGTGTAGACCTTTCAGTGGACTGTATGTTATTCCCCTGAAAATGTTCATGTAGTCTCAACTGTCTATTCAAACGGTATTTCTCCACCTCCCATTTAAAGCCATCAAAATTAGTGCTAGGCACAAACGATAAACCACGTCCCAGTACCTTAAACTCAAGCTCAGTCAGTGTGCGTGAAGGCAAGTTAATTACTGTCTCTTGCGGTGGCAAGTGGTGGTCGTCCCGGTTTTCGTCCTCTTGTTTTGCCCCCCCCTCCGCGTGTGCTTCCTCCACCGGCCAGTTGATTGTGGGTACGTACCCCTAAAGGGATGAAGGAACGTCCAGGATTAAAATCTGAATCACTGGTGTTTCCATGTCCCTGGGAGAAGTTGGAGTCTGTGTTCAATTTGTAAGGGGTTTTATAATATCATTTGGTATTCTCCCGGGGGCCACTGCCAACCCAATTATAAACCTGGTTGTGCTCATAATCTGCCGTCACTTTGGTCAGTTTCATCTTTTTAAACTGAATCAAATTGCGTTTATAAGTCACTAGCTGTTTCTCTAACGTTTCAAGCCAGTTAATATCAGTGTCTGATGTCAGTGTAGCTCGGTTAGCAGTTTCAAATGTGCTGATGGATTCCCTAGTTGCAGTTAATTCCCGGCCAGCCTCATCAATAATGAGAAGCATCAGGTCGTAGCTACATTTGTTCAAAACTAGTGATGTGCACCAGAAATTTTTCGGGTTTTGTGTTTTGGTTTTGGATTCGGTTCCGCGGCCGTGTTTTGGATTCGGGCGCGTTTTGGCAAAACCTCCCTGAAAATTTTTTGTCGGATTCGGGTGTGTTTTGGATTCGGCTGTTTTTTTTACAAAAAACCCTCAAAAACAGCTTAAATCATAGAATTTGGGGGTCATTTTGATCCCATAGTATTATTAACCTCAATGACCATATTTTTCACTCATTTTCAGTCTATTCTGAACACCTCACAATATTATTTTTAGTCCTAAAATTTGCACCGAGGTCGCTGGATGGCTAAGCTAAGCGACATAAGTGGCCGACACAAACACCTGGCCCATCTAGGAGTGGCACTGCAGTGTCAGACAGGATGGCACTTCAAAAAAATAGTCCTCAAACAGCACATGATGCAAAGAAAAAAAGAGGCGCACCAAGGTCGCTGTGTGACTAAGCTAAGCGACACAAGTGGTCGACACAAACACCTGGCCCATCTAGGAGTGGCACTGCAGTGTCAGACAGGATGGCACTTCAAAAAAATAGTCCCCAAACAGCACATGATGCAAAGAAAAAAAGAGGCGCAATGAGGTAGCTGTGTGACTAAGCTAAGCGACACAAGTGGCCGACACAAACACCTGGCCCATCTAGAAGTGGCACTGCAGTGTCAGACAGGATGGCACTTCAAAAAAATAGTCCCCAAACAGCACATGATGCAAAGAAAAAAAGAGGTGCACCAAGGTCGCTGTGTGACTAAGCTAAGCGACCCAAGTGGCCGACACAAACACCTGGCCCATCTAGGAGTGGCACTGCAGTGTCAGGCAGGATGGCACTTCAAAACAATTGTCCCCAAACAGCACATGATGTAAAGAAAAATGAAAGAAAAAAGAGGTGCAAGATGGAATTGTCCTTGGGCCCTCCCACCCACCCTTATGTTGTATAAACAGGACATGCACACTTTAACGAACCCATCATTTCAGCGACAGGGTCTGCCACACGACTGTGACTGAAATGACTGGTTGGTTTGGGCCCCCACCAAAAAAGAAGCAATCAATCTCTCCTTGCACAAACTGGCTCTACAGAGGCAAGATGTCCACCTCATCATCATCCTCCAATTCCTCACCCTTTTCACTGTGTACATCCCCCTCCTCACAGATTATTAATTTGTCCGCATTGGAATCCACCATAACAGATCCCTGTGTACTTTCTGGAGGCAATTGCTGGTGAATGTCTCCACGGAGGAATTGATTATAATTAATTTTGATGAACATCATCTTCTCCACATTTTTTGGAAATAACCTCGTACGCCGATTGCTGACAAGGTGAGTGGCTGCACTAAACACTCTTTCGGAGTACACACGGGAGGGAGGGCAACTTAGGTAGAATAAAGCCAGTTTGTGCAAGGGCCTCCAAATTGCCTCTTTTTCCTGCCAGTATACGTACGGACTGTCTGACGTTCCTACTTGGATGCGGTCACTCATATAATCCTCCACCCTTCTTTCAATGGTGACAGAATCATATGCAGTGACAGTAGATGACATGTCAGTAATCGTTGTCAGGTCCTTCAGTCCGGACCAGATGTCAGCACTCGCTCCAGACTGCCCTGCAACACCGCCAGCGGGTGGGCTCGGAATTCTTAGCCTTTTCTTCACAGCCCCAGTTGCGGGAGAATGTGAAGGAGGAGCTGTTGACGGGTCACGTTCCGCTTGACTTGACAATTTTCTCACCAGCAGGTCTTTGAACCTCTGCAGACTTGTGTCTGCCGGAAAGAGAGATACAACGTAGGTTTTAAATCTAGGATCGAGCACGGTGGCCAAAATGTAGTGCTCTGATTTCAACAGATTGACCACCCGTGAATCCTGGTTAAGCGAATTAAGGGCTCCAGCCACAAGTCCCACATGCCTAGCGAAATCGCTCTGTTTTAGCTCCTTCTTCAATGTCTCCAGCTTCTTCTGCAAACAACAGACAAAATGTCTCATTTTTGGATGATATGCGCAGTTCCATTTTTTTTCCTTTTCTTTTTCTTCTGCAAAAGCCTGATGAGGGGAATGACCTGACTCAGGCTGGCAGTGTCTGAACTGACTTCACGTGTGGCAAGTTCAAAGGGTTGCAGAATCTTGCACAATGTTGAAATCATTCTCCACTGCGCTTGAGTCAGGTGCATTCCCCCTCCTTTGCCTATATCGTGGGCAGATGTATAGGCTTGAATGGCCTTTTGCTGCTCCTCCATCCTCTGAAGCATATAGAGGGTTGAATTCCACCTCGTTACCACCTCTTGCTTCAGATGATGGCAGGGCAGGTTCAGGAGTGTTTGCTGGTGCTCCAGTCTTCGGCACGCGGTGGCTGAATGCCGAAAGTGGCCCGCAATTCTTCGGGCCACCGACAGCATCTCTTGCACGCCCCTGTCAATTTTTAAATAATTCTGCACCACTAAATTCAATTTATGTGCAAAACATGGGACGTGCTGGAATTTGCCCAGATGTAATGCACGCACAATATTGGTGGCGTTGTCCGATGTCACAAATCCCCAGGAGAGTCCACTTGGGGTAAGCAATTCTGCGATGATGTTCCTCAGTTTCCGTAAGAGGTTGTCAGCTGTGTGCCTCTTATGGAAAGCGGTGATACAAAGCGTATCCTGCCTAGGAACGAGTTGGAGTTTGCGAGATGCTGCTACTGGTGCCGCCGCTGCTGTTCTTGCTGCGGGAGGCAATACATCTACCCAGTGGGCTGTCAAAGTCATATAGTCCTGAGTCTGCCCTGCTCCACTTGTCCACATGTCCGTGGTTATGTGGACATTGGGTACAACTGCATTTTTTAGGACACTGGTGACTCTTTTTCTGACGTCTGTGTACATTTTCGGTATCGCCTGCCTAGAGAAATGGAACCTAGATGGTATTTGGTACCGGGGACACAGTACCTCAATCAAGTCTCTAGTTGCCTCTGAATTAACGATGGATACCGGAACCACGTTTCTCACCACCCAGGCTGACAAGACCTGAGTTATCCGCTTTGCAGCAGGATGACTGCTGTGATATTTCAACTTCCTCGCAAAGGACTGTTGGACAGTCAATTGCTTACTGGAAGTAGTACAAGTGGTTTTCCGACTTCCCCTCTGGGATGATGATCGACTCCCAGCAGCAACAACAGCAGCGCCAGCAGCAGTAGGCGTTACACTCAAGGATGCATCGGAGGAATCCCAGGCAGGAGAGGACTCGTCAGACTTGCCAGTGACATGGCCTGCAGGACTATTGGCTTTCCTGTGTAAGGTGGAAATTGACACTGAGGGAGTTGGTGGTGTGGTTTGCAGGAGCTTGGTTACAAGAGGAAGGGATTTAGTGGTCAGTGGACAGCTTCCGCTGTCATCCAAAGTTTTTGAACTTGTCACTGACTTATGATGAATGCGCTGCAGGTGACGTATAAGGGAGGATGTTCCGAGGTGGTTAACGTCCTTACCCCTACTTATTACAGCTTGACAAAGGCAACACATGGCTTGACACCTGTTGTCGACATTTGTGTTGAAATAATTCCACCCGAAGAGCTGATTTTTTTTGTATTTTGACCAGGCATGTCAATGGCCATATTCGTCCCACGGACAACAGGTGTCTCCTAGGGTGCCTGACTTAAACAAACCACCTCACCATCAGAATCCTCCTTGTCAATTTCCTCCCCAGCGCCAGCAACACCCATATCCTCATCCTGGTGTACTTCAACAGTGACATCTTCAATTTGACTATCAGGAACTGGACTGCGGGTGCTCCTTCCAGCACTTGCAGGGGGCGTGCAAATGGTGGAAGACGCAAGCTCTTCCCGTCCAGTGTTGGGAAGGTCAGGCATCGCAACCGACACAATTGGACTCTCCTTGCGGATTTGTGAGTTAGAAGAACGCACAGTTCTTTGCTGTGCTTTTGCCAGCTTAAGTCTTTTCATTTTTCTAGTGAGAGGATGAGTGCTTCCATCCTCATGTGAATCTGAACCACTAGCCATGAACATAGGCCAGGGCCTCAGCCGTTCCTTGCCACTCCATGTCGTAAATGGCATATTGGCAAGTTTACGCTTCTCATCAGACGCTTTCAATTTTGATTTTTGGGTCATTTTACTGAACTTTTGTTTTTTGGATTTTACATGCTCTCTACTATGACATTGGGCATCTGCCTTGGCAGACGACGTTGATGGCACTTCATCGTCTCGGCCATGACTAGTGGCAGCAGCTTCAGCACGAGGTGGAAGTGGATCTTGATCTTTCCCTATTTTAACCTCCACATTTTTGTTCTCCATTTTTTAATGTGTGGAATTATATGCCAGTATCAATAGCAATGGCCTACTACAATATATACTGCGCACAACTGAAATGCACCACAGGTATGAATGGATAGTATACTTGATGACACAGAGGTAGGTACAGCAGTGGCCTACTGTACCGTCCGTAATGCTATATATTATATACTGTTTGTCAGCAAACTGTGCAAAACTGAAATGCACCACAGGTATGGATGGATAGTATACTTGACGACACAGAGGTAGGTACAGCAGTGGCCTTCTGTACCATACTCCTATATTTTATATACTGGTGGTCAGCAAAATTATGCACTGTACTCCTACTATATACTACACAATGCAGCATAGATATGGAGTGTTTTTCAGGCAGACAACGTATACAGGTGGTCACTGGTCAGCAAAACTCAGCACTGTACTCCTCCTATATAATATTATACTGGTGGTCCCCAGTCGCCACAATAAAGCAGCACACTGAGCACAGATATGGAGTGTTTTTCAGGCAGAGAACGTATAATACTGGTGGTCACTGTCAGCAAAACTCTGCACTGTACTCCTCCTATATAATACTGCTGCTCCCCAGTCCCCACAATTAAGCAGTGTGAGCACAGATATATGCAGCACACTGAGCACAGTTATGGAGCATTTTTTTCAGGCAGAGAACGTATAATACTGGTGGTCACTGATCAGCAAAACTCTGCACTGTACTCCTCCTATATTATACAGCTGCTCCCCAGTCCCCACAATTAAGATATAAGCAAGCACAAATATTTGCATCAACAATGAATAAACGGAGAGGACGCCAGCCACGTCCTCTCCCTAGCATTTCCAATGCACGAGTGAAAATGGCGGCGACGCGCGGCTGCTTATATAGAATCCGAATCTCGCGAGAATCCGACAGCGGGATGATGACGTTCGGGCGCGCTCGGGTTAACCGAGCCATACGGGAGAATCCGAGTATGCCTCGGACCCGTGTAAAATGGGTGAAGTTCGGGGGGGTTCGATTTCCGAGGAACCAAACCCGCTCATCACTATTCAAAACTGCAATCCATCTCTTGCAAAATGATACGTTGTGGCGTCCAAACGTGGAGCAGTTTCTGACGCGGAGTCCGCGAGGTATCATTTTATCTTTATAATAATCACTTAATGTTACAGCGTGATAATAATAGTCCAGTTCTCGTTGTTTTTATTTAGACCATTCCCTCTGTTCATTTGATTTAAAATCAGGTTCATGACTCATGCTGTCTTTACACAACATAGATTCTGCTTCAGAATCTGAAAATGATAAAGCCGTTCCTTGTGTAATCTTAGCAAGGTTCAATATATCACAAAGTGATTCCTCTGGTGCACTGTGACCCTCAGCCATGTTTATTTAAAAACAAACAAGAGTAACACTCTCTAATGCAGCCGATGCAGGTAGTACACACAAGGTAAATAGAAGTAATCTGGGTGCTTCCGCCTAAGAAAGGTCAGTGCCTGTACACAATACCTTCCAATATAAACGTCCAGATAGGCAGCACTCACAGTTTGAACACAGCAATTGGTCGGTGCCTTCCGTAGGGGTCCCGTATGCAGGGAACTCCAGTTATAGCTGACCGTCGGCGGCACTCACAAATAATCATGCAAATGCAGGTATATATATAGATATCCAGAGTGCGCTCAGTTTGTTATGCTGATTCAGAAAGTCTCAATTCAGATGCTTCATTCAGAAGTCCTTCCAAAAACCCTTGGCTTTTGGGGATCTTCCCACTTGTAGCCTGGAAGTATACCCTTTCACCAAGAAAACCTATCACCCAGAAAAAGTTTTGTTTAGTAAAATGTTTTAATTGGTTCCATTAGACATAACAGAGTTCTTCTAAAAACATTAATGTGTCAATGTGGAATTATACCTAGCTTTTGTATACACACACCGTACTCTAGTTGGTAAACAAAATATCACACTCACCTTATGGTGTGAGCTCTAGGGTGAATATACAGGCAGATTGGTTTTGAATGGATAGGATAAACCCTACATGTTTCGTCTAGTTGGACTTCTTCAGGGGTAGGTAATATAAAAAAAATAGCAAATTCTATGGACTTCAAGTGGATACAACCAGATTATAATTCATTATGTTTGACATAGGTGTGGTTATTGATTAATTTCTTGAATGTTTTTTTAAAAAGAATGAAGAATTAAGTGTTCACCCTAAGAAAGGGCCAGAGTGGTGCCCAAACAATATGACAAAGAATTAATGGTCCTTTGTCTTAAGGGGTGGCTGTACCCAAATATTGTGCTATAGATATCTCGAACTGTCTGGCTTCACAATTTAAATAACAACTGGGTAAAACATGGCAATTGTGTACAGTTAGTAGAGTAGACTAGAATCTGCATACACTAAAGAGTTCTTGTATCAGCCTGACGTGCTTTCGGCTTGCAGTTTGACATGTCACCACTAGATGGTGCCCACAGTGCATATGCGCTGTAGGCAAGACACCACAGACACACAGGTAGTTACAGCCCTGCACACACACCATTCTTGCCTACCTGACCCTCTCTCCATGAGGGAGAAAATGCTCTGTTCCTGGACTTTCCTGGTAATGTATGAATCCCATCACCTGTGGTGAAACACCTTTCTTATCAATTAACTAGCTCACCACAGGTGAAGGCATTCATACATTACCAGAAAAGTCCAGGAACAGAGCATTTTCTCCCTCATGGAGAGGGTCAGGTAGGCAAGTATGACACACACACACACACACACACACACACACACACACACACACACACACACACACACACACACACAGACAGACAGACAGACAGATAGATAGATAGATAGATAGATAGATACACACACAGTATATATACAGTATGTGTGAATATATATATATATATATATATACACACACAGCATATATGTGTGTGTGTGTGTGTGTGTGTGTGTGTGTGTGTGTGTGTGTGTATATATATATATATATATATATATAAAAATAGATAGACATACCTCCCAATATGACCCTCTCCAGGAGGGTCAGAATGCTCTGCTTCTGGGCTTTTCTCTTACTGTATGATTGTCTGAACTTGTGTTGAACAGGTTAATGGATAAGGTGTTTCAGCACAGGTGATGGCAATCATACATTAAGAGGGAAGTGCAGGAGCAGAGCATTGTCTCCCTCCTGGAGAGGGTCATGTTGTGAGGTGTGGATAGATAGACATTTTTTAATTCATCTTCTTGTGATCACATTTTCTCATGCTGTTTTAACTTATTATAGCTTGTGTCAGCTGTTCTCCTAGGTGCTTTACAACAGGTGTGTTGGTAACTGCCTCACCTTTAACAACTTAACTGTCAAATTTTTTCCCCAAAATCCGCTCAGAAATTGTCATTTTTTTTAATGAGTGAATTAGGTGAAGAAAATTAAGTTAACCCTATCCAAAATTATTTTAGGTTAAAAAGAGTAGAATTTTTATTTTTTTTATTTTTTATTTTTTTAGAGCCCGGACAGGTGCCAGGTACACAGGAGGGGGGGCTTGTGGGCGATGATTTACACTTACCAGTGGCTGCTGTTGTCTGCAGCCGCTGGGGGTGGGGGATCCTGTCGTGCTGACCAATCAGCAATAATCAGCAGACGGCAACACTGGGGTCTGGATGCTGGAAGGCAGAGGGACATTCCGGTCCCTCTGACAGCAGCAGCAGTGGGAAGTTTCCCTTCCCTGCCACTGCTAATGCAGTTTATCTGACTGGTCACATCCAGGTCAGATAAAGCACTTGCAGGTATGGTCGCATCTGATGCGACCATTCCAGGCAAGTGTTTAAAAATAGAACTGATGTGATCTTTAAACCAGGAAGTATACCTAAAGCATACCTCCCAACATGACCCTCTCCAGGAGGGATAGAATGCTCTGCTCCTGGACTTCCCTCTTACTGTATGATTGCCATCACTTGTGCTGAAACACCTTTCTTATCTGTGGAACTACAGGTACCAGTGAGCCCTTTAATGTCTCACATGTTGGTACTTGTGATTCTCCAAGTGCCAGCATGCAGGGGAGGCTTGCTGAGACCTGTAGTACCACAGCAAAAGACAATACACTTTCTGAGTTTAACACACTTGAAAGGACTATGAAGTCACCACCCAAAGCCATGGGATTACGGCCATAGCCCAAAGCTAAATTCCAGGCCCTTAGGTGCCTGGAGGGGGGGACCCCTTTATTGGGAGGGTTACCACTACCCCAGGGAACCCTGGCCAGTCTGACTAGTTCAGTTGATAATGCCACGGTGGCAGGGACCTATATACAGGTGAAACTCGGAAAATTAGATTATCGTGCAAAAGTTCATTTATTTCAGTAATTTAACTTAAAAGGTGGAACTAATATATAGGGGTATATGCAATTGCAGTCGAATTTCCGAAAATGTCGAAAAACGGGACATTTTCACCCAAAAAAAAAAATCGACAATGCAATACAGCACTTTTCGTCAAAAAAAACAGACTTTCCAAATTCGACTTTTTGAAATTCGACATTTGACAAATTCGACATTTCTGCAATGGTACAAATGCGGCATTTCGACAAAAGTATATTCAATTGAAGATTGTAAATTCGACAACAGTGCTTTTAGACAGTAAATTCGTCATTTTCAATCCACCACACTTTGCAGGCGGAATCTAATAAAAAAAATTAAAAACATTTTTTTTTTTGTGTTTTTTTTTATTGGTAATAGCATATCTATTTATATTAGAAGGGATTAGATACTTGGTTTGTCTATTTAGGAGGCACAAGTATTATTTATATATTTTAAAAAAAAAATATATATATATTTTTTAATGGAATGGGGTAAAAATCAGAAAAAAAAAATGCGTGGGGTCCCCCCTCCTAAGCATAATCAGCCTCCGGCTCTTTGAGCCGGTCCTGGTTGCCAAAATACGGGGGAAAAAATGACAGGGGATCCCCCGTATTTTAACAACCAGCACCGGGCTCTGCGCCTGGTCCTGGTGCAAAAAATACGGGGGACAAAAAGAGTAGAGGTCCCCCGTATTTTTTGTACCAGCACCGGGCTCCACTAGCTGGACAGATAATGCCACAGCCGGGGGTCACTTTTATACAGCGCCCTGCGGCCGTGGCATTAAATACCCAACTAGTCACCCTTGGCCGGGGTACCCTGGGGGAGTGGGGAACCCTTCAATCAAGGGGTCCCCCCTTAGCCACCCAAGGGCCAGGGGTGAAGCCCGAGGCTGTCCCCCCCATCCAAGGACTGCGGATGGGGGGCTGATAGCCTTGTTTAAAATGTAAGAATATTGTTTTTTGCAGAAGAACTACAAGACCCAGCAAGCCTCCCCCGCAAGCCGGTACTTGGAGAACTACAAGACCCAGCAAGCCTCCCCCGCAAGCCGGTACTTGGAGAACCACAAGTACCAGCATGCGGGGTGAAACTGCAAAAAAAAATACCCAAATAAAAACAGGACACGCACACCGTGAAAATACAACTTTATTTCACACATGCCGACACACATACTTACCTATGTTGACACGCCGACTCTGGCCACGTCTCCTATGTCGACGTCCGGGGTACCTGAAACTAAAATTATACTCACCTGATCCAGTGTCCGGTTCTTTTATTGTAATCCACGTACTTGGCAAAACAAAAAAACGCATACCCACTCCACACGGACTGAAAGGGGTCCCATGTTTACACATGGGACCCCTTTCCCCGAATGCAGAGACCCCCTGTGACTCCTGTCACAGAGAGTCCCTTCAGGTAATCAGGTAGCGCCACGTCGTGGCACTCTCCTGATTCCCTATGTGCGTCTGAGCTGACAGACAGCACATCGCACAGCACCTCCATTAGTTTCAATGGTGGGAACTTTGCGGTCAGCGGTGGGGTTACCCGCGGTCAGCCGCTGATTGCGGGTGACCTCACCGCTGACCGCAAAGTTCCCACCATTGAAGATAATGGAGGGAGCTGTGCGATGAGCGTCTGACAGCTCCGACGCGCATACAGCCAATCATGAGAGTGCCACGAAGTGGCGCTTCCTGTTTGGCTGAAGGGACACTCTGTGATAGTACTCACAGGGTGTCCCTGCATTCGGGGAAAGGGGTCCCATGTGTAAACATGGGACCCCTTTCAGTCCGTCTGGTTCGGGTAAATGCATTTTTTTGTTTTGCCAAGTACGTGGATTACAATAAAAGAACCGGACACTGGATCAGGTGAGTATAATTTTAGTTTCAGGTACCCCGGACGTCGACATTGGAGACGTGGCCAGAGTCGGCGTGTCAACATAGGTAAGTATGTGTGTCGGCATGTGTGAAAAAAAGTTGTATTTTCACGGTGTGCGTGTCCTGTTTTTATTTGGGTATTTTTTTTGCAGTAGAACTACAGGTACCAGCGGGCCCGTTTCCCCCCGCATGCTGGTACTTGTGGTTCTCCAAGTACCGGCTTGCGGGGGAGGCTTGCTGGGACTTGTAGTTCTTCTGCAAAAAACAATATTCTTACATTTTCAACAAGGCTATCAGCCCCCCATCCGCAGTCCTTGGATGGGGGGACAGCCTCGGGCTTCACCCCTGGCCCTTGGGTGGCTGGGGGGGACCCCTTGATTGAAGGGGTCCCCACTCCCCCAGGGTACCCCGGCCAGGGGTGACTAGTTGGGTATTTAATGCCACGGCCGCAGGGCGCTGTATAAAATTGACCCCCGGCTGTGGCATTATCTGTCTAGCTAGTGTAGCCCGGTGCTGGTACAAAAAATACGGGGGACCCCCTACTCTTTTTGTCCCCCGTATTTTTTGCACCAGGACCAGGCGCAGAGCCCGGTGCTGGTTGTTAAAATACGGGGGATCCCCTGTCATTTTTTCCCCGTATTTTGGCAACCAGGACCGGCTCAAAGAGCCCGAGGCTGGTTATGCTTAGGAGGGGGGACCCCACGCAATTTTTTTTCGGGTTTTTTACCGATTTTTACCGTTTTTATTAAACATTTTTAAAAAATCTAATCAAAATCCGTCAAATCGGCCGTTTTTCGACAGCGGGACTGTCGAATTCGTTTTTTATTGAATATGTCGAATTCCGACACCCACCTGCCGGAATTCGACGGTCGAATTGTGTCGAATTTAAAAACGGGCTAAAAAGTGCCGCAATTCGCCCAGAATTGCATATACCCCATAGACTCATTACATGAAAAGTGAGATATATCAAGCCTTTATTTGTCATAATTTTGATGATTGTGGCTTACAGTTTAAGAAAACCCCAAGTCCAAAATCTCAGAAAATTGGAATATTACATAAAATCAATAAAAAAAGGATTTTAAATACAGAAATGTCAGCCCTCTGAAAAGTATAATCATGCATATGTACTCAGTACTTGGTTTGGGCCCTTTTTGCATGAATTACTGCCTCAATGCATCGTGGCATGGATTCTATCAGCCTGTGGCACTGCTGAGGTGTTATGGAAGACCGGGATACTTCAATAGCGGCCTTCAGCTCTTCTGCACTGTTTGGTCTCATGTCTCATCTTTCTCCTTGTAATGCCCCATAGATTCTCTATGGGGTTCAGGTCAGGGGAGTTTGCTGGCCAAAAAATAGAAAAGGAGGGAGGGTTGCACAGACACATATTATTATATCAATCATTTCAGCAGATCACATAAGATCCTTTCCCATAAATTTAAATCTTGTTGTTATACACATTAATCTTACTATATGGGAGGTGCTCCTAGGTATAAGTTATAAGTATATGGAGAACAAAAGAAGGAAGTATTCCCTATGGTGGGCACACTCGGACTCTGTGACAATTAACTAAAAGTCAGATACCGTTTGTGATATCTGACCACAAATGTAAAATATAGCTTTTATTTATTTATGTTTAAAACATCTGCGAAAATATTGTGCAAGTGAAAATATCTTAATACAATAAACCAATCTGAAATAAAATAAAAATTCAACCACTGCAGAGTTCAATTCTTCACTCTCTCAAGTGTTCAGAATGTATCCATGTTTGTTACAGTATTTGGTTTCTTAATATCCTGATAGAAAACAATAGTATAAATTTGCAGTTACACTGTGAGATGACTGGATCCACTGCTTAGGACTGAGTTGTATTCTTAATCAATTATTTCTCTCCGTATTGAGTGTGCGCACCACTGTCTCCATGGATATCTTCTATGTAGGGTGTAGTATGGCTGACCGGCGGTCTCCTGACCGCCGGTCAGCTTACCGACGCCGGGATCCCGGCAGCATACCAACGCCGGGATCCCGGCGGGGAGGGGCGAGTGCGGGCTCGCCACGCTGCGGGCTCGGTGGCGACCTGCGGTCGCCACGGGTTCTATTCCCACTCTATGGGTGTCGTGGACACCCACAAGTGGAAATAGTCCCTGTTGGTCGGCATGCCGACCATCGTGAAAGTGAGCCGTCGGGCTCGTGGAGGAGGTCTTGTGACTGTCGGTCAGCTGACCAGCGGTCACATGAATACCACCCTTCTATGTATAATTAGACAGTGTCATGTCCTATTTTTGGCATACCATAATGTTCTGCTGATCAAGTGAATGTGGATGTCTATCTCACAGGATTACCCTAAATGACAACCCAGCATGGGGATGTTTCTTAGAGACTCTAATGTGATGTTTACCCTTTGCTGTGTCAACAACCCTTGATTATTGCCATCCAGTCCGGAAGAATACATTTTCCCTATGAATATGATATCGTGCCATATATCTGATTGTGTTGTTAATATATTTATGAATATGACACAACACTGTCGATCAAAATGGGAACTGCATTGAGTGTAGCATATGTGTATTTAGGCTTCACTCATGTCAAAGTCAGAAAAATATCTCTATGCACACTGCCATATTTGCACCTCACACAGGTCTGCGCTGCGCATGCGTGCGCTCTCCCGTGCGTGCGCATACTCGCTGTTGCGGGCACCCGCGGGCGCGCGGTATGTGCATTTACGGTAGGGTTCATGTGTTCGTAGCGTGCGACTCAATCGTTACATATTTTCACTATATAATGTATTTTGTAGATCATGGTCCCTTTGATAGATTCTGAAAGTTTGGTTAATGTAGAATGTTCATGAACAGAGAAATCCCCCTTTGTTTGATACGAAGGGTCAGACAGGAGTAATACAGTGGTGTTTAGTATCCATCGGAAGAGTATCTAATTAGCAATATTCCGGTGTTGGTTTGAAGCGGATTAATCGCTCGTGCGAATAGTTATGGACATAAGAAGTTTATGTCCATTTACTATTATTTGCACTTAATTATCCATGCGGCGGGAAACCCAGTTTCCCTCCCACCTGAGCTGTTGGAAATAGTCACAGCCCACCTGTATGAATCAACCTATGACCTTTTGTTATAATGCGAGGAGGAATTCCTGTGTCCAATGAACAATGAGATTGTAGGGACCATTGAATTGTATTGTGTGTGGGGCATAAATAGACAAGCCGATCACATCCAGCTCACTCTTCAACGGTTATCATTGCTGAAAATCGGGAGCTGGATGTCCAGAGGCGCATGCGATCGTTTCCTTTGTGCGTAAGTTTTCTCCGCAATCATATTGTCTTTCTTGTGGTTATGGGCCATATCTCTCTCTCTCTCTCTTCTCCTCTATCTCTTGTAGTCTCTTAAACGTAATAGTATTGTATTGTATTTCCTGTGTAGTTATCTGGTTAGGTAGTCTATGTTATATTGTAGTGTATGACTTGTATTGTATTAATTCTTTTGCAAGTATAACATTCATAATATATATATTAGGCGTTGGACCCTAAGCACGGTATCTGTGTATTTCTTATAGTGTTAAGTATTCCCTGAGCGTCGGTGACGCTCAAACAGCTTTTAAGTTAACAAGGTTACACTGTGTTGCATCTACACCCTATCTCTACACTAAGGTTTTACAGCATATTACATTGTTTATGGTTTAGATATAAAGGTTTAACATTGTGAGCGTCTGCGCCGCTCGTGATCTCCTCATGGTCTCGAGCGTCCGCTACGCTGATAGCGTAGCATTACGGTAGTCGCTCACCTATAAGTGTGCCCGATACCAACAGCGTATTCTCGTGAGCGTCTGTATCGCTCGAGCAGCCCGCTCCCAATACAGCGCCCGTTACACTATAGTGAACCATTACGTTAGTCAGCAGCCAATAGCGTGCCTGCCTGTGATCTCTTGGCCGTGAGCGAACGTGACGCTTGAGCGTCTCGACCATGGCTAAGCGATTGTTACGCAACGAGCGTACCCTTACGGTACTCCATACGTAAATAGCGTACAGTGTTCTTAGACCTCATAAAGGGTTTTATATAAGATAAATATTTAGCTTTATCAATTGGCGGCTCGTCCTGTCCTTCACATATCTCTGCTAGGTAATTTCAGCAGACATTATCCATCAGCAAAGGGCGGGAGATCATATTCTTCGTAGTGCTGACGGGATAAGCGTCTGCTTCGCTTAGTAAAGGGTGCTGAAGGAATCCGGAACCGGAGGTAAGAACAACACACTAGTGTCTTTTAAAACTGTTTATTTCTGTCTTGCGTACACACGCACATAGCTGCATTTCTTTTTCATTCGTGTATTTTCATATATCACTCTCCTGTTTGCCATTTTATAATTGATAAAACGTGCTAAGAGAGATTTGTCGCTATTTTATAGTTAAAGTGTAAAACCCACACGCAACTCTACCTAAGGTAAAAGGAGAGATTGGTGTGTTGCGCGGTAGACGATCGAGGATCATCTACATTGATAAACGTGTTAGTTGTGTTACGGTGGACATTGGTTTTGTGTACACGTGTCTCTAACAAAGGGCTGAGACTCGCGTACGCAAAGGCCGACGCACGCAGCGTAAATTACGCAACGGAGCGTCTGGGTACGCCCACGTAACTCAAGTCACACGACAGTGTTGATTTTTAAGTAGCGCAGCAGGCGTTAAATAGCGCAACAGGCGATAAGTAGCGCAACAGGCGATAAATAGCGCAAATCTATTTTTAATCCGAAATTTAAATTAACAGATCCTTCTCCAAATTTACAACACATCTGGTTTAAAGAAAATTTCTGCGCAGAAATAGAAATAGAAACAAAAGTGTACATGTGGTGAGTGAGTGTTTGCAATTATACAATTTTGAGGTTGAACCACAAGAAAAGTATCGAGTTCTCGTGAAGGTACATACATGTAAGTGACGTGCATGGTGGCTAGGGAGGCATCCCTGGTTAAACATAAAATTTGAGCATTAGAGTGTAGCAGACCAGGAGGTCATACTGTAACAGACCAGGAGGTCGCATAACAGACCAGGAGGTCCAGGTACAGCAGACAAGGAAGTCCGCTATAGAGACAAGTAGCACAACACCAAGAAGGGTTGGTGCGGAACCCATATAGGCCATTAAGCTCTGGCTGAAGGAATTCGCAGCCGAAATTTTCGATTCCACTGGTCGCTCCGCACATAAGATTAGTTGCTTATGTGCTGAACGATTGTACCGCACGTAATTGTGTGCATTAGTAAACCTGACCGGTACTATTTGTGTACGAAGGTCATAAACGCTATTTGTACATTTTAACGTGATTTGTGAAATTTTTTTATTTTAAGGGAAGTTCGCTGGTCACTCAGGAACTATCCAACAACCGATACTTGCTGGGGAACGCGCCCCAGTAAATAAAGGTTCACAGGGGCCCTAGGTTGGGTACAACAGCTCTGGATACAGTGATTGTGTTACTGGCCAACGTGGGCGAGAAGTGAGTGGAGTACTCGGTAAACTTCACCGCCAGCCTGCCCCGGACATCTTGGTTTTTGTAAGGGTTCGCTGAAGAAAAGCAACTCCTGCAAGTTATGGGGGCCAGTTGTTCAGGTAGGGGGCGATCAACCTCGGTTCGGGTTGATTTAGTAAACCGACCAATCGGGTCGGCCAGGTATGTAATGTGTGAAAAATACGGTTCACACATAGAGGTTTTATGTGATGAATGGGAAAGAATGACTGTACATGACGGGGAGAAATTCCCAAGAATAGGTAGCTTTAGCCCAGAAGTGTTACTAAATCTAAGGAGAAGGATAGGTCTTATTGAACCAGCAAAGAGACGGATCAAACATTATGATTGTTTAAAGTTATGGCAACAGGAAAGTGAAATGCAAAGAGAGCTAACTGACATATCTGACTCTCATCTTGGGAGGAGAGATGTGGCAATGGAGAGGATTATGGTTGCGGAGAAAGGCACAATGTTGAACAATAAAAACGCACTTAGCAACTGTAGTATAGATGATAAGAATAAGTGTAATAAACATAACAATGATAATTGTAATGCTGTTAAATGTACAACTATTAACCCGTGCAAGTTGCACCCCATGTCAAACTTCCCTCAGGAATACGAGCAAGAAAGTGAACCCAACACGATGTCGGCACCTCTTCCAGCAGCCATCACACAAGACATCCAGGTGGACGCGACCAAATCAGTAAAGGCAATAATCAAACCCCCTAACGGAGGGTCAGGTGAGGTCGTGTCCACAGGTACGTACAATGTTTTATATCACGCACAAACAAATGTACCCCATATTGTAAGACCAAAACAAGGTGATGTAATTGAGTTTAGTCCTGTCAAGGTGATCACAGTCCCCAATGGGAAGACTGACGATCAGGGAACCATTCCCGTCCAGGACAGTGCAAGGCGCTGTCCCTGGTCCCGGACCGAATTGAGATCAATTATGTCCGAATTTCCTGATCCAAGGAAAAATCTAGTCGCATGTCAAAGGTTCATTAAAGAACTAGGAAACTCAACAGAACCCACCAACAAAGATTGGCGGACAGTGCTGAGGGCATGTTTGCCCTCCGGTGTTGACTCTGCGACATTTATTACTGATTGTCAATTAGACACAGAAGTACCTCAAACGGAGGAACACAATCAGGAATGTATTAAGCAGATAAACCAACAGTTGGAAGTATATTTCCCTGCCGTTGTCAAGTGGAATGAAATCTTCTCCATAAGACAAAACGAAAGGGAAAGTATTTCCAATTATTTCAATCGAGCACTGCAAGTAATGGCTAGGAACACTGGGATCACAGACATCAAAACATGCGCACAGCATAGAGAAATAGCGGTTAAGGTATTAATGAATGGTTTAAAGGAGGTATTGAGAACAAGGGTACAGACCACCAACCCAAACTGGAGAAATATCTCAGTGGCCGCATTAAGAGAGGCCGCTATTGATATTGATCGAAATATCACCAGATACAGAGAGTCACAAAGTGATAAATTAATGGCCGCAAGTATACAGGCCCTAACCACAAGACCACTCCAGCATAAGCCCCAAACCCCTGCGAGAAATTCAAATGTGGAAATCTGTTACAATTGCCAGAAGGAAGGTCATTTTGCAAGAGATTGTAGATCAGGAAGTAGACAAAAGTCACATCAGCCCCCTAGACAACAACATAATCATGGTATCCAAGGAACCAGGGAAGCACAGGGAAAACGGTTGATGGCGATGAGCATCCGGGCGTTTGAGGAGGCATCAAATCAACCAAGACCTCAGGTCATTGACACTTGGAGGAAACCCAGGGTTTGTTATCATTGTAGAAGAGAAGGGCATTATGCCAGCAACTGTAATAACCCACATAAAGTCAGACCCCCTAGACATGAAAATGAGCAAAATTATAACACACACAATTATAAACAGGGATCATATAGGAAGAATTTTGAGCCACACCCATAATGTGCAATCAAGAAAGGTGATCATTAGGACTGATGGTAAGCCTGAGGTTATAGTTAATAAATTGGGAGGTCATTCCCTGAAGACACAGGAATGACCGGGTGAAACGTTGTAAATGTATGTTTCTTTTTCTCTCCCCCATCTCTGACGATTATTGGTAGGATTCAAACATTGCATATATACTTGGTCTTTGCAGAAGTCTACCAAACCCCAGCATGACCTATCCGCATCAATGTATTCTGGCCAGATACAGACAGTGGAATATGGAAGTGCTGGGGGGAGGGACTGCGCAAGGAAACCATTGGACATGTAGATATGACAGCCTGATGATCTGACAATGTTTTAGAAAACGTTTATGTTTGAAAAATGTTTTTTTCCCTGTTGTTGTTCTCTGTTGATTTATGTGATATATACATATATGAATTGTTCTCTCTCTCTTTTGTTTTTTTTTTTTTTTTCTCTTCTTTCTCATGTTTTCATGTTTTAAAGATGGTATGTCACACCTCAGTTAGACAAATGGTAATGCAAGATTTTTTGCTCCTTACAGAGAGATCGCTGGTTTGGAAGGAATATTGCATCACCGGAATGTTCGTTTGGAAGACTGAGAGACAGCACCTTTGAGATGACAGCAGAACAAGAAGAACAACAAGACTAGAGAACTTAATTATCGTAACAAGTTTCTCTCCCCCTCAAACTGTTTTCCTGTACCCCCATTACAAATTTCTTCTTTTCTCCTCCTGTAAGATGGACTTGCCCCAAGAGACTGTGATATGGATTTTCCTGTTGACCATGATGTTGACCAGAGCAGTCTGTTCCGGCGAGAGTACCAGTGAGGTCGAGAAAGGATCCAGAAAGGTTCCGATGACTGAGACGGAGGTGTAAATTTCCAATAGCAATACAACCACCAAGCAAAAGGCGAGTACCGGAAACGATCTAGCAGCCATGTTATTTGTAAACATTGTTAGCTGAAAAGAAAACTGTATCTGTAGGCTCTGTGACAATGTGGTTGAGGATGGGTGCCTTAAGAAATGCCAATCCAGTTTTAATATCCACATGGACCGGCATCCCTTGAGTGACTATCACTCCTTAGTGGGTAGTGTGCTAAATCAAACAGATTGTTGGGTATGCTCTCAAGTACCTCAAGGTCATAGCAAATCAGGACTAGTACCATTTCCTTTAACGATAGGGGAGGTACTTGAGCTAAGTGGTGGGAGGCCGGTGGACAGGAGGTTTAATATCTCCAGTCCTCCTAGTTTGAAGCTCCACCAATATCATGTGGATAGATCCCTCATATGTTGTAACATTTCAAATCCCCGAAAGCCGGGAAATTGGGAAGTGTCATGGAGTAACCAAACCATGACCTTTTCACATAGAGCAGATAGAATGCCAACAGATACAGAACTTATACGCCACATAGCCAGTAGAGGAAAATCTTTCCGATATAGGTATACCTTAGGAAGTAGGATTACGAGAGTTGGAGAGGTATCACCAGGATACTGTGCACATATCGTACAAGCTGATACGTGTACTAGACAGATGGGAGAATTAGGGTTAGGAGATTTCACATGGAAGATGTGTAATATGGTTATGTCCTACTCCGTCCCATATGTTCTCCCCGATGATGCATATTTCATATGCGGGAGGAAGGCGTATAAGTGGCTTGCCCCAAACTCGGAAGGATTGTGTTATATTGGAAAAGTACTGCCTGAAGTAATGACCGTATCACATGCCAAAATGAAAGATATACACCGTGTCGCCCAAGCTCCTTATACTCACACCCATTACGAGCACGTAGTTAAACGACACCTGATAGAAAGAACAGAGCATCCGGCCTCTGACATGATCCATGAATCCACCGGGATTCAGGTTCTAATCGCGTTAGATTTCACTCGCACCGCCAGAGGAGTGTTGAATTATAAATACATATCTGCGCTCACAAATTTGTTAGACAATATCACAGAAATGTATGATGACACGTTTAGGTATACTGGAAGAGAACCTCAAGCTTATAAAACAGAACTAGTTCAGCATAGAATGATTCTCAATTATCTCACAGCAGTAACAGGTGGATATTGTGTCACACTGGCAACGCAGTACGGCGTGAAATGCTGCACATATATAACGAATAGTACCGAGGACCCGGTCGAGGTCATAGACCAAAAGATGGACGATATTCTCCAACTGAAGTGGGAATTTCGCAGGAGACACAATCTCACCCTTGCTGCTGTGAGTAATGAGCTGACTGGTTGGGTGTCATGGTTGAACCCGCGAAATTGGTTCTCCGGTTTAGGAGAATGGGCTCAAGGAGTCATAATGTATGTAGGGAAGTTTCTCCTATGTATCTTAGGTGTTATCATAACGATTGGCTTGATATTTAGATGCGGTCAGGCTTTAACGAAGTGCAAACGAAGTACCAGGGTGATGAGTTTAAGGAGTGAGGAAATTGTAATTCCCATGGATTTGATTTACGACCCGACGGTAGAAACAATGATGTAATGAAAATGCGATTATACGGTCCGTTTCTTTCACCTGTTTTTTTTTCCCGTTTTCCTCCAAGGTAAAAAGACCCACTTGGACTAGGAATTTGATGAGCCGATATACAGACAACAGATGGATTAAAGAAGAAGTTTTGACAACCTGATACACAGATTTTTGATGAACTTTGCCATAGATCCCCAGTTTCCCTAGAAATTTTAAAATTACGCTAGCCCAACACTTTTGTAAATCTGTGGACATTGACAAAGCTTTTGCTCGCACCTTATGGGCAAAAGCACAAAGAAGACTGCATTCAACAGACACCGAATAAGACTTCAACCGACAAATGTTCATTTACCTGACATAGAATACCACTGCATTTACCGTAATTATGTCTTTTCTTCATCTCTACAACCTTCAGGTAATTACACACATAGTATAGGGAATACAGGCACAGATATCAGCAATCACATATTCCCCCATTCATGTATCATCAACTAAAATGTGCTCCCCATTTTGTTCCGAAAAGAGCTCGGTAAAGTTTGACAGCCCATCCACAGACCCGTACCGCGGGATAAGAAGGAATTCAAATGTATACTTCGCAATGCCTCGAAGCTTGATATAAAACACGTACGGCACGATGATACATGACCCCCAAACACGGATTCATACACACAGGCTTCTGCTATCTCACTAGGTCATACCCTTTTCCTACCTTCTCCTCATCTCCCCTACCCAACCATGTAAATGTATTAACCCCTGACATATATTTTTCTCTTTTTGAAATGTTTTAGGAAGTGGCAGTTATTGTTGACTGCCAAAGGGTGGACTGTCAAAGTCAGAAAAATATCTCTATGCACACTGCCATATTTGCACCTCACACAGGTCTGCGCTGCGCATGCGTGCGCTCTCCCGTGCGTGCGCATACTCGCTGTTGCGGGCACCCGCGGGCGCGCGGTATGTGCATTTACGGTAGGGTTCATGTGTTCGTAGCGTGCGACTCAATCGTTACATATTTTCACTATATAATGTATTTTGTAGATCATGGTCCCTTTGATAGATTCTGAAAGTTTGGTTAATGTAGAATGTTCATGAACAGAGAAATCCCCCTTTGTTTGATACGAAGGGTCAGACAGGAGTAATACAGTGGTGTTTAGTATCCATCGGAAGAGTATCTAATTAGCAATATTCCGGTGTTGGTTTGAAGCGGATTAATCGCTCGTGCGAATAGTTATGGACATAAGAAGTTTATGTCCATTTACTATTATTTGCACTTAATTATCCATGCGGCGGGAAACCCAGTTTCCCTCCCACCTGAGCTGTTGGAAATAGTCACAGCCCACCTGTATGAATCAACCTATGACCTTTTGTTATAATGCGAGGAGGAATTCCTGTGTCCAATGAACAATGAGATTGTAGGGACCATTGCATTGTATTGTGTGTGGGGCATAAATAGACAAGCCGATCACATCCAGCTCACTCTTCAACGGTTATCATTGCTGAAAATCGGGAGCTGGATGTCCAGAGGCGCATGCGATCGTTTCCTTTGTGCGTAAGTTTTCTCCGCAATCATATTGTCTTTCTTGTGGTTATGGGCCATATCTCTCTCTCTCTCTCTTCTCCTCTATCTCTTGTAGTCTCTTAAACGTAATAGTATTGTATTGTATTTCCTGTGTAGTTATCTGGTTAGGTAGTCTATGTTATATTGTAGTGTATGACTTGTATTGTATTAATTATTTTGCAAGTATAACATTCATAATATATATATTAGGCGTTGGACCCTAAGCACGGTATCTGTGTATTTCTTATAGTGTTAAGTATTCCCTGAGCGTCGGTGACGCTCAAACAGCTTTTAAGTTAACAAGGTTACACTGTGTTGCATCTACACCCTATCTCTACACTAAGGTTTTACAGCATATTACATTGTTTATGGTTTAGATATAAAGGTTTAACATTGTGAGCGTCTGCGCTGCTCGTGATCTCCTCATGGTCTCGAGCGTCCGCTACGCTGATAGCGTAGCATTACGGTAGTCGCTCACCTATAAGTGTGCCCGATACCAACAGCGTATTCTCGTGAGCGTCTGTATCGCTCGAGCAGCCCGCTCCCGATACAGCGCCCGTTACGCTATAGTGAACCATTACGTTAGTCAGCAGCCAATAGCGTGCCTGCCTGTGATCTCTTGGCCGTGAGCGAACGTGACGCTTGAGCGTCTCGACCACGGCTAAGCGATTGTTACGCAACGAGCGTACCCTTACGGTACTCCATACGTAAATAGCGTACAGTGTTCTTAGACCTCATAAAGGGTTTTATATAAGATAAATATTTAGCTTTATCACTCAGTTCATATGACATATATTATGGACTGACACGTATCCTTATCTTTGTAGTCCCACCTATCAAGGGTATATGGCGGTGGTGTATTTTTGGGGTACATTTAGTGTATATAGTTAAAGTATAAGTAGTATGGAAAAATGGCAATATAATGTCCTTATGCCACAATCCCAGCTTCTACCTGCTGGTCGTGGCTAATATCCCCAAAACCGTACATATAGTTCACAGCATTTTAGGACCCAAATGCCGTGTCTGTTAGAGATGGCAGGCAGTTTGATTTATGGTACTCAATATATGTCACGTATTGGATGGTAATAGGCAATCTACCTGAAATTTAGAATTACTAATATGCTAATGACATCATAAACTGCTGGCTATAAATTGTGACACTTATATTAGATCCACTCGTATCAGCAGAGTGTCATTATGCCAATGCTGTCCCCATTATTAATAAACAAATGTGTGCTTGTATAGGGATACAGCACGTCTCAGCATGCATTCACCCGCCGCAGCTCCCGGTTCCCGAGCCACACACGTTGCAGACACCGTCTGTAAGTGTGAGGCCGTCTGGGATGAGGCTCGTTATGGCTGCGGTCTGTCTCAGCGTGCACCCGCTGGTAAGCTGGGTAGATGCTAGAATCAAGTGGGCTAAGGGACCTTTTCCGTAAGGGGGAGGTGTTACGACGCAAGGGGGAGGAGCTAGGCCAGCGGGATAGTTCCTCTACTATCCACGCCACCAACTATTACCTTTAGTAATTAGGTGGTGAGCGGAGCGGAGCGAGCCACCGTGCCCGAAGCGTGGCGAGCGAAGCGAGCCCGCGAGGGTACTTTTCGGGTACCCTGTTCGCCCGTAGCCCCTCCCCCTGGTGACGTAGCTCCTCCCCTCAATACGTCACAAGGTCCCTTCAGCCCCTCCGATATAGAACCAACCCTGGTAGCTGCTCGCCATCTCACAGGCCACACACGCTGCTGTCAGCGTCTATCAGTGTGAGGCCACCGGGTATATACCCAGCTGCGGCTATGTAGTACAATATAGATCTATGTCTCAGTTACAAACATGGAATACATTTCATACAGTGGCTAAACATTTAAAATGACAGACACACTGCCGTGTGAACTGTCTCCCTAACGACCGTTTTGCATAAGCTTAATCATAGGAAACCCGAACGTCGGGTCTGGGAGAGCTGAATACTCAGTCGGTCGTTTTCATTGGCCATGAGCTTTGATTGACATATCAAATATCCAGTCATCAATTTTAGCTATAGTAAAGGTGTTTGTGAATGAATTGGTTACCAAAATGCATCAATTATTGGTGGTTAACAGCTTATATTTTCAACATGAGGTTCTTACTCCCAGATTTTTATCCTTCTATGAATTATATTTATTATTTATATATGAATTTTGCTTAATTCATTATTGTAAGTTGTTAATAGTCTTATTATAATACTATTTTAATGATATTTTTGATCTTTCAAATTTCTTTTATTTGATTGTTAATTTCCATATCCCTAAGTATCAACAGCCAGGGCGTGATTAACTTATTCCAAGGACCTAATATTATGTGAAGTGGTCTGAAAAAATATTAGTCATTCATATCCATTTAGAATAGAATATCAGTGTCAGAATAATAATGATTAAAATTCTATAAATCATACCGTGATGTGAATTGATATCTTAACTGCCATTCCAAGTCTACTTGGATGGCTGTTCCAATAATATGTGTACAATTATTTTAATTGTGCACATATATGTGTAAATATTACAGTATACCTAGATATGAATATAATCATACCAGAAAAAATGTGAAATAAAATTAAATATAAAACTGTTTAAATTCAAACCAAATAAACAAAGTGACAAATGTGAATGTGTCCTGGTATATTATATCCAAGGGAGTGCAGTCACCTTCTATAATAAAATATTCTATTCACATTTTTTATATTTTTATCTCATAATCATTCTGAGGGTTTTATTATGAGATTTCTTCATCCAGTCAAAAACGCTGAGAAATTTATATGTTCATTCATGCCATTTAGCTGTAATCCATCCAATAAGAAGAACTTTCCTTTTTTTAGCAGCTCTTGTGTCATGATGCCTCCTCTTATCCCCAAATGTGCTCGTTCTATTCTGAACACCTTAAGGTCAGCTACTTTTCCAGCATATTTTTCATGGAAATGTTTAGCGACCATTGTCAGTTGTTTAAATTTATTATAATCTTTTTGGCAGTTTCTAATTGAACCAACATGTTCCAACACCCTCTGTTTCAATGGTCTGGTCGTCATACCAATATATCTTTTCCAACAGGTACCGACAAGGCAATACACAACTCCAGATGTCTTACAGTTAATATAATCCCAGATCTTGTGTATTTTATTATATTTATCCTCAAATTCTGATCTTTTCATCATGTATTCACATGCTTTGCAGCCTCCACACATATATGATCCCGTTATGGTTCTGTTTGTTGTTTTAACATAACTTGAGCTATAGTGGCCATGGACTCTTTCATCCCTTAAATTGTTAGCTTTCCTTCAATTTATGGATGGTTTAGATCCTAATTCTTTGGCCAGATCTGGATCTAATGTCAGAATAGACCAATGCTTGTTGAGAATTTTCTGTATTTCTTCCCATGCAGAACAAAAATCACCCACAAATCCACAAATCTAATAACATCTGTTTTTTTGTTGTTGTTGTCTTTAATGGCCCAAAGCTAAATCCCTGGCCCTTAGGTGCCTGGAGGGGGGGGGGGGGGGGAGGGGGGGCTTATTGGGAGGCTAACCACTACCCCAGGAACCCTGGCCAGGGCTGACTAGTTGAGTTGATAATGCCACAGCTGCAGGGACCTATATAAAGGTTAAACTCAGAAAATTAGAATATCGTGCAAAAGTTCATTTATTTCAGTAATTTAACTTAAAAGGTGGAACTAATAAATAGACTCATTACATGCAAAGTGAGATATATCAAGCCTTTATTTGTTATAATTTTGATGATTGTGGCTTACAGTTTAAGAAAACCCCAAATCCAAAATCCCAGAAAATTAGAATATTACATAAAATCAATTAAAAAAGGATTTTAAATACAGAAATGTCGTCCCTCTGAAAAGTATAATCATGCATATGTACTCAGTACTTGGTTTGGGCCCCTTTTGCATGAATTACTGCCTCAATGCCACGTGGCATGGATTCTATCAGCCTGTGGCACTGCTGAGGTGTTATGGAAGACCAGGATGCTTCAATAGCGACCTTCAGCTCTTCTTCATTGTTTGGTTTCATGTCTCTCATCTTTCTCTTGGCAATGCCCCAAAGAATCTCTATGGGGTTCAGGTCAGGGAAGTTTGCTGGCCAATCCAGCACAGTAATCCCATGGTCATTGAACCAGGTTTTGGTACTTTTGGCAGTGTGGGCAGGTGCCAAGTACTGTTAGAAAATGAAGTCAGTATCTCCATACAGCTTGTCTGCTGAAGGAAGCTTGAAGTGTTCTGAAATGTCCTGGTAGAGGGCTGCGTTTACTCTAGACTTAATAAAGCACAGTGGACCAACACCAGCAGATGACATGGCTTCCCAAATCAACACAGACTGTGGAAACTTCACACTGGACTTCAAGCATCTTGGATTGTGTGCCCTTCCATTCTTCCACCATTCTCTGGGACCTTGGTTTCCAAATGAGATGCAAAATATGCTCTCATCAGAAAAGAGGACTTTGGACCACTGAGCAAAAGACCAGTTCT
Organism: Pseudophryne corroboree; assembly: GCF_028390025.1. NCBI lineage: Eukaryota > Metazoa > Chordata > Amphibia > Anura > Myobatrachidae > Pseudophryne > Pseudophryne corroboree. The sequence continues at coordinate 1,173,922,128 of NC_086444.1, forward strand.
TTTTTTTTCTTTATATAAAATATTATTGCTATAGTACAAAACTATAAACAAGGAGCACTTATAAAGTAAGAATAGAATTGTGCATTTATTTTTATCACATAAAATACAAAAGTTAATACATTAACATATATATATATATATAATCAGAAAAAAGACGGCGTCACTCCAGGTCTTTCAAATGGTAATGGTGTAATTCAAATAAACATCACAAAAGGCTTTTGTGATGTTTATTTGAATTACACCATTACCATTTGAAAGACCTGGAGTGACGCCGTCTTTTTTCTGATTGCATGCCCTAACCAGCACGGAGGGCACCCAGGCAACTTACATCAGCAGGACCAGGAGTGCCGGGCACCATTGGTACAATGTAGTGTTCTTCTAACAGATATATAGCAGTCTAAGGCAGTGTGCTGCTAGGGTTCATATGATTTGGCAGAGTGGAGGTCCGTTTATATTGTTTAAGGCTGGTGTGTGTCCAAGGGATAATGCAGATTATTTTGTAGAAACAATAGTAAAGTCCCGGACTTGGATTAAATATGTAGCAGTTATGCTATGCTCTACCCCTAAATGTAAGGGTTGTACAGTATCTCACTCGCTGTTTGTTTATGCAATAGACATCCATCACTTCTATGCAGGCATAGGGCCCAGTCAACTGGTGTAATCCTTTCTGTAACCGTACAGGGTTGCGACGAGTCCACACAATAGTAGCTGCTGACGGTGCTAGTTCATAGCGGCGGCAAGGTCGAAATTGACGATCCCAGCACAGCGGGCAACAGGGGGAGACTGTAACCGGCTTTTTAATGGTGATCACTTCAAGTTTCAGCCACGGACACTCGCTCTCTGTCCACTCTCGAGGCGTTTCTCCGCCAATATGCCCGGCGGTTTCTTCAGGAGGTGTATGTGTAAGGTTCATTTTGTATTTAACCTAGCTGTATCCAATCAGATCAGAGTTTTTTATATGCACACCTGTAGTATTTAATCACTTTAATTAGCTGCCAAGAAACAGGCTAATACATTAAAAACATCTAGCTTCATGCATAATATAGGTGCTTTATATAGAGAACTATATAAAATATACAGTACATCAATAAAAATAATCGCTTTTATAATTTGATTTAATCAATTATCAAAAAGTAAGGCATCACTGAAAAGGTCCAAAATTTAGCTGGCCACAACAGCAGAAATGTATAACATCCATTATTTTCTTATCTTTAACTCAATAAAGGCGCCGTTGCTCAGCCAGTAGAGAACAGGATTGTAAAATAAAGCCTCAGTGGCTCAGCCAGCAGAGAACAGGATTGTAACAAAATGGGTCATAGGTTCGAGACCCAACAGAACAACATCATATATAACTTTTGTTTTAATTTTTACATAGATAATATTCATATATGAGTAAAAAAGGTAAAGAAGGTAACAAATAATTATAATTAACAATGAGAAGGCAGAATAGATAACACTTTAATTGAGTACTTTATTATTTATTACCAGTTTTTTATATAGCGCACACATATTCCACAGCGCTGTACAGAGAATATTTTGCCCATTCACATCAGTCCCTGCCCCAGTGGAGCTTACAATCTATATTCCCTATCACTTGTACACACAGACACATTCACGCTAGGGTTAATTTTGCTGGGAGACAATTAACCTACCAGTATATTTTTGGATTGTGGGAGGAAACCGGAGTACCCGGAGGAAACCCACGCAAGTACGGGGAGAATATACAAACTCTGCATAGTTAGGGCCATGGTGGGTATGGAACCCATGACTTCAGTGCTGTGAGGCAGTAATGCTAACCATTATACCATCCGTACTTAAATTTAGCTGGCCATAACGACAAAGATATAAAGCATCCGATATTTTCTTATCTTTAGCTCAATGGAGCCATTGTGGCTCAGTCAATAGATAACAGTACCACATCAAACAGGGTCACAAGTTCAAGACCCAACAAAACAAAATCACATGCTCCTTTTGTTTTTATTTTTACATAAATAATATTCATATATGAGTAGAGAGATTGAAAATGTGCCAGATAATTATAATTAGCAATGAATTACAAGGGTACAGCGCTAATCTTAAACATTAATGATATATAGACAACCAGGGAACCTGGCATAAGTCTCATTGAGTCAGGAGAGGGAGGGGAGGGAGGAGGAGGGGAAGGGGAGAGAGGGGAAAGGATTAGTATTATTACAGTAACTATATTGACCCAATCAGTACATACTTTAATTTAGGGAGGGACAAGATGGAAGCTTGTCTTACTAGGTTATATAAAGTCCAAAGTATCCAAGAAATCCAGCAAAAAAGGGAAAAAGATAAAAAGGTATAAAATGTGGGGGGGGGGGGAGGAGAGAAGAAAACCTTAACTTAGATATTATTCATCTCAATATTTTCATTTAAGCCCATAGGAAATAAGGTATCTAGGATGCATATCCAATAAGCTTCCCTTTTACAGAGGCGGTTGTATCTGTCTCCACCTCTGAAGGTCTCATTTATATGTTCGATACCCTGAATGGACAGAACATTGAAATCACCCTCATGTACTGAGTTAACATCATGTCTAGGTATACTGTGGATATCAGATTTCTTAAGAGTAAGTCTCCTATGTTCCAGGAACCTTGTGTTTAGTGATCGAATAGTCCTACCTACATATTGGATTCCACAGGTACAAGATAATAAGTAGATAACGAAACTAGTTTGACAATTAATGGACCCTATTATATCAAACTTTTTCTTGTCTCTAGGTGATGAAAATTGCTGGCTTTCATTTAAAAACCTGCAAGTGATACATCTTAGTTTCTTACATTTGAAGCTGCCTATTTTAGAACAGCCTCTTTTCGAGATGGTAGTAGTAGAGATGATGGTACTCATGTTAGTATTATTGAGACTAAATGATTGAGAATCCTTAGTTGGCTCAAAATGACTGGGTGACAAATAGTTTTGTAAATTATTTGCTCTTTAAGAATCACCCTAGCTTCATTTTCTAGGGATCCTGACAACACTCTATCCATTTTTAGAATGGGAATTTTTTTATTAATAATGTTCTTGATAAGATGTGAGGCATTATTATATCTAGACACAAAAATATGCTCATCATTTATTGATGCTATTTTGGAGGAATCTTTGGATGTGTTCATTATTAGCAGATCCTCCCTAGTTTTTGGTTTGTATCATCCAGAGCCTTGTCCAATATATATTTGGGGTACCCTTGATCACAAAAGGACAGCGTAAGTTCATTACTTTGAGTTAAAAAGTCAGTCTCCTCAGCGCAGTTCCTTTTCAATCTGAGGTACTGACTTTTAGGGATATTAATAAGCCATGGTCTATGATGGCAACTGGCATAATTAAGGAAGGTATTGCAATCACTTTTTTTTCTAAAGGTTTTTGTGTATAATTTTCCATTCAATTTCTCAGCACGTAGTGCAATATCCAGGAATGTAAGCTCAGTGGGGTGAATTGGACTCATGAAGGTGAGACCATATGTGTTAGTGTTTAGATAGTTAACGAAGGACGTGACAGAATGTGTGTCCCCCTCCAAATAATGAAACGGTCGTCAATGTATTTGCTACAGAGCAACAGGTTCAACCCAAAGGGGCCACTACAGATATATTGATCCTCAAGGTGCCCCAGATATAGGTTGGCAAAACTTGGGGCAAACCCAGTGCCCATGGCTGTACCATGTATCTTTAGAAAAAATTCACAGTTAAACATAAAATAATATTGTGATAAAATGAATAGCGTCCAAAATGAACTGACTTAGTCCTTCAGAAATTGAAGTGTCAAGACTTAAATAATAATCAATTACTATCAAACCATTAGTGTGTGGTATATTAGTGTATAGTGATTCTGCATCGCAGACTAATAGGTACTCCTCCTGCCATTTAATATCTTTGATAAGATGCAATAAATGAGTAGTGTCCCTGATATAGGATGTAAGGTTTTTAATGTGCAGCTGTAAAAAAGAATCTACAAATGCTGATAAATTAGAAGTGAGTGAACCCACACCCAAAATTATGGAATGACCAGGTGGTGAAGAAAAGGATTTGTTTATTTTTGGGAGGTGATAATATGTGGGGATAATAGGGTGTGCATTGAACAGAAATTGATATTCAGTCCTGAATATTGCTCTACATGCCAAGGTCTCAATAAGTAACCCTTTTAATTCACCAGTAAAACTTTAGGTTGGGTCCCTTTGTATTCTCAAGTAAAATTTGGTATTGTTCAGTTCCTGGTAGGCTTCTTGTATATTGGCCCTCATTCCGAGTTGTTCGCTTGCTAGCTTCTTTTAGCAGCATTGCACACGCTAAGCCGCCGCCCTCTGGGAGTAGTGTATCTTAGCTTAGCAGAATTGCGAACGAAAGGTTAGCAGAATTGCGAATAGAAATTTCTTAGCAGTTTCTGAGTAGCTTGAGACTTACTCCTACATTGCGATCAGTTCAGTCAGTTTCGTTCCTGGTTTGACGTCACAAACACACCCAGCGTTCGGCCAGACACTCCCCTGTTTCTTCAGACACTCCCACGTTTTTCCCAGAAACGCCAGCGTTTTTTCGCACACTCCCAGAAAACGTCCAGTTTCCGCCCAGAAACACCCACTTCCTGTCAATCACACTACGATCACCAGAATGATGAAAAATTCTCGTTATGCCGTGAGTAAAATACCTAACTTTTGTGTAAAATATATAAGCGCATGTGCTCTGCGAACCTTGCGCATGTGCAGTAAGCGAATTATCACAATATTGCGAAAATCGTCAATGAGCGAACAACTCGGAATGACCCCCATAGTCTAATTTATCCTGAATAATGGATCCCCACCATTTATCTGCAGCCTTGATTATGATTGTATGGTCCTGTTTAAGATCTTTTAAGGGCACATCTTTCATTGTTAAGCAGATTATCACAATATAGATTCCCCTTTTTACCTCTATCCTTGCGCCTCAATCTTAGTTCTTTTTTTCTAGTATCCATACTATCACACAGATTCCTAAGACCCTGTAAGGTTGTTGCATAGAAGGTTTCAATATAACCACTTTTATAATAGGTAGGGTTAAATTCACTGTTTCTTCGGAAAACTTTGGACCTTACTGTCTCTGAGGTATCATAAAGTTGAATAGTTTGTGATATATAGCGCCATCACTCTGTAACTCTAACAGAGTATCTAGAGTTGTATGATCACTTTTGTCCAATATTATTGGGGTCACAGTAATCCCCTTACTTTTCATAGCTTTATTCAGAAAGTACCTCTTTCTACATAGATCACATGTAAATCTATTTAGCTCAATATACAAGTCAAAGAAATTAGAATCTTTAGCTGGTACAAATTTTAAACCTTTTGCTATAATGGACTTTTCGTTTTCTGATAATACTCTGGAAGACAGATTAAAGATGCCTCTATTTCTCAACTTTGCTTTGGATTTTTTGCGGGATTCTTTCCTTCTTCCTTGACATCCTCTAAAGTTGTGTCTCTTCCTCTTTTTGAGGAATTTTTGTTTAAAGGGCTGAATCTGTTTAGATTCTTCCAAATTGGATATAGTTCCTGCTCTAAAAAATGCATGGAATCTGAATTATGTGCTTCATCAGGTACCACTTTTTGATTTTGATGTGGATATTTCGGTCTCGCACCCTTTTTGGTATAGTCCCTTTCTATCATAGATGTATAGATGTATGGGGTGGTTGTCGTGAGCTCTTATTGGTATTTCTAGAATCAACTTCAGGTCCACCTCTCATGTTTGGGGGATTAGTTTTGTAACTGTAATTCAGTTTTGTATTTCTATCATAATGATCAGATGGTTTCTGATGGTTGTTTGGATGTTTATACATATCCATAGTTTTCCTACCCCTCTATTGTAGGTGTGTACTATATTATTAGAATAATCATACCTATCACGGTCTAGTTTTTTATTCTTATTGGAAATTATTTCCTTCTCAAATTCCCCTACTTTTTGATTTAGGGTATAGTCACAATTGTTAAAATTGGGTCTAATGTCAAATGGTTTTAGCATATTCTGTATCTTTTCAACCTCTAGACACATATACAGTATGACACTTTGGTTTCTCGGTAGGTAACGAGAAGCTCCATTAATGCAAAGGAACAGGTGTCCAGAATCTCGTTCCACTTCTTAGTAAGGTCTGCATTGTCTTAAAGGAGCAGGACTTATGAATCCTTAATCCCTAGGGATCATTTTCTCATTGAGATATTTAGATAATGTCATCTTATCAAGCCAGTGTCTCGTTTCATCTTTTAAAAGGGTTTCTAATCTATTAAATAAATGGTGCATATCCAATGGGTTTGCCTCAGCGGAAAGAGATTCTGCTACAAGCCATTACTGTAATAGACTAGGCAGGAGGGAGGCCTATTGGATATATGGACTTCAATCCTTAGTTCCATATGGGCTCAATTATACTATTGAGCTCAATAATATTTAAATGATAAAAATCTTCATCTAGATCCCAGGGAGGTTTTTTTTCTTCTGTATGAGTTTGTTTGTATGTTTTGATATTATATTGATTTTGAGTTACCAATGGACTTTACAATAATGATTGAAATCAATAGAGCAAATAATCATTGATGTAAGAATATTGATAACCCATTTTTCTTGGTGCTATATCTGTATGTAAAATAAGAATGTTTACATTACAAGGTCTTAAATTGGAGTCCTATATATATGTGTATAAAATGTAATATATTGTGCTATTCTCTCTAAGATTTTGTGACTTATGGTGTAGAAAGTTCTAAAATGTAAAGGCAATAATAATGTCTATGATAATATAACACCATTAATATATACAATATAAAGAACATTCTGAGTAACATCTCTGCAAAGTATTAAAAATGTAACTCTGCATGGTATTACTTCTCGGATATACTGAATATTGTTAAATATATTGTGTGGCCATTTCTTCTCTGCCTCTCTAAAAAAGGAAACTATGTAAATTTAAACAGTAACATTGTATTAATATAATGATGCTGTGGTGTGTGCCACTCAGGTTTTATTAATAGTTTGTACTTTTATTTGTTACATTGTAATCTCTATGAAATGCCTTCTCCACATGAAACTGAGGCTTGGAATACATGCAAAGTGCGCATGTGCATGGGAGCGCGCTGTGTTTAAAAGCATTCCTCCGTGCAACCTTGTTTCATTACGTTCTGAGGAAGCCGACGATTTTAATACAAGGCGGGGAAGCGCGCCAACCGAACTGTATGGTACCAGCAGTCTTGTAATTGGGTCCTTTTATACTAAGGAGACCAATAGGATCATTGCACTACACACCTGCCATGGTGTATTGAGTGAGAGCGGTACGCCGCCAGGAGCCGACCAGCGTGTTACCACACACCAAGGAGACGAGTAGGACCACTGCACCATATACCTGTTACAGTGTACCGAGTGAGAGCGGCACGCCAATGGGAGCCACCGGTGTGTCACTACATCCCAGACATGAATTACAGCCGTGCACCTTATTAATTGGTCCCTCTGGATATGACTGCGTTTAAAGGATCAGCTACCAGCGGCCGGGAGGATGTTAAATATCTGTAACTTCGTGGATTGGTAATAATCCCTTTACAGCTATTAAGCCTATTCAGGTGATGCGATCCCTTTGTGGATACTTTAGCAAAACAAGCTTCATTTATCTATATGATCTATACGATACTAAACTTAGTGAACTCACTAACATGTTCTCCTTTAAATTGGGACTTTTTTTGCCGGCCGGTAATTCATTGCACTGTAACATTGTTTTTTTTATATACTGTATGTGTATTATGTATTATAGTTATTAAATTACATAAAAAAAGTGCTGCTATTTAAATATTTATCTTCACATGTGGAGATTTTGTATCTACTCTTTTAAAGAACTCTGCCTGCCTAATGTGTAAAAAGGGGGCTCTTCTAATGTCCCTTTCACATATGCCACACATTATTAAGGCCCTTATACACATAATGACACACATAATGTCCATTACACATACGCTGCACATTATTAATGTCCTTATACACGTAATGACACACATAGTATGCCCCTTACACATATGCCGAACACTACTGCACAACCAACACACTCGCCCACACAGCACTCACACAGCCACTAACACTGTGAGCTCTGCTTCTGCTTGGATACAGATGTGTCCTCATAAATCTTGCCTCAATGCTAACGTCGGGCGCTTTTTTTTAATGAAAATGCATCTTATTTGCATTGCTATGTGGCTAGAATGCACAAGCAGCTTCTGCTGATTAAAATGATATGCAGTGTCATGTCCCACGATATATGTGTTTCATGTGTTGTCATGTTTTTATTGCAGAGCTTTGCATTTTGTTAAAATTGTCCCTCCTGATTTCCTGTAGCCAGGTTCTGATGTCATTAGTCCTGCCCTCATCCTGTCCTCAGCTCTGTGTGTGTCTGCCATTTTAGATTCTAACCAGCTCTGGTAAATCATCATCTTTTCACCTACTGCTGTTTTGTGCATAACTACAAAAATGTCAGCTTGAAATAAACCCTCATCTGGATTCTTCTCACATGTCTCGGAAGTTGAGTTGACACTATCTGACAAAGTCTCTCGGTGTGAGTACTGGTTAATGTAGACATATACCTAGAGTAACTGTCTGAAGAACACTACACTTACAGCCCAGTTATTGAGTCAGAATAGTGAAAAGATGGTTGATAAAAACTACCAGTAAGCCAGTTGCAGCTTCTGCAGATACAAATACATAACAAGCTTGCCTGCAGTATAACAGGAAATCAGTGTTTGCAGCTAGAGCACAGCTCATTATAGCATAACAACCTACAAACTTACTCCAACATTATTCAGATCCATTTTCCTGTGTACTATCATGGCTGAAGGAAATACAGCTCTGGCTATTCAGGATGAGCAATGTCTACAATCAGAACAAGGAGAAGTTATGGATCTCAACCTGCAGTCTAAACGCCCTGCTAAGCCTACATGGAAGGTAAAAGAGAATCTTGAAGGTAGGAAACATGAGCTTTCTTCCACTGTTCTAAATTTATGGCAAAAATTGAAAAGTCATATGTCCACCATCTCTCAGCCTGTTTGTGATGTGTCACCACTAGAGGGAGCCCCTAGAACAGCTTTGTTCAGTATATGGACTTTATAAAGTCTCAAGTAAGGAATATATAAACATTTTGAAGAAATTTATTACTCAGGATTCTTTAGAAGAACTGCAAAGATTTAACCGTCTTAATTTGGATCAAGACAGTTTATTGCGCGTAGTTAAGTCTAAGACAGCGGCCAGAATTGCACAATTATTGGAAACATCATCACGCATTTCTGTGTCCACCAGGCATCCAAAACGATCATCTAAGTCACGCAGTTCAAAATATTCCATGCTCTGCGAACAACTTATAAAGGTACGTGCAGAAGCAGAAACTACTAAAATACAAGCCGATTTTGCACAAAAGAAGGCCGAAATGGAAGCTCTAGAGAAACAATGTGAGTATGCCACAGTAATGGTATGGTTAAAGGTTTTAGAACGAGCTGCCAGTGGAAGTGAAAGCGACAGCATCAGTTTAAGTGAAGTGGATGTGGAGGATCCTCTTAAGCGCACAAGAGACTACGTTCTAAGTCAAAACAGTGAACCCCTGATTGCTGCAAACATTCCCGACAGTGCGGACATCCTTCCAGGGGACATCCTTCCAGAACAAAAGGACTCAGATCCCTATGCAACATGCCACATCCAAGGTCAGTACAATGCACAACCACTTGGTCATCCTGACCCATTCTCACACACCACAGTGCAACAAGACCCAACACCTCAACAAACTCAATATACAAATGCCTGGTCACAACCCAATATGCCAGTAAGTCACCAAATCCCTGGCAACCACACAGTTCCACATGCAGCGAGACCTACAGACTTTAAACCAGCTCTTAGGCTGAATGCCTATGCACCGCCCTATCTCCCTATGTCTCTTACCCAGAACACCACAAATAATATGAATAGCACTACACAGCCAGCAATTCTTTGCCCAAAGTCAGAGAAAACAGACATGTTAAACTTTGCAAGATTCATGGTTCGTCGTGAACTTATTAAGACCAGCCTCACTAGGTTTGATGACCAGCCTGAGAACTACAGGGGTTGTAAATGTGCCTTCAGATCCACAACTAACAACCTTGGTATTACTGCTGCTGAAGAACTAGATCTGCTGATCACGTGGCTGGGCCCACAGTCTACAGAACGTGTCAAGAGACTCAGATCTGTCCACATTGATAATCCTGCGGCAGGCCTCATTGCTGCTTGGGAAAGGTTAGAACGAAGCTTTGGAAGTCCTGAAGCCATAGAGAATGCTCTGTTCAAATGGCTGCGGGATTTTCCAAAAATATCCGGCAAGGACAATGAGAAATTCCAAGAGCTCAGTGACCTACTCTTTGAACTCCAGCTGGCCAAAATGGACACTCACTTACCTGGCCTCAGTTACCTGGACACAGCTCATGGGGTAAACCCAATAGTTTCCAAGCTGCCATACGGTATTCAAGAAAGGTGGACTACACTTGGGTCAAGATATAAAAGAGAAAATCGAGTCTCCTTTCCCCCCATTTCTTACTTCTGTGAGTTTGTCAAGAACATTGCGGAATCCAAGAATGACCCAAGCTTCTCCTACAGTGAGTCAAGTCATCCTGGTTCACCTACCCCCAAGTTTGACAGCCCACGCTCTAACTACAAGAACCACAGAGGTCCAGTATCAGTAAAAAAGACTGAAATCCTTCCCACACCAGCATCAGCTCCTGTCAAGAGCAACCAAGGTGATAGGATTGAAAACCCCAACCGCATGTGTCCCATTCATAAGAAGCCACATCCCCTCAAGAAATGCATTGGTTTCAGAAAGAAACCCCTCCAGGAACGCAAGGAACTTCTAAAGAATTTTGGGGTATGTTTCAGATGTTGTGCTTCTACTGAACATTTTGCTAAGGACTGTAAAACTGCTATTAAGTGCATAGAGTGCGACTGTGAGGACCACGTGCAGGCACTGCACCCATCTCAACCCAATACTACACCCCCTGCACATTTCCCCTCTGCACCAAGGCATGGCGGGGAGAATGCAGATCAAACAGCAAGTCCTACTACTGTATCTTCTTCATGCACTAGAGTCTGTGGGGATGATCTCCGGGACAAGTCTTGTGCAAAGATATGTCTAGTCAAAGTATACCCCAAGGGACAACCAGAAAAGACTCTAAGGGTGTACACCATCTTGGACGACCAGAGCAACCAATCACTCGCAGATCAGAACTCTTTGATCTGTTAAACTTAAAGGGAGATGCTTACCCTTACACCTTGGGTACCTGTAGTGGAATTACAGAGGAATCTGGAAGAAGAGCCAGTGGACTGGTTGTAGCTTCTCTCAAGGACAATCTTGAGATACCCTTACCCACACTTGTTGAATGTAATGAGATACCATCCAACAAAGAGGAGATTCCTACGCCAGAGGTCGCTCTTCATCACACTCACCTAAGGCCTATATCCAATGAAATACCAACCCTTGACAAAAATGCAAAGATCTTACTTCTGCTTGGTAGAGACATTCTCAGGGTACATAAAGTACGTCAACACATCAATGGACCAAATGATGCTCCATTCGCCCAACATCTTGATCTAGGCTGGGTTATCATAGGCAATGTCTGTATAGACAAGATGAAGACGCCTACCAAGATTTCCTCATTCAAGACAAACATTTTGCTTAATGGTCGCAGCACCTGTTTTCAGCCATGCCCACATCATTACTGGGTGAAAGAGAAGCTGGGCAGCAGTAATTCGCAGCATAGCCATCAAGATAACATGAACATGGTCCTGTCTTGGGACGACAGTCTCGGATCGACAGTGTTCAATTCAACAAGTGAGGACAACAAGTTAGCATCTGCGAGAGAAGATAAAGAATTTCTCAAGATAATGGACGAAAATTTCACTCAAGACGATACCAACAGCTGGGTAGCACCTTTACCCTTCCGCTTTCCAAGAGTTAAACTACCAAACAATCTACCGCAAGCAGTTGCTAGATTTTCCTCTTTAAAATGAACTCTAAACAGGAAACCAGAGATGGAAAAACATTTTGTGGATTTCATGCAAAACATATTTGACAGAGATCACGCAGAACCTGCACCACCAGTAAAGGAAGGAGAAGAATGCTGGTACCTTCCATCCTTTGGCGTGTATCACCCACGGAAACCCAATCAAATTAGAGTGGTTTTTGATTCCAGCGCTCAGTATGATGACGTCTCCCTCAACAATCTGCTCCTTACTGGGCCAAACCTAAACAACAGCCTCATAGGAGTGCTAATTCGCTTTAGAGAAGAGCCTGTGGCAGTAGTAGCTGACGTCCAGCAAATGTTCCATTGCTTCATAGTCAGGGAAGACAATCGGAACTACCTGAGGTTCCTGTGGCACAAAGACAACAACGTCAATAATGAAGTCATAGATTACCGGATGAAGGTACATGTATTTGGCAACAGCCCTTCTCCTGCTGTAGCAATCTGTGGACTCAGGAGAACAGCCCAGGAATGTGAGAAGGACTATGGATCTGACGCTCGTCATTTTGTTGAAAAGAACTTCTATGTTGATGACGGACTTAAATCCCTACCCACAAGTGAAGAGGCAATCGATCTCCTCACCAGAACACAAGAAATGCTTTCTATAGCAAACCTCAGGCTCCACAAGATTATCTCCAGCAGCCAGAAAGTAATGGAAGCATTTCCTTCTGATGATCATGCCACCAACTTGAAAGATCTTAATCTAGGTTCTGATGTTCCTCCCATACAACGCAGCCTAGGCTTGCTCTGGGACATTAAACAAGACATATTTACATTCCAAGTATCAGGCTATGACAAACCTTTCACCAAACGAGGAGTTTTATCTGTCATAAACAGTATCTATGATCCTCTTGGATTTGTAGCTCCAGTCACCATTCATGGCAAGATGTTGCTGAGACAGTTAACCAAGGTGAACTTAGACTGGGACACTCCATTACCTATTGAGCAACAACAAAGGTGGGAGACGTGGAAGAAGTCATTGAAGATATTAGAACAACTCCAAATACCACGTTGTTACACTCCCAGCTCCCTTTCAGCTGCCACCAGGAGAGAAATCCACATTTTCTCAGATGAATCGATGGAAGCCATAGCCGCAGTAGCCTACCTGAGGATCTTTGAAACCAACAACAAACTACACTGTGGATTTGTCCTGGGTAAAGCCAAATTAACCCCAAAACCTGCACACTCTGTACCAAGACTCAAACTTTGTGCAGCTGTGCTAGCAGTAGAAATTGCTGAAGTTATAAAGGATGAACTGGACGTTCCAATTGATTCATTTGCATTCTACACAGATAGCAAAGTCGTGCTTGGTTATATACACAACCAAACAAAACAATTCTATGTATACGTCAGCAACAGAGTGGAGCGCATCAGAAGTTTCTCCACTCCTGAGCACTGGCATCACATCACCACTAGCCTTAATCCAGCTGATCGTGGAACAAGACCTTCACCAGCACCCAACCTTTGTGACATGTGGTTGTCACCTCCAAGATTCTTATATGATGATCCCTGCTTACCTCCTACCAATACCAACTATGGGCTGGTCGATCCCGAGTCCAAAAAGGAAATTAGGCCTACAAGCTCCACGCTCTACACTACCGTGACTACAAAATTGAAGCTGAAGTCACACCGTTTTGAGCGCTTCTCAAGTTGGTCATCCTTAGTACGAGCTGCTGCTCGCCTAATCCACACTGATCACTGCTTTTCAAAGGACATTTACAGACGTCAGTGGAAACAGGTTCAACACCTGTCCAATGTGTTTTGGCATAGCTGGAAGACAGAGTATTTACGTATGCTTCAAAGTCGTCACAAATGGCAGATGTCAAAACCCAACCTCCAGATCGGTGACCTTGTTCTTTTAAAGGATAAAGAGGCCCATCGCAATGAATGGCCAATGGGACTTATCACCAAGGTTGTTCCCAGCGACGATGGAAAGACTCGTAAGGTAGAGGTTAAAGTGACCAAAGGAGGCTCTGCCAAAGTTTTCTTCCGTCCAATCACTGAACTAGTACTTCTTCGTCCAAAGTAAGATATCACATAAAGAAGGACATGGCTTCTAGATTCACCTCATGATGGAAAGTATTCTACCTCAAACTTCCAGCTATAATATACCATCGATACCTTATTATTTGGATCATACTGTGGGTTGGTGGAAGTGTTTGCAAGTTGCGGCTTCCCCAATCCGAAGATGGGTTTAGTACTTGGAACTTGATCTAACATTTTCCTACTGTTATGGATTACAAGCTTCGAGACCTTCAGCCTCAAGACTTCGACTGAACTTATTTCTTGTTATCGTTGTTTATTGTTACAGGTTTTCTCTTGTCTTACAGGTCCCAAGATTAGTTCTGGACTTCATCTAAGGACATTACTATAATGTTTGATTATCGTGAAATCTAAAGATTTCAGACGGGGAGTGTCATGTCCCACGATATATGCATTTCATGTGTTGTCATGTTTTTATTGCAGAGCTTTGCATTTTGTTAAAATTGTCCCTCCTGATTTCCTGTAGCCAGGTTCTGATGTCATTAGTCCTGCCCTCATCCTTTCCTCAGCTCTGTGTGTGTCTGCCATTTTAGATTCTAACCAACTCTGGTAAATCATCATCTTTTCACCTACTGCTGTTTTGTGCATAACTACAAGAATGTCAGCTTGAAATAAACCCTCATCTGGATTCTTCTCACATGTCTCGAAAGTTGAGTTGACACTATCTGACAAAGTCTCTCGGTGTGAGTACTGGTTAATGTAGACATATACCTAGAGTAACTGTCTGAAGAACACTACACTTACAGCCCAGTTATTGAGTCAGAATATGCAGCATGCCTATAAACTGTGTGAGACTGTGGCTGTATTTGCATATGAAATATAGGTATGCCGCATATACTGTATAGGCAGAATATAGACATGCCGCATATCATTTTAATCAGCAGAATCTGCTGATGCCCCTAGGCATACCAAATGCCTTAGGCATTTGCTTAGTTTGACTATGCTTAGGGCTGGCTCTGCCTGTGCCCCTCTATCAGACCTGGGCCCAGGTAATTTGTACCCTCTCCCCCTCCCCTCTCTCGACGCCACTGCAGGTCAGTATTATCATCCAGTACACGGCAGTGATGGCTTGGGGACAGTGCTGATCATCCAGCATATTATAGAGCGCTCTGGCTGTAAAGTGAAGCAGCTTAGTGAGGAACGGCTGTGATAGCTATAGTGACTGTAAGTGTAAAAGCAACACTTCATATGCCTGACAGCACATCACACGCACTATTGTAGACTTTTAATACTACATTCTACAGCAATACTAAATTCTAGTATTAATGTCAGCTAAAAGTTATAGGGCAGGAGAAATAGCAGAAATGAACATATACTGTACCTCTAAAGACTGCAGGGACAGATCTCCGTATATATATACAGCAGGGGTGGGGAACCTTTTTTCTACCAAGGGCCATTTGGATATTTATTAAATCCTTCGGGGGCCATACAAAAATTATCAACTTAAAAATGAGCCTGCCCCCAGTAGATATGCCCCATTAGCTATGAACCCTAGTAGCGCTGCTTACACACACATTAAAAGAAAAATCACAATACTGACCAGCCCCGCTCCTGCTTCCGGACCCTTGCCCTCTGCCTGGCTGCCTGCTTCTCAGAACTATGGGAGAGACATCATGACATCTCTCCCATAGCACCGCACAGGCACACATGCACACTGCCAGAGCCAGAAGCCGGAGCTCAGGAGTGAGCTGCTGAGGAGAAGAAGCCGGGCGCCAGCTAGTAACAAAATCTCAGCGGGCACCCGGCATCTCCATTGGTTAGGTGAGCCTGGGAGGGCCGGATCAAGTGGCTTTGTGGGCCTTATACGGCCCACGGGCCTGAGGTTCCCCACCCCTGGCCTAGAGTATAGCAATTTATGTTACAAGCTACATCTTAATCTGCTATAGGAGTTAATTTATAATAAGAAGACTGCAGTGGATTCCAAAGCCAAGTACCCTTTTCTCTATGTAAAGTCTAGGAGGAAATCATTTATAAAGAGGAAATAAACTTTCCATTCTTGAGGATCAATTAAGGATATATAGGAACGCCAATATATTTACAAAAGATCAGTTAAATGGCCCCACCACGCACCAATGAAAATACTACAGTACTGTACATCTGAAAGACTATTTCTGAGATACTGTTGTGTATTGCAGCACATTGGGATGAGGAAGAGTGTACTTGCATATACATATATTCAGAGTATACAGTAGTTACAGAAATGACAAAGTTTAATACAGTTAAATCTGCATAGTCACGCGGGATAATCCTGCACATACATTTGCCAGTGATAATAGTCATATCAAATTGTTGAATTGTATGTATATTTGTTGTTGATCAGTACCACTGACACGGGATCCGGTCTCTAGGTCGACAAGACCTAGGTCGACAATGTCTTGGTCGACCACTATTGGTCGACAGTAAGTAGGTCGACATGGTTTCTAGGTTGACTGGGACTCTAGGTCTACATGTATTAGGTCGACATGACAAAAGGTCGACATGAGTTTTTCATATATTTTTTTATTTTTTTTTACTTTTTCATACTTTACAATCCACGTGGTCTACAACTGGGAACGGTAACCCAGCCCCAGCTAAAAAGTATTCTTATTTTACTTCACATCCACAATACTTGCACGGTTTTTACACATATGTTATTATTATTCTAATAAAGCAACATGTACTATTATTTATTATTATTATTATTATTATTATTAATATTATTATTAGACTAAAAGGTGGTACAGATCATTATTATTCAATTAAAAAAGTCCACAGATTATTGTTATTAGACTAAGGGGGATATTCAATTACTCGCACCGACTGCGGGTGTAAAAGTATCACGGGAGGGCTATATAATTAGACCCGATAAGGCGGCACGCGCCGGGACTATTTCACGCAAAAACACACAGGTTTCACTGAACCTGTGTATTTTCGGGTGAAAATGCACTTTTTAACGGCTGGTCAAATCGAATAGGCCAATCGCAAGACCCGAAGAAACATCGTGAGTTTTTACTCCCAATGTCTCTTCGGGGATAATTGAATATCCCCCTAAAAGGGGCACAAGTAAAATTTATTAAACTACAATACATTGGTCACAGGAATTTGAGGCTTCATAACAATGTGCTATTGTGGGTAGTGATGTGCACCGGAATTTTTCGGGTTTTGTGTTTTGGTTTTGGGTTCGGTTCCGCGGCCGTGTTTTGGGTTCGGACGCGTTTTGGCAAAACCTCACCGAAATGTTTTTGTCGGATTCGGGTGTGTTTTGGATTCGGGTGTTTTTTTCAAAAAACCCTAAAAAACAGCTTAAATCATAGAATTTGGGGGTCATTTTGATCCCATAGTATTATTAACCTCAATAACCATAATTTCCACTCATTTTCAGTCTATTCTGAACACCTCACATCTCACAATATTATTTTTAGTCCTAAAATTTGCACCGAGGTCGCTGGATGGCTAAGCTAAGCGACCCAAGTGGCCGACACAAACACCTGGCCCATCTAGGAGTGTCACTGCAGTGTCACGCAGGATGGCCCTTCAAAAAAATTGTCCCCAAACAGCACATGATGCAAAGAAAAAAAGAGGCGCAATGAGGTAGCTGTGTGACTAAGATAAGCGACCAAAGTGGCAGACACAAACATCTGGCCCATCTAGGAGTGTCACTGCAGTGTCACGCAGGATGGCCCTTCAAAAAAATACTCCCCAAACAGCACATGATGCAAAGAAAAAAAGAGGCACAATGAGGTAGCTGTGTGACTAAGATAAGCGACCCAAGTGGCCGACACAAACATCTGGCCCATCTAGGAGTGGCACTGCAGTGTCACGCAGGATGGCCCTTCAAAAAAATACTCCCCAAACAGCACATGATGCAAAGAAAAAAAGAGGCGCAATGAGGTAGCTGTGTGACTAAGATAAGCGACCCAAGTGGCCGACACAAACACCTGGCCCATCTAGGAGTGGCACTGCAGTGTCACGCAGGATGGCCCTTCAAAAAAATACTCCCCAAACAGCACATGATGCAAAGAAAAAAAGAGGCGCAATGAGGTAGCTGTGTGACTAAGATAAGCGACCCAAGTGGCCGACACAAACATCTGGCCCATCTAGGAGTGGCACTGCAGTGTCACGCAGGATGGCCCTTCAAAAAAATACTCCCCAAACAGCACATGACGCAAAGAAAAAAAGAGGCGCAATGAGGTAGCTGTGTGACTAAGCTAAGCGACCCTAGTGGCCGACACAAACACCTGGCCCATCTAGGAGTGGCACTGCAGTGTCACGCAGGATGGCCCATCAAAAAAATACTCCCCAAACAGCACATGATGCAAAGAAATATGAAAGAAAAAAGAGGTGCAAGATGGAATTGTCCTTGGGCCCTCCCACCCACCCTTATGTTGTATAAACAGGACATGCACAGTTTACCAAACCCATCATTTCAGTGACAGGGTCTGCCACACGACTGTGACTGAAATGACTGGTTGGTTTGGGCCCCCACCAAAAAAGAAGCAATCAATATCTCCTTGCACAAACTGGCTCTACAGAGGCAAGATATCCACCTCCTCCTCATCGTCCGATTCATCACCCCTTTCACTGTGTACATCCCCCTCCTCACAGATTATTAATTCGTCCCCACTGGAATCCACCATCTCAGGTCCCCGTGTACTTTCTGGAGGCAATTGCTGCTGGTGAATGTCTCCACGGAGGAATTGATTATAATTCATTTTAATGAACATCATCTTCTCCACATTTTCTAGAAGTAACCTGGTACGCCGATTACTGACAAGGTGAGCGGCTGCACTAAACACTCTTTCGGAGTACACACTGGAGGGAGGGCAACTTAGGTAGAATAAAGCCAGTTTCTGCAAGGGCCTCCAAATTGCCTCTTTTTCCTGCCAGTATACGTACGGACTGTCTGACGTGCCTACTTGGATGCGGTCACTCATATAATCCTCCACCATTCTTTCAATGGTGAGAGAATCATATGCAGTGACAGTAGACGACATGTCAGTAATCGTTGGCAGGTCCTTCAGTCCGGACCAGATGTCAGCACTCGCTCCAGACTGCCCTGCATCACCGCCAGCGGGTGGGCTCGGAATTCTTAGCCTTTTCCTCGCACCCCCAGTTGCAGGAGAATGTGAAGGAGGAGCTGTTGACGGGTCACGTTCCGCTTGACTTGACAATTTTCTCACCAGCAGGTCTTTGAACCCCTGCAGACTTGTGTCTGCCGGAAAGAGATATACAACGTAGGTTTTAAATCTGGGATCGAGCACGGTGGCCAAAATGTAGTGCTCTGATTTCAACAGATTGACCACCCGTGAATCATGGTTAAGCGAATGAAGGGCTCCATCCACAAGTCCCACATACCTAGCGGTATCGCTCTGTTTTAGCTCCTCCTTCAATGTCTCCAGCTTCTTCTGCAAAAGACTGATGAGGGGAATGACCTGACTCAGGCTGGCAGTGTCTGAACTGTCTTCACGTGTGGCAAGTTCAAAGGGTTGCAGAACCTTGCACAACGTTGAAATCATTCTCCACTGCGCTTGAGACAGGTGCATTCCACCTCCTTTGCCTATATCGTGGCCAGATGTATAGGCTTGAATGGCCTTTTGCTTCTCCTCCATCCTCTGAAGCATATAGAGGGTTGAATTCCACCTCGTTACCACCTCTTGCTTCAGATGATGGCAGGGCAGGTTCAGGTATTTTTGGTGGTGCTCCAGTCTTCTGTACGCGGTGCCTGAATGCCGAAAGTGGCCCGCAATTCTTCGGGCCACCGACAGCATCTCTTGCACGCCCCTGTCGTTTTTTAAATAATTCTGCACAACCAAATTCAAGGTATGTGCAAAACATGGGACGTGCTGGAATTTGCCCAGATGTAATGCACGCACAATATTGCTGGTGTTGTCCGATGTCACAAATCCCCAGGAGAGTCCAATTGGGGTAAGCCATTCTGCGATGATCTTCCTCAGTTGCCGTAAGAGGTTTTCAGCTGTGTGCGTATTCTGGAAAGCGGTGATACAAAGCGTAGCCTGCCTAGGAACGAGTTGGCGTTTGCGAGATGCTGCTACTGGTGCCGCCGCTGCTGTTCTTGCAGCAGGAGGCAATACATCTACCTAGTGGGCTGTCACAGTCATATAGTCCTGAGTCTGCCCTGCTCCACTTGTCCACATGTCCGTGGTTAAGTGGACATTGGGTACAACTGCATTTTTTAGGACACTGGTGAGTCTTTTTCTGAGGTCTGTGTACATTTTCGGAATCGCCTGCCTAGAGAAATGGAACCTAGATGGTATTTGGTACCGGGGACACAGTACCTCAATCAAGTCTATAGTTGGCTCTGAATTAACGATGGATACCGGAACCACGTTTCTCATCGCCCAGGCTGCCAAGGCCTCAGTTATCCGCTTTGCAGCAGGATGACTGCTGTGATATTTCATCTTCCTCGCAAAGGACTGTTGTACAGTCAATTGCTTACTGGAAGTAGTACTAGTGGTCTTCCGATTTCCCCTCTGGGATGACGATCGACTCCCAGCAGCAACAACAGCAGTGCCAGCAGCAGTAGGCGTTACACTCAAGGATGCATCGGAGGAATCCCAGGCAGGAGAGGACTCGTCAGACTTGCCAGTGACATGGCGTGCAGGACTATTGGCTTTCCTGGGTAAGGAGGAAATTGACACTGAGGGAGTTGGTGGTGTGGTTTGCAGGAGCTTGGTTACAAGAGGAAGGGATTTACTGGTCAGTGGACTGCTTCCGCTGTCGCCCAAAGTTTTTGAACTTGTCACTGACTTATGATGAATGCGCTGCAGGTGACGTATAAGGGAGGATGTTCCGAGGTGGTTAACGTCCTTACCCCTACTTACTACTTAGGCAACACACGGCTTGACACCTGTTGTCCGCATTTGTGTTGAAATAATTCCACACCGAAGAGCTCATATTTTTTGTATTTTGACCAGGCATGTCAATGGCCATATTCCTCCCACGGACAACAGGCGTCTCCCCAGGTGCCTGACTTAAACAAACCACCTCACCATCAGAATCCTCCTTGTCAATTTGCTCCCCAGCGCCAGCAACACCCATATCCTCATCCTGGTGTACTTCAACAGTGACATCTTCAATTTGACTATCAGGAACTGGACTGCGGGTGCTCCTTCCAGCACTTGCAGGGGGCGTGCAAATGGTGGAAGGCGCAAGCTCTTCCCGTCCAGTGTTGGGAAGGTCAGGCATCGCAACCGACACAATTGGACTCTCCTTGGGGATTTGTGATTTCGAAGAATGCACAGTTCTTTGCTGTGCTTTTGCCAGCTTGAGTCTTTTCTTTTTTTTAGCGAGAGGATGAGTGCTTCCATCCTCATGTGAAGCTGAACCACTAGCCATGAACATAGGCCAGGGCCTCAGCCGTTCCTTGCCACTCCGTGTCGTAAATGGCATATTGGCAAGTTTACGCTTCTCCTCAGACGCTTTTAATTTTGATTTTTGGGTAATTTTACTGATCTTTTGTGTTTTGGATTTTACATGCTCTGTACTATGACATTGGGTATCGGCCTTGGCAGACGACGTTGATGGCATTTCATTGTCTCGGCCATGACTAGTGGCAGCAGCTTCAGCACGAGGTGGAAGTGGATCTTGATCTTTCCCTATTTTTTTAACCTCCACATTTTTGTTCTCCATATTTTAATGCGCACAACTAAAAGGCACCACAGGTATACAATGTAGATGGATGGATAGTATACTTATGGACGACGAGTGACGACACAGAGGTAGGTACAGCAGTGGCCTACCGTACTGCTATATACAGTATAATGGACCTGGTGGACACTGTCAGCAGATTGTGTTTATAGTATAAAGAAAAAAAGACACCACAGGTATACAATGTAGATGGATGGATACTTAGTATACTTATGGACGACGAGTGACGACACAGAGGTAGGTACAGCAGTGGCCTACCGTACTGCTATATACAGTATAATGGACCTGGTGGACACTGTCAGCAGACTGCGTTTATAGTATAAAGAAAAAAAGACACCACAGGTATACAATGTAGATGGATGGATACTTAGTATACTTATGGACGACGAGTGACGACACAGAGGTAGGTACAGCAGTGGCCTACCGTACTGCTATATACAGTATAATGGACCTGGTGGACACTGTCAGCAGACTGCGTTTATAGTATAAAGAAAAAAAGACACCACAGGTATACAATGTAGATGGATGGATACTTAGTATACTTATGGACGACGAGTAACGACACAGAGTTAGGTACAGCAGTGGCCTACCGTACTGCTATATACAGTATAATGGACCTGGTGGACACTGTCAGCAGACTGCGTTTATAGTATAAAGAAAAAAAGACACCACAGGTATACAATGTAGATGGATGGATACTTAGTATACTTATGACCGACGAGTGACGACACAGAGGTAGGTACAGCAGTGGCCTACCGTACTGCTATATACAGTATAATGGACCTGGTGGACACTGTCAGCAGACTGCGTTTATAGTATAAAGAAAAAAAGACACCACAGGTATACAATGTAGATGGATGGATACTTAGTATACTTATGGACGACGAGTGACGGCACAGAGGTAGGTACAGCAGTGGCCTACCGTACTGCTATATACAGTATAATGGACCTGGTGGACACTGTCAGCAGTCTGCGTTTATAGTATAAAGAAAAAAAGACACCACAGGTATACAATGTAGATGGATGGATACTTATTATACTTATGGACGACGAGTAACGACACAGAGGTAGGTACAGCAGTGGCCTACCGTACTGCTATATACAGTATAATGGACCTGGTGGACACTGTCAGCAGACTGCGTTTATAGTATAAAGAAAAAAAGACACCACAGGTATACAATGTAGATGGATGGATACTTAGTATACTTATGGACGACGAGTGACGACACAGAGGTAGGTACAGCAGTGGCCTACCGTACTGCTATATACAGTAAAATGGACCTGGTGGACACTGTCAGCAGACTGCGTTTATAGTATAAAGAAAAAAAGACACCACAGGTATACAATGTAGATGGATGGATACTTAGTATACTTATGGACGACGAGTGACGGCACAGAGGTAGGTACAGCAGTGGCCTACCGTACTGCTATATACAGTATAATGGACCTGGTGGACACTGTCAGCAGTCTGCGTTTATAGTATAAAGAAAAAAAGACACCACAGGTATACAATGTAGATGGATGGATACTTAGTATACTTATGGACGACGAGTGACGACACAGAGGTAGGTACAGCAGTGGCCTACCGTACTGCTATATACAGTATAATGGACCTAGTGGACACTGTCAGCAGACTGCGTTTATAGTATAAAGAAAAAAAGACACCACAGGTATACAATGTAGATGGATGGATTGTATACTTATGGACGACGAGTGACGACACAGAGGTAGGTACAGCAGTGGCCTACCGTACTGCTATATACAGTATAATGGACCTGGTGGACACTGTCAGCAGACTGCGTTTATAGTATAAAAAAAAGACACCACAGGTATACAATGTAGATGGATGGATACTTAGTATACTTATGGACGACGAGTGACGACACAGAGGTAGGAACAGCAGTGGCCTACCGTACTGCTATATACAGTATAATGGACCTGGTGGACACTGTCAGCAGACTGCATTTATAGTATAAAGAAAAAAAGAAACCACAGGTATACAATGTAGATGGAAGGATACTTAGTTTACTTATGGATGACGAGTGACAACACAGAGGTAGGTACAGCAGTGGCCTACCGTACTGCTATATACAGTATAATGGACCTGGTGGACACTGTCAGCAGACTGCGTTTATAGTATAAAGAAAAAAAGACACCACAGGTATACAATGTAGATGGATGGATACTTAGTATACTTATGGACGACGAGTGACGACACAGAGGTAGGTACAACAGTGGCCTACCGTACTGCTATATACAGTATAATGGACCTGGTGGACACTGTCAGCAGACTGCGTTTATAGTATAAAGAAAAAAAGACACCACAGGTATACAATGTAGATGGATGGATAGTATACTTACGGACGACGAGTGATGACACAGAGGTAGGTACAGCAGTGGCCTACCGTACTGCTATATACAGTATAATGGACCTGGTGGACACTGTCAGCAGACTGCGTTTATAGTATAAAAAAAAAACACCACATGTATACAATATAGATGGATGGATACTTAGTATACTTATGGACGACGAGTGACGACACAGAGGTAGGTACAGCAGTGGCCTACCGTACTGCTATATACAGTATAATGGACCTGGTGGACACTGTCAGCAGACTGCGTTTATAGTATAAAGAAAAAAAGACACCACAGGTATACAATGTAGATGGATGGATAGTATACTTATGGATGACGAGTGATGACAAAGAGGTAGGTACAGCAGTGGCCTACCGTACTGCTATATACAGTATAATGGACCTGGTGGACACTGTCAGCAGACTGCGTTTATAGTATAAAAAAAAAGACACCACAGGTATACAATGTAGATGGATGGATACTTAGTATACTTATGGACGACGAGTGATGACACAGAGGTAGGTACAGCAGTGGCCTACCGTACTGCTATATACAGTATAATGAACCTGGTGGACACTGTCAGCAGACTGCGTTTATAGTATAAAGAAAAAAAGACACCATAGGTATACAATGTAGATGGATGGATACTTAATATACTTATGGACGACGAGTGATTACACAGAGGTAGGTACAGCAGTGGCCTACCGTACTGCTATATACAGTATAATGGACCTGGTGGACACTGTCAGCAGACTGCGTTTATAGTATAAAGAAAAAAAAACACCACATGTATACAATATAGATGGATGGATACTTAGTATACTTATGGACGACGAGTGACGACACAGAGGTAGGTACAGCAGTGGCCTACCGTACTGCTATATACAGTATAATGGACCTGGTGGACACTGTCAGCAGACTGCGTTTATAGTATAAAGAAAAAAAGACACCACAGGTATACAATGTAGATGGATGGATAGTATACTTATGGATGACGAGTGACGACAAAGAGGTAGGTACAGCAGTGGCCTACCGTACTGCTATATACAGTATAATGGACCTGGTGGACACTGTCAGCAGACTGCGTTTATAGTATAAAAAAAAAGACACCACAGGTATACAATGTAGATGGATGGATACTTAGTATACTTATGGACGACGAGTGATGACACAGAGGTAGGTACAGCAGTGGCCTACCGTACTGCTATATACAGTATAATGGACCTGGTGGACACTGTCAGCAGACTGCGTTTATAGTATAAACAAAAAAATACACCACAGGTATACAATGTAGATGGATGGATTCTTAGTATACATATGGACGACGAGTGACGACACAGAGGTAGGTACAGCAGTTGCCTACCGTACTGCTATATACAGTATAATGAACCTGGTGGACACTGTCAGCAGACTGCGTTTATAGTATAAAGAAAAAAAGACACCATAGGTATACAATGTAGATGGATGGATACTTAGTATACTTATGGACGACGAGTGATGACACAGAGGTAGGTACAGCAGTGGCCTACCGTACTGCTATATACAGTATAATGGACCTGGTGTACACTGTCAGCAGACTGCGTTTATAGTATAAAGAAAAAAAGACACCACATGTATACAATATAGATGGATGGATACTTAGTATACTTATGGATGACGAGTGACGACACAGAGGTAGGTACAGCAGTGGCCTACCGTACTGCTATATACAGTATAATGGACCTGGTGGACACTGTCATCAGACTGCGTTTATAGTATAAAGAAAAAAAGACACCACAGGTATACAATGTAGATGGATGGATAGTATACTTATGGACGACGAGTGACGACACAGAGGTAGGTACAGCAGTGGCCTACCGTACTGCTATATACAGTATAATGGACCTGGTGGACACTGTCAGCAGACTGCGTTTATAGTATAAAGAAAAAAAGACACCACAGGTATACAATGTAGATGGATGGATACTTAGTATACTTATGGATGACGAGTGACGACACAGAGGTAGGTACAGCAGTGACCTACCGTACTGCTATATACAGTATAATGGACCTGCTGGACACTGTCAGCAGACTGCGTTTATAGTATAAAGAAAAAAAGACACCACAGGTATACAATGTAGATGGATGGATACTTAGTATACTTATGGACAACGAGTGACGACACAGAGGTAGGTACAACAGTGGCCTACCGTACTGCTATATACAGTATAATGGACCTGGTGGACACTGTCAGTAGACTGCGTTTATAGTATAAAGAAAAAAAGACACCACAGGTATACAATGTAGATGGATGGATACTTAGTATACTTATGGACGACGAGTGACGACACAGAGGTAGGTACAGCAGTGGCCTACCGTACTGCTATATACAGTATAATGGACCTAGTGGACACTGTCAGCAGACTGCGTTTATAGTATAAAGAAAAAAAGACACCACAGGTATACAATGTAGATGGATGGATAGTATACTTATGGACGACGAGTGACGACACAGAGGTAGGTACAGCAGTGGCCTACCGTACTGCTATATACAGTATAATGGACCTGGTGGACACTGTCAGCAGACTGCGTTTATAGTATAAAAAAAAAAGACACCACAGGTATACAATGTAGTTGGATGGATACTTAGTATACTTATGGACGACGAGTGACAACACAGAGGTAGGTACAGCAGTGGCCTACCGTACTGCTATATACAGTATAATGGACCTGGTGGACACTGTCAGCAGACTGCGTTTATAGTATAAAGAAAAAAAGACACCACAGGTATACAATGTAGATGGATGGATACTTAGTATACTTATGGACGACGAGTGACGACACAGAGGTAGGTACAACAGTGGCCTACCGTACTGCTATATACAGTATAATGGACCTGGTGGACACTGTCAGCAGACTGCGTTTATAGTATAAAGAAAAAAAGACACCACATGTATACAATGTAGATGGATACTTAGTATACTTATGGACGACGAGTGACGACACAGAGGTAGGTACAGCAGTGGCCTACCGTACTGCTATATACAGTATAATGGACCTGGTGGACACTGTCAGCAGACTGCGTTTATAGTATAAAGAAAAAAAGACACCACAGGTATACAATGTAGATGGATGGATACTTAGTATACTTATGGACGACGAGTGATGACACAGAGGTAGGTACAGCAGTGGCCTACCGTACTGTACCACACATGAGACTTATCTACAAGCTACAAGAATCAGGGCTAGGAAGCACAATATGCACTTGGGTCAAAAACTGGTTAGATAATAGGAAGCAGCGCGTTGTGGTTAATGGATCTTTTTCAACTTGGACTGAAGTGCTTAGTGGTGTGCCGCAAGGCTCAGTATTAGGACCGCTAATGTTCAATATTTTCATTAACGACCTAACAGAAGGTCTAGAGAGCATGGTGTCAATTTTTGCAGATGATACCAAATTGTGTAAGGCTATAAATACAGAGGAGGATGCCGAGTCTCTTCAGAACGACTTAGTTAAATTAGAAGCATGGGCAGCCAAATGGAGAATGCGCTTCAACACAGACAAGTGTAAGGTAATGCACGGTGGTAACAAGAACAAAAATTACACCTACCTACTAAATGGGGTAAAATTAGGGGATTCTGTACTGGAAAAGGACTTAGGTGTCCTCATAGATAGCAAGCTAAGCAGTAGTACCCAAAGTAGGACTGCAGCAAAGAAGGCTAATAAGATATTAGCATGCATAAAACTGGGTATTGATGCTAGGGACGAGAGTATTATACTCCCGTTATATAAATCACTAGTGAGGCCACACCTTGAATACTGTGTACAATTCTGGGCACCGTACTACAAAAAGGATATCCTGGAGCTTGAAAAGGTACAGAGGAGGGCGACCAAACTAATTAAGGGCATGGAGACGATGGAATACAAGGAAAGGCTTGAAAGACTAGGCATGTTTACATTGGAAAAGCGGAGACTAAGAGGGGATATGATCAACATCTACAAATATATAAGGGGACAATACACAGAGCTTGCGCGGGACCTGTTTTTGGTTAGATCAACACAGAGGACTCGTGGACACTCGCTCAGGTTAGAGGAGAGGAGATTCCGCACAATACGGCGTAAAGGCTTTTTCACGGTAAGGACAATACGTGTTTGGAATTCCCTGCCCGAGGTAGTTGTAATGGCGGAATCTGTCAACACCTTTAAGAATGGGTTAGATAAATTCCTATTGGATAAGGATATCCAGGGGTATGGTGCATAGTCATGCATTATAGTTACTATAAATAGGGATAAAATGCAATGGCTGACAGCAGCATCAGTCAGAAATTTTAGTCAAATCATCATGCATAGGACACCACAAATAGGTTGAACTCGATGGACAATTGTCTTTTTTCAACCTCAGATACTATGTTACTATGTTACTGCTATATACAGTATAATGGACCTGGTGGACACTGTCAGCAGACTGCGTTTATAGTATAAAGAAAAAAAGACACCACAGGTATACAATGTAGATGGATGGATACTTAGTATACTTATGGACGACGAGTGACGACACAGAGGTAGGTACAGCAGTGGCCTACCGTACTGCTATATACAGTATAATGGACCTGGTGGACACTGTCAGCAGACTGCGTTTATAGTATAAAAAAAAAGACACCACAGGTATACAATGTAGATGGATGGATAGTATACTTATGGACGACGAGTGACGACACAGAGGTAGGTACAGCAGTGGCCTACCGTACTGCTATATACAGTATAATGGACCTGGTGGACACTGTCAGCAGACTGCGTTTATAGTATAAAAAAAAAGACACAACAGGTATACAATGTAGATGGATGGATAGTATACTTATGGACGACGAGTGATGACACAGAGGTAGGTACAGCAGTGGCCTACCGTACTGCTATATACAGTATAATGGACCTGGTGGACACTGTCAGCAGACTGCGTTTATAGTATAAAGAAAAAAAGACACCACAGGTATACAATGTAGATGGATGGATACTTAGTATACTTATGGACGACGAGTGACGGCACAGAGGTAGGTACAGCAGTGGCCTACCGTACTGCTATATACAGTATAATGGACCTGGTGGACACTGTCAGCAGTCTGCGTTTATAGTATAAAGAAAAAAAGACACCACAGGTATACAATGTAGATGGATGGATACTTAGTATACTTATGGACGACGAGTAACGACACAGAGGTAGGTACAGCAGTGGCCTACCGTACTGCTATATACAGTATAATGGACCTGGTGGACACTGTCAGCAGACTGCGTTTATAGTATAAAGAAAAAAAGACACCACAGGTATACAATGTAGATGGATGGATACTTAGTATACTTATGGACGACGAGTGACGACACAGAGGTAGGTACAGCAGTGGCCTACCGTACTGATATATACAGTATAATGGACCTGGTGGACACTGTCAGCAGACTGCGTTTATAGTATAAAGAAAAAAAGACACCACAGGTATACAATGTAGATGGATGGATACTTAGTATACTTATGGACGACGAGTGACGGCACAGAGGTAGGTACAGCAGTGGCCTACCGTACTGCTATATACAGTATAATGGACCTGGTGGACACTGTCAGCAGTCTGCGTTTATAGTAAAAAGAAAAAAAGACACCACAGGTATACAATGTAGATGGATGGATACTTAGTATACTTATGGACGACGAGTGACGACACAGAGGTAGGTACAGCAGTGGCCTACCGTACTGCTATATACAGTATAATGGACCCAGTGGACACTGTCAGCAGACTGCGTTTATAGTATAAAGAAAAAAAGACACCACAGGTATACAATGTAGATGGATGGATTGTATACTTATGGACGACGAGTGACGACACAGAGGTAGGTACAGCAGTGGCCTACCGTACTGCTATATACAGTATAATGGACCTGGTGGACACTGTCAGCAGACTGCGTTTATAGTATAAAAAAAAAGACACCACAGGTATACAATGTAGATGGATGGATACTTAGTATACTTATGGACGACGAGTGACGACACAGAGGTAGGTACAGCAGTGGCCTACCGTACTGCTATATACAGTATAATGGACCTGGTGGACACTGTCAGCAGACTGCGTTTATAGTATAAAGAAAAAAAGACACCACAGGTATACAATGTAGATGGATGGATACTTAGTATACTTATGGACGACGAGTGATGACACAGAGGTAGGTACAGCAGTGGCCTACCGTACTGTACCACACATGAGACTTATCTACAAGCTACAAGAATCAGGGCTAGGAAGCACAATATGCACTTGGGTCAAAAACTGGTTAGATAATAGGAAGCAGCGCGTTGTGGTTAATGGATCTTTTTCAACTTGGACTGAAGTGCTTAGTGGTGTGCCGCAAGGCTCAGTATTAGGACCGCTAATGTTCAATATTTTCATTAACGACCTAACAGAAGGTCTAGAGAGCATGGTGTCAATTTTTGCAGATGATACCAAATTGTGTAAGGCTATAAATACAGAGGAGGATGCCGAGTCTCTTCAGAACGACTTAGTTAAATTAGAAGCATGGGCAGCCAAATGGAGAATGCGCTTCAACACAGACAAGTGTAAGGTAATGCACGGTGGTAACAAGAACAAAAATTACACCTACCTACTAAATGGGGTAAAATTAGGGGATTCTGTACTGGAAAAGGACTTAGGTGTCCTCATAGATAGCAAGCTAAGCAGTAGTACCCAAAGTAGGACTGCAGCAAAGAAGGCTAATAAGATATTAGCATGCATAAAACTGGGTATTGATGCTAGGGACGAGAGTATTATACTCCCGTTATATAAATCACTAGTGAGGCCACACCTTGAATACTGTGTACAATTCTGGGCACCGTACTACAAAAAGGATATCCTGGAGCTTGAAAAGGTACAGAGGAGGGCGACCAAACTAATTAAGGGCATGGAGACGATGGAATACAAGGAAAGGCTTGAAAGACTAGGCATGTTTACATTGGAAAAGCGGAGACTAAGAGGGGATATGATCAACATCTACAAATATATAAGGGGACAATACACAGAGCTTGCGCGGGACCTGTTTTTGGTTAGATCAACACAGAGGACTCGTGGACACTCGCTCAGGTTAGAGGAGAGGAGATTCCGCACAATACGGCGTAAAGGCTTTTTCACGGTAAGGACAATACGTGTTTGGAATTCCCTGCCCGAGGTAGTTGTAATGGCGGAATCTGTCAACACCTTTAAGAATGGGTTAGATAAATTCCTATTGGATAAGGATATCCAGGGGTATGGTGCATAGTCATGCATTATAGTTACTATAAATAGGGATAAAATGCAATGGCTGACAGCAGCATCAGTCAGAAATTTTAGTCAAATCATCATGCATAGGACACCACAAATAGGTTGAACTCGATGGACAATTGTCTTTTTTCAACCTCAGATACTATGTTACTATGTTACTGCTATATACAGTATAATGGACCTGGTGGACACTGTCAGCAGACTG
This sequence comes from Pseudophryne corroboree, assembly GCF_028390025.1. Classification (NCBI taxonomy): domain Eukaryota; kingdom Metazoa; phylum Chordata; class Amphibia; order Anura; family Myobatrachidae; genus Pseudophryne; species Pseudophryne corroboree. The sequence continues at coordinate 1,173,953,672 of NC_086444.1, forward strand.
CGTTTATAGTATAAAGAAAAAAAGACACCACAGGTATACAATGTAGATGGATGGATACTTAGTATACTTATGGACGACGAGTGACGACACAGAGGTAGGTACAGCAGTGGCCTACCGTACTGCTATATACAGTATAATGGACCTGGTGGACACTGTCAGCAGACTGCGTTTATAGTATAAAAAAAAAGACACCACAGGTATACAATGTAGATGGATGGATAGTATACTTATGGACGACGAGTGACGACACAGAGGTAGGTACAGCAGTGGCCTACCGTACTGCTATATACAGTATAATGGACCTGGTGGACACTGTCAGCAGACTGCGTTTATAGTATAAAAAAAAAGACACAACAGGTATACAATGTAGATGGATGGATAGTATACTTATGGACGACGAGTGATGACACAGAGGTAGGTACAGCAGTGGCCTACCGTACTGCTATATACAGTATAATGGACCTGGTGGACACTGTCAGCAGACTGCGTTTATAGTATAAAGAAAAAAAGACACCACAGGTATACAATGTAGATGGATGGATACTTAGTATACTTATGGACGACGAGTGACGGCACAGAGGTAGGTACAGCAGTGGCCTACCGTACTGCTATATACAGTATAATGGACCTGGTGGACACTGTCAGCAGTCTGCGTTTATAGTATAAAGAAAAAAAGACACCACAGGTATACAATGTAGATGGATGGATACTTAGTATACTTATGGACGACGAGTAACGACACAGAGGTAGGTACAGCAGTGGCCTACCGTACTGCTATATACAGTATAATGGACCTGGTGGACACTGTCAGCAGACTGCGTTTATAGTATAAAGAAAAAAAGACACCACAGGTATACAATGTAGATGGATGGATACTTAGTATACTTATGGACGACGAGTGACGACACAGAGGTAGGTACAGCAGTGGCCTACCGTACTGATATATACAGTATAATGGACCTGGTGGACACTGTCAGCAGACTGCGTTTATAGTATAAAGAAAAAAAGACACCACAGGTATACAATGTAGATGGATGGATACTTAGTATACTTATGGACGACGAGTGACGGCACAGAGGTAGGTACAGCAGTGGCCTACCGTACTGCTATATACAGTATAATGGACCTGGTGGACACTGTCAGCAGTCTGCGTTTATAGTAAAAAGAAAAAAAGACACCACAGGTATACAATGTAGATGGATGGATACTTAGTATACTTATGGACGACGAGTGACGACACAGAGGTAGGTACAGCAGTGGCCTACCGTACTGCTATATACAGTATAATGGACCCAGTGGACACTGTCAGCAGACTGCGTTTATAGTATAAAGAAAAAAAGACACCACAGGTATACAATGTAGATGGATGGATTGTATACTTATGGACGACGAGTGACGACACAGAGGTAGGTACAGCAGTGGCCTACCGTACTGCTATATACAGTATAATGGACCTGGTGGACACTGTCAGCAGACTGCGTTTATAGTATAAAAAAAAGACACCACAGGTATACAATGTAGATGGATGGATACTTAGTATACTTATGGACGACGAGTGACGACACAGAGGTAGGTACAGCAGTGGCCTACCGTACTGCTATATACAGTATAATGGACCTGGTGGACACTGTCAGCAGCCTGCGTTTATAGTATAAAAAAAAGACACCACAGGTATACAATGTAGATGGAAGGATACTTAGTTTACTTATGGATGACGAGTGACAACACAGAGGTAGGTACAGCAGTGGCATACCGTACTGCTATATACAGTATAATGGACCTGGTGGACACTGTCAGCAGACTGCGTTTATAGTATAAAGAAAAAAAGACACCACAGGTATACAATGTAGATGGATGGATACTTAGTATACTTATGGACGACGAGTGACGACACAGAGGTAGGTACAACAGTGGCCTACCGTACTGCTATATACAGTATAATGGACCTGGTGGACACTGTCAGCAGACTGCGTTTATAGTATAAAGAAAAAAAGACACCACAGGTATACAATGTAGATGGATGGATAGTATACTTACGGACGACGAGTGATGACACAGAGGTAGGTACCGCAGTGGCCTACCGTACTGCTATATACAGTATAATGGACCTGGTGGACACTGTCAGCAGACTGCGTTTATAGTATAAAAAAAAAACACCACATGTATACAATATAGATGGATGGATACTTAGTATACTTATGGACGATGAGTGACGACACAGAGGTAGGTACAGCAGTGGCCTACCGTACTGCTATATACAGTATAATGGACCTGGTGGACACTGTCAGCAGACTGCGTTTATAGTATAAAGAAAAAAAGACACCACAGGTATACAATGTAGATGGATGGATAGTATACTTATGGATGACGAGTGACGACAAAGAGGTAGGTACAGCAGTGGCCTACCGTACTGCTATATACAGTATAATGGACCTGGTGGACACTGTCAGCAGACTGCGTTTATAGTATAAAAAAAAGACACCACAGGTATACAATGTAGATGGATGGATACTTAGTATACTTATGGACGACGAGTGATGACACAGCGGTAGGTACAGCAGTGGCCTACCGTACTGCTATATACAGTATAATGAACCTGGTGGACACTGTCAGCAGACTGCGTTTATAGTATAAAGAAAAAAAGACACCATAGGTATACAATGTAGATGGATGGATACTTAGTATACTTATGGACGACGAGTGATTACACAGAGGTAGGTACAGCAGTGGCCTACCGTACTGCTATATACAGTATAATGGACCTGGTGTACACTGTCAGCAGACTGCGTTTATAGCATAAAGAAAAAAAAAACACCACATGTATACAATATAGATGGATGGATACTTAGTATACTTATGGACGACGAGTGACGACACAGAGGTAGGTACAGCAGTGGCCTACCGTACTGCTATATACAGTATAATGGACCTGGTGGACACTGTCAGCAGACTGCGTTTATAGTATAAAGAAAAAGAGACACCACAGGTATACAATGTAGATGGATGGATAGTATACTTATGGATGACGAGTGACGACAAAGAGGTAGGTACAGCAGTGGCCTACCGTACTGCTATATACAGTATAATGGACCTGGTGGACACTGTCAGCAGACTGCGTTTATAGTATAAAAAAAAAGACACCACAGGTATACAATGTAGATGGATGGATAGTATACTTATGGACGACGAGTGATGACACAGAGGTAGGTACAGCAGTGGCCTACCGTACTGCTATATACAGTATAATGGACCTGGTGGACACTGTCAGCAGACTGCGTTTATAGTATAAAGAAAAAAAGACACCACAGGTATACAATGTAGATGGATGGATACTTAGTATACTTATGGACGACGAGTGACGACACAGAGGTAGGTACAGCAGTGGCCTACCGTACTGCTATATACAGTATAATGGACCTGGTGGACACTGTCAGTAGACTGCGTTTATAGTATAAAGAAAAAAAGACACCACAGGTATACAATGTAGATGGATGGATACTTAGTATACTTATGGACGACGAGTGACGACACAGAGGTAGGTACAGCAGTGGCCTACCGTACTGCTATATACAGTATAATGGACCTAGTGGACACTGTCAGCAGACTGCGTTTATAGTATAAAGAAAAAAAGACACCACAGGTATACAATGTAGATGGATGTATAGTATACTTATGGACGACGAGTGACGACACAGAGGTAGGTACAGCAGTGGCCTACCGTACTGCTATATACAGTATAATGGACCTGGTGGACACTGTCAGCAGACTGCGTTTATAGTATAAAAAAAAAAGACACCACAGGTATACAATGTAGTTGGATGGATACTTAGTATACTTATGGACGACGAGTGACAACACAGAGGTAGGTACAGCAGTGGCCTACCGTACTGCTATATACAGTATAATGGACCTGGTGGACACTGTCAGCAGACTGCGTTTATAGTATAAAGAAAAAAAGACACCACAGGTATACAATGTAGATGGATGGATACTTAGTATACTTATGGACGACGAGTGACGACACAGAGGTAGGTACAACAGTGGCCTACCGTACTGCTATATACAGTATAATGGACCTGGTGGACACTGTCAGCAGACTGCGTTTATAGTATAAAGAAAAAAAGACACCACAGGTATACAATGTAGATGAATGGATAGTATACTTATGGACGACGAGTGACGACACAGAGGTAGGTACAGCAGTGGCCTACCGTACTGCTATATACAGTATAATGGACCTGGTGGACACTGTCAGCAGACTGCGTTTATAGTATAAAAAAAAGACACCACAGGTATACAATGTAGATGGATGGATACTTAGTATACTTATGGACGACGAGTGATGACACAGAGGTAGGTACAGCAGTGGCCTACCGTACTGCTATATACAGTATAATGGACCTGGTGGACACTGTCAGCAGACTGCGTTTATAGTATAAAGAAAAAAAGACACCACATGTATACAATGTAGATGGATACTTAGTATACTTATGGACGACGAGTGACGACACAGAGGTAGGTACAGCAGTGGCCTACCGTACTGCTATATACAGTATAATGGACCTGGTGGACACTGTCAGCAGACTGCGTTTATAGTATAAAGAAAAAAAGACACCACAGGTATACAATGTAGATGGATGGATACTTAGTATACTTATGGACGACGAGTGATGACACAGAGGTAGGTACAGCAGTGGCCTACCGTACTGTACCACACATGAGACTTATCTACAAGCTACAAGAATCAGGGCTAGGAAGCACAATATGCACTTGGGTCAAAAACTGGTTAGATAATAGGAAGCAGCGCGTTGTGGTTAATGGATCTTTTTCAACTTGGACTGAAGTGCTTAGTGGTGTGCCGCAAGGCTCAGTATTAGGACCGCTAATGTTCAATATTTTCATTAACGACCTAACAGAAGGTCTAGAGAGCATGGTGTCAATTTTTGCAGATGATACCAAATTGTGTAAGGCTATAAATACAGAGGAGGATGCCGAGTCTCTTCGGAACGACTTAGTTAAATTAGAAGCATGGGCAGCCAAATGGAGAATGCGCTTCAACACAGACAAGTGTAAGGTAATGCACGGTGGTAACAAGAACAAAAATTACACCTACCTACTAAATGGGGTAAAATTAGGGGATTCTGTACTGGAAAAGGACTTAGGTGTCCTCATAGATAGCAAGCTAAGCAGTAGTACCCAAAGTAGGACTGCAGCAAAGAAGGCTAATAAGATATTAGCATGCATAAAACTGGGTATTGATGCTAGGGACGAGAGTATTATACTCCCGTTATATAAATCACTAGTGAGGCCACACCTTGAATACTGTGTACAATTCTGGGCACCGTACTACAAAAAGGATATCCTGGAGCTTGAAAAGGTACAGAGGAGGGCGACCAAACTAATTAAGGGCATGGAGACGATGGAATACAAGGAAAGGCTTGAAAGACTAGGCATGTTTACATTGGAAAAGCGGAGACTAAGAGGGGATATGATCAACATCTACAAATATATAAGGGGACAATACACAGAGCTTGCGCGGGACCTGTTTTTGGTTAGATCAACACAGAGGACTCGTGGACACTCGCTCAGGTTAGAGGAGAGGAGATTCCGCACAATACGGCGTAAAGGCTTTTTCACGGTAAGGACAATACGTGTTTGGAATTCCCTGCCCGAGGTAGTTGTAATGGCGGAATCTGTCAACACCTTTAAGAATGGGTTAGATAAATTCCTATTGGATAAGGATATCCAGGGGTATGGTGCATAGTCATGCATTATAGTTACTATAAATAGGGATAAAATGCAATGGCTGACAGCAGCATCAGTCAGAAATTTTAGTCAAATCATCATGCATAGGACACCACAAATAGGTTGAACTCGATGGACAATTGTCTTTTTTCAACCTCAGATACTATGTTACTATGTTACTGCTATATACAGTATAATGGACCTGGTGGACACTGTCAGCAGACTGCGTTTATAGTATAAAGAAAAAAAGACACCACAGGTATACAATGTAGATGGATGGATACTTAGTATACTTATGGACGACGAGTGACGACACAGAGGTAGGTAGAGCAGTGGCCTACCGTACTGCTATATACAGTATAATGGACCTGGTGGACACTGTCAGCAGACTGCGTTTATAGTATTAAAAAAAAGACACCACAGGTATACAATGTAGATGGATGGATAGTATACTTATGGACGACGAGTGACGACACAGAGGTAGGTACAGCAGTGGCCTACCGTACTGCTATATACAGTATAATGGACCTGGTGGACACTGTCAGCAGACTGCGTTTATAGTATAAAAAAAAAGACACAACAGGTATACAATGTAGATGGATGGATAGTATACTTATGGACGACGAGTGACGACACAGAGGTAGGTACAGCAGTGGCCTACCGTACTGCTATATACAGTATAATGGACCTGGTGGATACTGTCAGCAGACTGCGTTTATAGTATAAAAAAAAAAGACACCACAGGAGTGTTTTTCAGGCAGACAAACGTATACTGGTGGTCACTGTCAGCAAAACTGTGCACTGTACTATTGCTATAGCTGCTCCCCAGTCCCCACAATTAAGCAGTGTGAGCACTCAGCACAGATATATCATGCAGCACACTGAGCACAGATATGGTATGGAGCATTTTTTTCAGGTAGAGAACGGATAAAAAACTGGTGGTCACTATTAGCAAAACTCTGCACTGTACTCCTCCTAACAGCTGCTCCCCAATCCTCCCCACAATAAGCTAAGCAATCAGATCAACTGTGTAGTATATAACTAGTATATAAACGGAGAGGACGCCAGCCACGTCCTCTCCCTATCAATCTCAATGCACGTGTGAAAATGGCGGCGACGCGCGGCTGCTTAAATAGAATCCGAATCTCGCGAGAATCCGACAGCGGGATGATGACGTTCGGGCGCGCTCGGGTTAACCGAGCCATACGGGAGAATCCGAGTATGGCTCGGACCCGTCTAAAAAGGGTGAAGTTCGGGGGGGTTCGGTTTCTCGGAAACCGAACCCGCTCATCACTAATTGTGGGATAACCACACCCATTCAGTCGATGACCACACCTACCCAATGGCTGCTAAACTCCTTCAGTGGGCCCCTGCCATTGCATTTTCCCGGTGGGCCCTTAATGTCCTAATCCAACACTGAGCAAATATGTTGCCTCAACCATGCAAACTCATAAATTTTTCGGAGGGGTGTACTTTGCTATAACGCCACGTTACATCATAATTTTCATGGCGGCTGAGTAACCGCGGGTGTATAAATAAAGTTTTTATTTAAAAAATTGTATCTCTGCAGCAACGCGAAATACCGTGAGAATTTAATCTCTGTATTTCTGGCCCATTGCCTGTGATAGTGTGCATCGTGTCTGTGATGTACTAAGAGAAGCCGCGGAGGATAACTGGACACAGTACAGATATTAATTTTTCCACATAAAGCAGGCGAAATTTGAAAATTTTCAGTGTGTACTCCTCCCCACGGGTGTGTATAGTTGTGTCTTGTGCTTGTTGCTTTTAATGAAGATTAATAATAGTTTCTTGTTTTTATTTTATACTGAATGGGTTTTTCTTTTATGTATCAAATACATTGTAATATAGTATACATATATACACGCAGGGCTGTCAACAGGGGGGGTCAAAGGGGACAACTGTACTGGGCCCCAAGGATCAGAGGGGCCCCAAGTATATGCTGATAAGTGCCCTGCAGGGATGTAAGCCATCTTGTCAAAATAGGGCAGTGGGCTGGAGGCGGTGTGGCTGCAGCCTCAGAGTGACAGGAGCCTCTCACACACAGTGACTGTGCGCCCGCTCTTCCAGGTCCTGCTCTATTGCAGGCAGTTACGGGACACAGGGCCGGTGCTAGGGTGTTTGGCGCCCCCCTGCAAACTATAAATTTGCGCCCTCCCATACTTTACGAAGGGGCAGCACACATAATGCCCCCTGAAGTAGTGTACACGCATAACGCCCCCTGTACCAGTGCCGCTTACACACGTAACACCCCCTGTACCAGTGCCGCTTACACACGTAACACCCCCTGTACCAGTGCCGCTTACACACGTAATACCCCCTGTACCAGTGCCGCTTACACACGTAATACCCCCTGTACCAGTGCCGCTTACACACGTAACACCCCCTGTACCAGTGCCGCTTACACACGTAACACCCCCTGTACCAGAGACGCTTACACACGTAACGCCCCCTGTAGTAGTAACGCTTACACACGTAATGGCCCCTGTACCAGTCACGCTTACACACGTAATACCCCCTGTACCAGTGCCACTTACACACGTAACACCCCCTGTACCAGAGACGCTTACACACGTAACGCCCCCTGTAGTAGTAACGCTTACACATGTAATGCCCCCTGTACCAGTGACGCTTGCACATGTAATGCCCCCTGTACCAGTGATGCTTACACACGCAACGCCCCCTGCACCAGTGATGCTTACACACGCAACGACCCCTGTACCAGTGACGCTTTCACAAGCAATGCCCCCTGTATTAGTGACACTTACACACGTAACGTCCCCTGTACCAGTGACGCTTACACACATAATGCCCCATGTACCAGTTACGCTTGCACACATAGCGCCCCCTGTACCAGTGACGCATACATAACGCTTCCTGTACCAGTGATGCTAACACACGTAACGCCACCTGTACCAGTGACGCTTACACACATAATGCCCCATGTACCAGTTACGCTTACACACATAGCGCCCCCTGTACCAGTGACGCATACATAACGCTTCCTGTACCAGTGATGCTAACACACGTAACGCCACCTGTACCAGTGACACTAACACATGTAATGCCCCCTGTACCAGTGCCGCTTGCACAAATTATTCCGCAGTCACACTTACACACACAGATACACACAACACATACACATATACATACACACACATACATACTGTACAGAAATTACACACATACACAGTCACACATATATACAGTAAACACAGACACTGTATACACACACACACACACACACACACACACTTTCATTCACTCACTGTCTTTCCAGACACTTACCTAAGGAAGTCCGGCTGGCCGGAGCAGAATCAGCTCATCCTCCTGCTGCAGCCTGGACCCGTGTAGCCCCGCCCCTTGTTCCCATGTAGCCCCGCCCCTTTTAGGGCCGTGCACTGCCACAAGGGAGGGAAGGGGAGGGGGAGAGGAGGCTTCATAGAGTGTGACAGGCGCAGCAGCCGGCAGCAGGAGGGGGGACAGGACGGCGCAGCATGGGAATGCAGAGCAGGGAGAGCCCTTCTTCTTCCTGGTGCCTCCCTGCACTGCATCCCTTTGCTGAGCGGCTAGCGCCGGGCCTGACGGGACATGTCAGCAGCTCCGCTGGCCAGGATTCCTGTTCCCCGCACCGGGCCTCCTCTGGTGTGGTCTGCTGTGCGGTGCTCGGGTCTAGGAAGCACAGCACAGGTGAGTGTCCGGGGTAAGAGGGGATTGGTGAGGAAATACAGGGCTTTGGATGGGCTTAAGGAGACGGGAATGCAGCATGGAGCCACTGGGGATAGACAGACTGTGGGGTGTGTGGGAGGAAGGAGAGAGGGAGATGCATTTTATATATATATATATATATATATATATATATATATATATATATATATATATAGTATTTATATATTAACAATTTGTTATATAGTGCAAATTCTGTTGCACTTTAATATATATATATATATATATATATATATATATAAAATCTGAGGGGGCCCCAGAGATATCAAGATATCATTGTACGGGGCCCCAAGATTTCTGTTGATGGCCCAGTAAGTAATACATACACACACACACACACACACGCGCCCACACACGTATATCTGTATTTACTGTATACTGTATAAACATATTTGTCAAAGATTAACATATACAGTGTGTGTGTGTGTGTGTGTGTGTGTGTGTGTGTGTGTGTGTGTGTGTGTGTGTGTGTGTGTGTGTGTGTGTGTGTGTGTGCATGTGAAACCACTCCCAGTCCCCGGCATACCTCACACCGTTGCCTTCCCCAGGGACTTCAGGAAGATGGAGAGGCCGGGAGATGCCGCTGTGATAACAGTGTGAACAGCCAGCTTAAGTCATCACTAAAAAATGAGGGTAATTAGTACATCCCACCCTTTATGAGCAGGTTAGAGTAGATTTGGGTCCAAATGTAATAGTCAGTGATCTGCCAGAGCTGCAGGATTTATTGTGAGTCTATCTGTCCAACCAGGTTGGTTTTGCCTTCTAAATCATTGCCACTTTAAAATTACAGGCAGACTTGTACAAATTCCTGCACCCCCGGCAACTCCCTTGCTATTACATTTAGACCTTGGCACCAGTAATGACATTATACCATGCAGTATCTGGTCTGCACACATTATTGTGTACTGCCCACCTTATGGCCACTGAACCAAATCAGTCAGAGGTGAATTTAGGGGTCAGTCTGCCCCTATGCACAACTCACACTGCTCTCCCCACACCTCACTGCCCCTCCACAACTCACACTGCTCTCCCCACACCTCACTGCCCCCCCACAACTCACACTGCTCTCCCCACACCTCACTGCCCCCCCACAACTCACACTGCTCTCCCCACACCTCACTGCCCCCCCACAACTCACACTGCTCTCCCCACACCTCACTGCCCCCCCACAACTCACACTGCTCTCCCCACACCTCACTGCCCCCCCACAACTCACACTGCTCTCCCCACACCTCACTGCCCCGCACAACTCACACTGCTCTCCCCACACCTCACTGCCCCCCCACAACTCACACTGCTCTCCCCACACCTCACTGCCCCCCCACAACTCACACTGCTCTCCTCCAGAGGTACAAATGGAAAAAATGTCTTAGTGGTTCTGTGTGCACATGCCAAAAAATGGGTGTGGCCACACAGGGCATGGCCAATGAAAATGGGGGCATGATACACATATTAGGGGCCAGATAAACATATGATCCCAATAGTGCCAGACACACATATGCCCACACAGTGCCAGATACACACATGCCCCCAAAGTGACAGATATGCCCCCACAGTGCCAGATACGCTTCCACAGTGCCAAATACACAATGTCCCCATAGTGCCAGATATGCCCCCACCATGCCAGATACACATATGCCCCCAAAGTGCCAGATATGCCCCCACCATGCAAGATACACATATGCCCTCAGCAGTGCCTGAAATGCCCCCAAAGTGCCTGATATACCCCACCAGTGCCAGATATGCTACCACAGTCACAGATACAAATATGCCTCCACAGTGCCAGATACACATATGCCACCACAGTGCCAGATACACAAATGCCCCCACAGTTCCAGATACACATATGCCCCCACAGTGCCAGATACACAAATTCCCCACAATGCCAGATACACATATGCCCCACAGTGCCAGATACACAAATGCCCCCACAGTTCCAGATACACATATGCCCCCACAGTGCCAGATACACAAATTCCCCACAGTGCACATCCCCCCATGCTGCTCACAGCTGCTGCTGTTGTTGCTGCTGCTGCTGCTGTATGAGGTAAGGAGAGCGCAGCGCTTGCCTCTCCTGCCTCTCAGTGCTCAGTGAAGTCCAATCTCCAGGGCGTGTTTCTCAAATGAGACACCGGTATGTTAGCCAATCAGGGCTTGCTGACCGGCAGCCAATCAGGAGCCGGTACCGGCGTACTGGCTGGCAATTTCTTACCATTACACAGAACCACCCCATACCACCATACTTGCAGCACTGCTCTACTCACACTTCACTGCCCCCCCCCCACAATACACACTGCTCTCCTCACACCTCCTGCCCCCCACAACTCACACTGCTCGCCTCACACCTCACTGCTCCCACAGCTCACACTGCTCTCCTCACACCTCACAGCCCCCCCATAACTCCCACTGCTCTCCTCACACCTTACTGTACACCCCCCCCCACCCCCCCCCCCCCACACACACACACACACACAAATATCTCATTAAACCTCACTGCCCAAATAACTGCTCCTTCACCCCTTACTACCTGCCTACTGCTCACATTGCTCCCATTACAGCACACTGCCTCATCATCCACCGCATATTGGGGGTCATTCCGAGTTGTTCGCTCGTTATTTTTTTTCGCAACGGAGCGATTAGTCGCTAATGCGCATGCGCAATGTCCGCAGTGCGACTGCGCCAAGTAAATTTGCTATGCAGTTAGGTATTTTACTCACGGCATTACGAGGTTTTTTCTTCGTTCTGGTGATCGTAATGTGATTGACAGGAAGTGGGTGTTTCTTGGCGGAAACTGGACGTTTTATGGGAGTGTGTGAAAAAACGCTACCGTTTCTGGGAAAAACGCGGGAGTGGCTGGAGAAACGGAGGAGTGTCTGGGCGAACGCTGGGAGTGTTTGTGAAGTCAAACCAGGAACGAAACTGACTGAACTGATCGCAGATGCCGAGTAAGTGTGGAGCTACTCAGAAACTGCTAAGAAGTGTCTATTTGCAATTCTGCTAATCTTTCATTCGCAATTTTGATAAGCTAAGATTCACTCCCAGTAGGCGGCGGCTTAGCGTGTGCAAAGCTGCTAAAAGCAGCTTGCGAGTGAACAACTCGGAATGACCCCCATTGTGCCCCTACTGCTCACATTGCACACACACTGCACATACACTGCACACACAGACACACACTGCAACCACATAAACACTTCACACATACACACACTGCACACTCTACACATACACTGCATATACACACACACTGTACACACATGCACATACACACACTGCACACACACTGCATACACCATACTTGCCTACCTGACACTCTCCATGAGGGAGAAAATGCTCTGTTCCTGGACTTTCCTGGTAATGTATGATTGCCATCACCTGTGGTGAGCTAGTTAATTGATAAGAAAGGTGTTTCACCACAGGTGATGGCAATCATACATTACCAGGAAAGTCCAGGAACAGAGCATTTTCTCCCTCATGGAGAGGGTCAGGTAGGCAAGTATGGCATACACACACACACACACACACACACACACACACACACACACACACACACACACACACACACACACACACTGCATACTGCTTAAATCTTGCACACACACATTACACACACATATTGCATAAACACACTGCACACACAATACACACAGTAAACACATACTTGCCTACCTGACCCTCTCCATGAGGGAGAAAATGTTCTGTTCCTGGACTTTCCTGGTAATGTATGATTGCCATCACCTGTGGTGAAACACATTTCTTATCAATTAACTAGCTCACCTCAGGTGATGGCAATCATACATTTCCTGGATAGTCCAGGAACAGAACATTTTCTTCCTCATGGAGTGGGTCAGGTAGGCAAGTATGAGTAAACATACACTACAGACATACCCTCCAACATGACCCGCCCCACTAGGTACAAAATGCTCTGTTTCTGGACTTCCCTCTTAATTTATTATTGCCATCACCTGTGAAGAAACAGCATTCTTATCATTCAACTAGTTTAACACAGGTGATGGAAATCATAAATTAAGAGGGAAGTCCAGAAACAGAGCATTTTGTACCTAGTGGGGCGGGTCATGTTGGAGGGTCTGTACAGATGCACACAAACACTGCATACATACACATGTACACACACTGCATGCACAAACACACACACTTAGCACACATGCAAACTACTATGCTGCCCACAGCAAGTGACACCCCTAGGCACACGTGCCTAGTAGGAAATCTGCCACTGATTTCAGTCAGTAACCCATATCGCCCAACAGTGGCTGCAGGAGAAGAGGAACTTCTGTGCGGCAATGGTGTGCCCGATTTTTTAAAGGGGTCGTGGTTTGGCGAAAAGGGGGCATAGATTCATGGGCGTGTCGCGATTGCGAGCTACGCCCGCGGTTTTTGTCACTAAGGGGGCATGCTCAGCGCTCTCTGCTGGCATGCCCCTTCTCCCTCTGTCATCTGTGAATAGATGCTGTGCGCATGCGCACAGTGTCTATTCACCGCTGCTCTGCTAAGACAGAGCCTCCCAACTGCCCTCCCTCCTCACCGTGGGACACTGCAGCCTGCGGGTGGGACAGCAGGACAGTCCCCAAAAAACTGGACTGTCCCGCAAAAATCGGGACAGTTGGGAGGTATGGTAACATGTGGAATGGTTGGCATCACACAGGTGACATTATCAAGGCAATTTACATGTGTTTCACGCTTACAAAAGACTTTTGCATACAGGTACTGTATCTGCTCCTTCAGCAAGGAGCCACAGTAGCATAAAATCAAAGTACTGTAGCATACCTCCTAACTCTTCCTTCCAGAGATTGGGGTCCCTCACACGGTGAAGCCGAGCATGACCCGGAAAGGGGGCGTGGTCATGGGATGGATGAGGCCTTAGCAAAGTGGGCGTGGTCTCACAGCACTAACCAATTTTTTTGCCATTTGAGCCATTCCTAGCGCTCCCCAAGCAGCTGAGCAGCTACGGCTCACCTCTCCACAGTGAATAGATGCCATGTGCGCATGCATGGCATCTATGCAGAGATCACTCACTGCTTTGCAGAGCAGCGGGTGATGAAAGGATCTCCCAACTGCCCCCCCTCCTCCACGGGACACTGCTGCCAGTGTTTGGAACAGCGGGACAGTGTCCAATTAGCGGGATTAGAGGTATGCTGTAGCATTCTGCAGGCTTGCAGGACCACCGTGACCTAATGTGTTGGGAGCTATAGACTGAATACGTACTGTGCTGAGACCACCTCAGTACAAGGCTGAGCAATGCATAATCTGCCACCATTACTAGTGCAGGTGGACTATGATGTGACCATGTGGACCATGTTTCCTGTGTCTAGCTACCAGGCATGGTATAAGGGGGTCATTCCGAGTTGATCGTAGCTGTGCTAAGTTTAGCACAGCTACGATCGTTAACTCAGACATGCAGGGGGACGCCCAGCACAGGGCTAGCCCGCCCCGCATGTCAGTGCCAGCCCCCCACGCACAAATACAAAAGCATCGCACAGAGGCGATGCCTTTGTATTTGAGGAGTAACTCGCGGCCAGCGCAGCTCCTGCGGCTGGCCGGGAGTTACTCGCCGCTCCTGCTGGCTGCAGCAGCTGCGTGACACATCACGCATCCGCCGCGGCACGCTCCCCGAATGGTCCGGCCACGCCTGTGTTGGCCAGACCGCTCCCCCTAAATGGCGGCTAAACGCCGCCGTTCAGCCCCGTCCCGCCTAGCAACCGCCTCTGTCTCAGAGGCGATCACTACGCAACGATGACTGCCATGCGTTGGTGCACTGTGGCGCCAGCACATGCGCAGTTCCGACCCGATCGCACGGCTGCGAAGAAGTGCAGCGTGCGATTGGGTTGGAATGACCCCCCAGGTCTCTAAGTCGACCACACTTCCAGTAGGTCGACAGTCATTAGGTCAACCACTATTGGTTGACATGCATTAGGTCGATATGGTTTCTAGGTCGACATGGTCACTTGGTCAACATGACAAAATGTCGACATGAGTTTTTTACAGTTTTTTCGGTTTTTATACTTTTTCATATTTTACGAACTACGTGGACTACAATTGGGAACAGTAACCTGGCGAGTGAAATGAGCCCTGCAAGGGGACACGGTGCACTAATTGGGGTTCTCGGTTACTCTACGAAGAAAACAACACCAACAAAAACCTCATGTTGACTCTCTGTCATGTCGACCTAATGCTTGTGTTGACCTATTTTAGGTGTCCACTTAGTCATTGTCAACCTAAGTGGGGTCGACCCTATGAACCACACCCACCAGGCACATGTATATATGAGTGCCCAAAGACAAAGGGGTAAATTTACTAAGGTCCCGATTTTGACCGAGATGCCGTTTTTTCATCAAAGTGTCATCTCGGTAATTTACTAAGCAATAATCACGGCAGTGATGAGGGCATTCGTAATTTTTTGGAAGTCCAACAAAAAAAATACAAATGAATACACCATCGGTCAAAACGCGGCTGTTTAAGTATGAATCTCGGTAATTTACTAAGAAGTGCAAAGCAAAAAAAACAGCCGTGAAAAATTACAACTCGTAAAAAAGTGCAAAAAAAAAACAGACCTGCTTTTTTAATCCGTGATTGTATAGGCATGCACGGATCCATGAGATCCGTGCATGTATATCAGTGGGAAGGGGTGGGAAAGTGATTATTTTCTCAAAAAAAATTGCGTGGGGTCCCCCCTCCTAAGCATAACCAGCCTCGGGCTCTTTGAGCCGATCCTGGTTGCAGAAATATGGGAAAAAAATTGACAGGGGTTCCCCCATATTTAAGCAACCAGCATCGGGCTCTGCGCCTGGTCCTGGTTCCAAAAATACGGGGGACAAAAAGAGTAGGGGTCCCCCGTATTTTTAAAACCAGCACCGGGCTCCACTAGCTGGACAGATAATGCCACAGCCGGGGGTCACTTTTATATAGTGCCCTGCGGCCGTGGCATCAAAAATCCAACTAGTCACCCCTGGCCGGGGTACCCTGGGGGAGTGGGGACCCCTTCAATCAAGGGGTCCCCCCCCCAGCCACCCAAGGGCCAGGGGTGAAGCCCGAGGCTGTCCCCCCCATCCAATGGGCTGCGGATGGGGGGGCTGATAGCCTTTTGTGATAATGAAAAGATATTGTTTTTAGTAGCAGTACTACAAGGCCCAGCAAGCCTCCCCCGCATGCTGGTACTTGGAGAACCACAAGTACCAGCATGCGGCGGAAAAACGGGCCCGCTGGTACCTGTAGTACTATTACTAAAAAAATACCCAAAAAAAGACAAGACACACACACTGTGAAAGTAAAGATTTATTACATACATGCACACAAACATACATACATACTTACCTTATGTTCACACGAGGGTCTGTCCTCTTCTCCAGTAGAATCCAAGGGGTACCTGTTGAATAAATTCTACTCACCAGATCCCGGGTCCCAGGGTCCGCGGGGCAACCATTTGTAATCCAGGTACTTGAATAAAATAACAAAACGGAGAGCCGAGCCACGAACTGAAAGGGGCCCCATGTTTTCACATGGGACTCCTTTCCCCGAATGCCAGAAACCCACTCTGACTGATGTCTAAGTGGGTTTCTTCAGCCAATCAGGGAGCGCTACGTTGTAGCACCCTCCTGATCGGCTGTGTGCTCCTGTACTGTCTGACAGGCGGCACACGGCAGTGTTACAATGTAGCGCCTATGCGCTCCATTGTAACCAATGGTGGGAACTTTCTGCCCTGCGGTTGACCTAAAGTGACGTCACCGCTGAGCAGAAAGTCCCCACTCCCCCAGGGTACCCCGGCCAGGGGTGACTAGTTGGATTTTTGATGCCACGGCCGCAGGGCACTATATAAAAGTGACCCCCGGCTGTGGCATTATCTGTCCAGCTAGTGGAGCCCGGTGCTGGTTTTAAAAATACGGGGGACCCCTACTCTTTTTGTCCCCCGTATTTTTGGAACCAGGACCAGGCGCAGAGCCCGATGCTGGTTGCTTAAATATGTGGGAACCCCTGTTAATTTTTTTCCCATATTTTTGCAACCAGGATCGGCTCAAAGAGCCCGAGGCTGGTTATGCTTAGGAGAGGGGACCCCACGCAATTTTTTGGGGGGATTTTACAGTGTTTAATAAAAAAAAAAAAAAAAATGAACCCCAGCACGGATCACACAGATGCGGCCGAGATTCATTGTAAAAAAGTCGGCAGTGTTTTGCTAATCACTGCCGTAAAAATAAAAATAAAAACACGAATGACATCGACATCGGAACAAAAGAAAAACCCGAATACGACAGCTTAGTAAATCCGTCGTAACAAATTCAAAAAGTTGCAGTTTTACACTTTCGATGTCATTCGTGATTATTCTCCCACCAAATCGGGAGAATTACGAATGTTAGTAAATATACCCCAGTGAGTCTACTTTCCTCTCTGTTACATTTTGCACATCTCAGGCCGGATGTAAGGATGCCTGAGTTCTGAGGCCATGTGGGATACCGGCCGAACTCAGACTGTTTTTAAAGGAGCAATCACTTGCAAGGCTTGGTTTTTCCCTATAAGTGATTGCCATTTAAAAAAAATAAATCGAGTTTGGCCGGCATCCCACTTGGCTGCTGAACTCGGGCGTCCTTACATCCGGCCCCTCTTACATTGCAAGCACATTTATACAAAGCCACCATTACCTTCTTTTCAGGGGTGCTGGATTGTTTTTAGGTCGGGGGGGGGGGGCGTAAAAAAAAAATATTTTGGAGACCCCATGGTGCCGGCCTCCTCTACCATTTTAGCCTCCCACCGCTGTGCAGATGAGCGCTTACCTGCAGATCCACAAGGGTGGCATCTCCTTTAAAAACAGCCTGCTACCGCAGGGTGCTGTGTCCTCCTATCTTCATAGTGTCCTAGCCGCCGCCGGCTGTCTCTCCTTCACAAATGCATTACTTGGAGGATGCGTGGCCAGGCTGGGATATCCCGGGACCATAGCCACGCCTCCTAATGCAACTGTGAAGGAGAGACAGCAAGTGGCGGCTAGGACACAATGAATGAAGATAGGAGGAAACAGCATCCTGCGGTAGTAGGCTGTTTTTAAAGGAGATGCCGCCCGCAGGAGGGCCGTTGCTAGAGTTTTTGGCACCCCCTGCAAATGATAAATTTGCGCCCTACCGTCCATAAAAAAGGGACAGCGCGCACAGCAAAATGGGGTGTGCTCTCACAAGGAAGGGGCGTGACCACAATGGTACCCACAATTCAAATTATGCCACACAGTATTACAATCTTATTTGCATTACCCCAAACGTAGTGCACCTGATTTAAATTACGCCACAAAATAGTGCCCCTTATTCACATTACGTCACACAGTAGCAGGGGTGTATCTACCCATTGGCCAGGATGGCACTCGCCAGGGGCGCCAGCTGAGCAGGGGGCGCTTCCGACAGTGCCACACTCGGCCAACGGGTGGAATCCCTTAAGCCACAGTGTCTGGCAATACCTGCTGTGCCGAGCTGCTTGGGATGGAGGGCGGAGTATCGCTCAGCAGGCAGGAGCTGGCGCAGGTGTCCGGCACCGCAATGCACTACAGGGAAGAAACTGAAAATAAACTACAACTCTCAACAACCCTTTGGTGCGGTGTCGGACAAACCGGCGCCAGCTCCTGCCTGCAGAGTGATCCTCAGCCCTCCATCCCAGACATCTCGGCACAGCAGGTATTGCCAGACACTACGGCTATCTGCTGGGATGTTGCGGGGTGGAGACTAGGGCTATGTGCTGTGTGGGGAGGCTATGTATGTGTTGTGAGTGGGGGAGACTAATACTATGTGCTAAGGGTGGACTACAGCTATGTGCTGGGAGGGGAATGGGGACTATGGCTATGTGCTTGGGGAGGTGAGGGGCTATGTGCAGGGAGAGGGACTATGGCTATCTATGCTGGCAGGGAACTATTGTGATGGGAGGGGGTGGGACTACTGTATGCCTGTGTTGGAAGAGGTGGGGACTACGGCTATGTGCTGGGGGGGACTACGGCTATTGCTTGGAGAGGTGGGGAGGCTATCGCTATTTACTGGGAAGGGACTATGGCTATGTGCTGGGAGGGGGATGGGGACTATGACTGTGCTGGGAGGTGGGAAAAAACTATATGCTGTGTTCTGGTGGGGGCTCTGGCTATGTGCTGAGGGGGGACTACAGCTATGTACATTTGCATAGGAGAGTTAGGTAGTGCCAGTGCTGCAAGTATGGCAGTACTGCGTACCGGTAAGACATTCCCAGCCGATATGCCACCTTGCAGACACCGTGTAGAGAGGAGAGCGCAGCATGCGCCTCTCCTGCCCCCTTCAGTCCGTAGACCGGTGCTTTCTTCCCCCTTTGAGTCCAGTGGCTGCGGCGGCGTGTACTAAAACGCTGGTTCATGAGCCAATCAGAGCTCGCAGACAGACAGCCAATCAGCAGCTGCCGCTGCCGGACCACAAGCTCTGATTGCCTCGTGGACTGGTGCCAGAATCTGAGCTACAGGATGCCACCACTGCAGGAAGAGATTGGACTGAGGGCAGGAGAGGCGCATGCTGCACTGTCCTCTCCCCAACAGCAGCAGCAGCCAGTGCTGGCCCCAGGCAGCAGCAGCATCAACAACGGGGAGTTGCACTGCTTGGGGCATATCTGGCACTGTGGAGGCATACCTGGCACTATGAGGGCATATCTGGCACCGTGGGGGCATGTGTAACTGGCAATGTGGGGGCATATCTGGCAACGTAGGGCCATATCTGGCAACATGGGGAATATGTGTATCTGGCTATGTGGGGGCATATCTGGCACTGTGGGGGCATATGTGTATCTGGAACTGTGTGGGCATATCTAGCAACATGGGGGCATATCTAGCACCATGGGGGCATATCTGGCACTGTTGGGGCATGTGTGTATCTGGCACTGTGGGGGCATATGTGTATCTGGCACTGCACTATTGGGGTCATATGTGTATCATGCCCCCATTTTCACTGGCCATGCTCCATGTGGCCACACCCATTTTTTTGGTGTGTGCGTGACGAAGGTGCTCACACAGTACCACTAAGATTTTTTTTCTACTTGCACCACTTGGTAGTGTGCTGCACTGCACTTCTTTGCGCTACTATTTGATTATACTACCTGGCCTTGGGTGGCGTTGCCTCCTCGGCCAGGCACTGCTGATGTCTCCTCAGTGTTATAAGAATTACTCTATGGGCATAATGTGTAAAGGGAACTGCTACTGTCTGGGCATGATGTGTATAAGGGTTACTACTGTGTTGTGTAATTTGAATTGGGGAACTATTGTATGGTTATGATCCTTTCCCACAAGATCATGTTGCTTTTTTGTACATGCACCTTCCCTATTTCAAATATGGGGGCGCCAGTCCCTTACTTTGCCAGGGGCGCCCAGACCCCTAGATACACCCCTGCACAGTAGTGCCCCTTATATACGTTATGCCACACAGTACTGTCCCTTATACACAATGCCCACAGTAGTGCCCCTTATAGCTAAGTGCCATGGTGCCCTGAGCAAAGGTATGTTTCAGCGCCACCTACTCTGTATTGAATTGGGGGCATCTTGCATTTGAAAGGAAAAAGATAGTTTAAAAAATATCAATGACAGGGCCAGTTCTAGACCGTGAGGAGCTCAGGTCGAAAGTTTCCTTTGGTACCCGCCATGCTGAAAACAGGGACAGTGTGCACTGAAGTCACGCCAAAAAAATATAGGTCCAAAGAATAGTACCAATTCACATTACCCTGTGCTGCAGTGTCCGTTAGTCACATTACACTACACAGAAGTACCCTTATACACGTTACGCCACACAGGAGAGCCATACAATAGAGTACCTTATACATGTTATGCCAGGTAGAGCAGCATATACACATTATGCCAGGGTGTAGTATGGTATGCCGGCTGCCGGGCTCCTGTCGACCAGCATACCGGCGCCGGGAGCCCGACCGCCGGCATTCCGACAGTGTGGGGAGCGCAAAGGAGCCCCTTGCGGGCTTGCTGCGCTCGCCACGCTGCGTGCACGGTGGCGCGCAATGCAATTTATTCTCCCTCCAGGGGGGTCGTGGACCCCATGAGGGAGAATATCTGTCGGTGTGCCTGGTGTCGGGATTCAGCCGCCGGTATACTGTGTGCCGGGATCCCGACATTCGGCATACTGAAGACCAGCCTTATGCCAGGTAGAGTCCCTTATACACGTTATCCAGCTAGAGCCCATTATAAACATTTGCCAGGTAGTGCCCATTATACACATTATGCCAGGTACAGCCAATTATACACATGACCCTGCCGCAATAGCGGCCCGCAGCGCAGTATGTTGGGCAGTGGGCGTGAGGCCATACACATTGTGGTCGCTTCTCTGATGGATGCGACCACAATGTGATTGACAGGTGACAGCTTAGCGGGGTTAAGGCAGGGTGGTGACAGAAAAACGGGGACAGACCGGGACCATTTTTGAGGTGGCTGCATGACGTCACACACAGACGCTCCAAAAAAAATGTCTGCTGACTGCCTGACAGCGCATCCAGCTAACACAACCTTAGATCAGATGTGTCCGCAATGTAATTGCGGATGCATCGGAAGGCGGCCTTACACATGCTGGGCGGCCTTGCCCTGTGTTGGGCGGCCCTGAGCATGTGCAGGGATGAATACAGATCTGGCTGCGTATGCAGCAATCTGCTTTCATCTCTGAATAACCCCCTATGCCAGGTAAAGCCCTCGTTCCCTCCACAGTGCGGCCCGGCTTCGGCGCAGCTCCTCCTCTCCCTTCTCCTCCAGTTTATGGCAGGCTCCGTTACTCCAGCAACAGCGGCTCTGTAGGATGTCGTCAGTGACACCGGGGGGGGGGGGGGGCAGGGAAGCGTTGCTACACGCTGCCAGCGCTGCCGCTACCTGTCATCCAGTATGATAGGCACAGCTGCATCAGCAGGGTAGCAAAGCGGGGAGAGCGCCTCCCTGCTTTGCATACCCCTGCTGCTGAGAGAGCAGCGCCGGCTCTGCCTGCAGGGATCAGGAGGTAAGCGCTCCCCTGCGCCTCTGTCATATTTGGGCGGGGCAAGCTGACCCCTAGCCCCCCCCCGTTCCGACGCCCCTGCTTCTCTTTTACATATCACTGTATGTTATTTATATTGTATGTATAAATATCCCCTCTAATACTTTGGTGATCTATAAATAAATAAATTAAAAGCCTCACAATATATTGTTTTACATAATTATAGATACAGGACACTTGAAAAATAATCTAGCTTTCATCTGTGTAAAAGAGGAAGGAGGTTTTTGTACGGCTCTGTATCACTGTGTGAGCGGCCAACTCTGATACTGCTGACAGATATACTCTGCCTCATCTTCTGCTGTCACTCCACTGATTGTTAGTGTGTATGCAGTTCCAGATCCAGATCCACTGAACCTGTCTGGGACTCCTGTATATCGGCTGCTTGTACCATAGATAAGAAGCTTTGGAGATTGTCCTGATTTCTGTTGGTACCAGTTTAATGCATTGCTTATACCAGCACTGGCTGTACATGAGATGGTGACTGATCCTCCTGGTGACACAGAGATATAACCTGGGGTCTGAGTCATCACAATCTCCCCACAGGACCCTGAGGATTAGAGGAGACACAGTCATTACTGATAAATGTCTGTATATAGTCATATACATCCTGCTCTGATTATTTATGTTACATGTATAGATTCCCCTACACAGCATCATGTAATGCCCCCAATCTCTCACCCTGAATATAAATGAGTATCACAGCCAGCAGGTAACTGTGAGACACCATCTTGCTGTATCTGGGCTGTCAGACAGACACTATAAGACGTCTCCTGTACAATGAGATATATATAGAGAGTGACAGGTGAGGTGTGACAGGAAATCCCCCAGAGACTGTGTATGGAAATAAGATGGAAATTCTGTGGTGTCAGTGTGACAGTGACTGGCGTTTGCTAGAGACAGGATGTCAGTGTGATGTCCTCTGTGGTGTCAGTGTGACAGTGACTGGTGTGTGCTAGAGACAGGATGTCAGTGTGATGTCCTCTGTGGTATCAGTGTGACAGTGACTGGTGTGTGCTAGAGACAGGATGTCAGTGTGATGTCCTCTGTGGTGTCAGTGTGACAGTGACTGGTGTGTGCTAGAGACAGGATGTCAGTGTGATGTCCTCTGTGGTATCAGTGTGACAGTGACTGGTGTGTGCTAGAGACAGGATGTCAGTGTGATGTCCTCTGTGGTGTCAGTGTGACAGTGACTGGTGTGTGCTAGAGACAGGATGTCAGTGTGATGTCCTCTGTGGTGTCAGTGTGACAGTGACTGGTGTGTACTAGAGACAGGATGTCAGTGTGATGTCCTCTGTGGTGTCAGTGTGACAGTGACTGGTGTGTACCAGGCTGGCCTACCCTCCCGCATTCAGCAGGAGGCTCCCCTTTTTTAGTCCCCTGCTGCCCCGCAAACCTGTGGTGTATATAGTTCCCATTGCTGTATATGTGTTCTGGTGAAAGGTTACAACGGATCTTATTTTGTATTTGTATTAGTTGGTGTATGAATCTATTTCTGTGTTCTTTGGTTTCCTGTACTTCTCCAGTAAAGAAGCATGCAACACTCCCCCTGTGTGCTGGTTACATAAAAAAAACTCTTATTAAAATTAGTGATGTGCACCGGACATTTTTCGGGTTTTGTGTTTTGGTTTTGGATTCGGTTCCGCGGCCATGTTTTGGATTCAGACGCGTTTTGGCAAAACCTCACCAAATTTTTTTTGTCTGATTCGGGTGTGTTTTGGATTCGGGTGTTTTTTTCAAAAAACCCTAAAAAACTGCTTAAATCATAGAATTTGGGGGTCATTTTGATCCCATAGTATTATTAACCTCAATAACCATAATTTCCACTCATTTCCAGTCTATTCTGAACACCTCACACCTCACAATATTATTTTTAGTCCTAAAATTTGCACCAAGGTTGCTGGATGGCCGACACAAACACCTGGCCCATCTAGGAGTAGCACTGCAGTGTGAGGCAGGATGGCACTTCTAAAAAATTGTCCCCAAACAGCACATGATGCAAAGAAAAAAAGAGGTGCACCAAGGTCGCTGTGTGACTAAGCTAAGCGACACAAGTGGCCGACACAAACACCTGGCCCATCTAGGAGTGGCACTGCAGTGTGAGGCAGGATGGCACTTCTAAAAAATTGTCCCCAAACAGCACATGATGCAAAGAAAAAAAGAGGCGCACCAAGGTCGCTGTGTGACTAAGCTAAGTGACACAAGTGGCCGACACAAACACATGGCCCATCTAGGAGTGGCACTGCTGTGTCAGGCAGGATGGCACTTCAAAAAAATTGTCCCCAACCAGCTCATGATGCAAAGAAAAAAAGAGGCGCACCAAGGTCGCTGTGTG
The DNA here is from genome assembly GCF_028390025.1 of Pseudophryne corroboree. Taxonomy (NCBI): domain Eukaryota; kingdom Metazoa; phylum Chordata; class Amphibia; order Anura; family Myobatrachidae; genus Pseudophryne; species Pseudophryne corroboree. The sequence continues at coordinate 1,173,978,503 of NC_086444.1, forward strand.
ACTAAGCTAGTATACTTGATGACACAGAGGTAGGTAGAGCAGTGGCCTTCCGTACCGTACTGTTATATATACTGGTGGTCACTGTGTCAGCAAACTGCAAAACTAAAATGCACCAAAGGTATAGAATGTAGATGGATAGTATACTTAATGACGACACAGAGGTAGGTAGAGTAGTGGCCTTCCGTACAGTACTGCTATATATACTGGTGGTCACTGTGTCAGCAAACTGCAAAACTAAAATGCACCAAAGGTATAGAATGTAGATGGATAGTATACTTAATGACGACACAGAGGTAGGTAGAGCAGTGGCCTTCCGTACAGTACTGCTATATATACTGGTGGTCACTGTGTCAGCAAACAGCAAAACTAAAATGCACCAAAGGTATAGAATGTAGATGGATAGTATACTTAATGACGACACAGAGGTAGGTACAGCAGTGGCCTTCCGTACCGTACTGCTATATATAGTATACTGGTGGTCACTGTGTCAGCAAACTGCAAAACTAAAATGCACCACCGGTATGGAATGTAGATGGATAGTATACTTAATGACGACACAGAGGTAGGTACAGCAGTGGCCTTCCGTACCGTACTGCTATATATACTGGTGGTTACTGTGTCAGCAAACTGCAAAACTAAAATGCACCACATGTATAGAATGTAGATGGATAGTATACTTAATGACGACACAGAGGTAGGTAGAGCAGTGGCCTTCCGTACCGTACTGCTATATATACTGGTGGTCACTGTGTCAGCAAACTGCAAAACTAAAATTCACCACAGGTATAGAATGTAGATGGATAGTATACTTAATGACGACACAGAGGTAGGTAGAGCAGTGTCCTTCCGTAACGTACTGCTATATATACTGGTGGTCACTGTGTCAGCAAACTGCAAAACTAAAATGCACCACAGGTATAGAATGTAGATGGATAGTATACTTAATGACGACACAGAGGTAGGTACAGCAGTGGCCTTCCGTACCGTACTGCTATATATAGTATACTGGTGGTCACTGTGTCAGCAAACTGCAAAACTAAAATGCACCACAGGTATAGAATGTAGATGGATAGTATACTTAATGACGACACAGAGGTAGGTACAGCAGTGGCCTTCCGTACCGTACTGCTATATATACTGGTGGTCACTGTGTCAGCAAACTGCAAAACTAAAATGCACCACAGGTATAGAATGTAGGTTGATAGTATACTTAATGACGACACAGAGGTAGGTACAGCAGTGGCCTTCCGTATCGTACTGCTATATATACTGGTGGTCACTGGGTCAGCAAACTGCAAAACTAAAATGCACCACAGGTATAGAATGTAGATGGATAGTATACTTAATGATGACACAGAGGTAGGTACAGCAGTGGCCTACTGTACCGTAATGCTATATATTATATACTGGTGGTCACTGGTCAGCAAAACTCTGCATTGTACTCCTCCTATATAATATTAATTATACTGGTGGTCCCCAGTCCCCACAATAAACCAGCACACTGAGCACAGATATGGAGTGTTTTTCAGGCAGACAACGTATACTGGTGGTCACTGTCAGCAAAACTCTGCACTGTACTCCTGCTATATAATACAGCTGCTCCCCAGTCCCCACAATTAAGCAGTGTGAGCACAGATATATGCAGCACACTGAGCACAGATATGGAGCGTTTTTTTCAGGCAGAGAACGGATAAAACTGGTGGTCACTGATCAGCAAAACTCTGCACTGTACTCCTCCATTATTATACAGCTGCTCCCCAGTCCTCCCCACAATTAAGCAATAATGCACAATCAAGTTCAACAATAATGGAGAGGACGCCAGCCACGTCCTCTCCCTAACATTTCCAATGCACGAGTGAAAATGGCAGCGTCGCGCGGCTGCTTATATAGAATCCGAATCTCGCGAGAATCCCACAGCGGGGTGATGACGTTCGGGCGCGCTCGGATTAACCGAGCCATACGGGAGAATCCGAGTATGACTCGGACCCGTGTAAAAAGGGTGAAGTTCGGGGGGGTTCGCTTTCCGAGAAACTGAACCCGCTCATCACTAATTGAAATATAGTAAGAGATTTAACAAAACCCTGCTTCTCCTCCCGGTTTTTAGTGTACCTCCATGAAAAGTGGTACTGCTCATGCGCAAGTCCGGTATACGCTGGGAGGGCGGAGCCAGCATGGGGATGTTATGATACGTTCACCGCGGGGCTCTGGTTAGCCGGCTTTCCTGCAGTGCACGGAACAGCGAGAGGCAACGGATGCTAGTGTAGTTTGCTTCTACCTATTGCAGTCCCGCACAGTCCCCTGCTGTCTCCTACATCTAAGCTGCTTAGCGCCAGTTCGGACTGCTCCCTAAACATATTTTCTAACTACCCCAAGAGGTTCTGTAACATCAGGGGATTCTAGTGAACCCAAAGGTGATATTGGCAATGATTCAGTAGTGCAGGAAACTTGGTGGGCAAATGTAACTCTTGCACATGAGGTAGAACACTCAGGGTAGTAGTGAGCTTGGCTAGGCCTTGTCTACTTTTTAGGGGGTGTGGTCTAATCACAGGAGGCATGGTCATTTATCCTTTGAAAAAAAATTGTATTTTAAGCACCTTTCCGGCCATATTGCAGCCCAGCACACAGCAGCATGTGGTGGGCTGAAAAGAAGAGCTGCAGCTGCTGTTGCCAGGAAATGGGGTAGACCAGGGCCTCCGCTAGGCCCCTCCATTAGACCTGGGCCTTAGTAATTAGTACTCTCCCCAACACTCTCGGCTCCACTGGGAACACTACTGGATACAGAGTAGGAGACAGAGCTAATTGCTGAAGGAAGCTGCCTGGGATTGCAGAGGTATAAGTAGCAACTAAGGAATACACAAGAGGGAATAAATAAGATTGACTGTATGCTTGAACCAGGCTGGAACTAGCGAAACTGGTACTGGAGTCCGGCTGGAACTGACTTTGTACTTGAACTGGACTGAAACTGACAGAACAGGAACTGGAAACAGGTGCCAGTAATACTCTGAATACAGGAGTTCAAAAATAACTACTGACTTCCAGTGATATACTGAATACAGGAGACTCAAGCAAATCACAGAGACATGCTGGGACCTGTAGTACCACAAGGTTTAGACACAGAGCTTCTGGGAACTGATTCTGAACACAGGAGTCTGGAGCCTAGGGACGCAGCTAATATGGCAATGTTGTTCTGGGCACGTTGTTGGAGCTTTGGAAGTTCTTTATCTCTCTTGCTGCACTGTGACTGGTGGAGAGAATCAGCTATCCTGATCAGTGCCTGCGGTTGGTGGGATAGTTGTCAGCTGGTCATCAGCAACATGGCGGTGCCCAGCAGCCATAGATGGCAGGAAAGATCACAGGGAACTTGCATGGTGAGTAGGGGTGCACTGCTGACAGCAATGGTCCAGGGGAGAAACAGTTGACCGCTCGAATGACATCTGGAGGTAGTCTGACCAACGTTTGGGTAAGAACCTGAGTGCTATCCTCCGTGGCCTCACAGGTTTGTCCACATGGCTACTTTGAGCTAGGACTATGGATTGGGATTGTTTGAGAATGTTTCCTATTTTTTAGACAGGAATTGTACTACTGACTCATAAGTATGGGTGGATGCAGAAGGGCGCCACTGGGTTCTGAATCATTCTTGTCTACCCTCCCGGATAGTCTCCCAAAAATCAGGTGGCAATCCCACCTCCCCCCTCCCCCGGAAATGTATGTAAGTCTCCTGGATCTGGCCTCACCCCCATCAGCTGTTCCTCATAGTGGGTATTCCGGGGAGGGCGATGAAGCAATTCAAACTGAATCACATCATCATAGTCCCGCCCCCCCACTAGTGAATGCTGGTATTTGGTCATTGAATTGTAGTGGGTGGGGCCATGATGATGCAATTGCACGTCCGTGCCCCCATACCGAAAACAGAATGAAGCATTGCCCCCAAAGTCAATAATCCTGCTCTGAATATTCTTAAATGCCGCATGGAGGTCTGCCTGATTTCATACCACTGATTACCTGGTTTTCCCAGCCAGGAAGTAAATAGTAGAGATGAGCGCCTGAAATTTTTCGGGTTTTGTGTTTTGGTTTTGGGTTCGGTTCCGCGGCCGTGTTTTGGGTTCGAACGCGTTTTGGCAAAACCTCACCGAATTTTTTTTGTCGGATTCGGGTGTGTTTTGGATTCGGGTGTTTTTTTCAAAAAACACTAAAAAACAGCTTAAATCATAGAATTTGGGGGTCATTTTGATCCCAAAGTATTATTAACCTCAAAAACCATAATTTACACTCATTTTCAGTCTATTCTGAATACCTCACACCTCACAATATTATTTTTAGTCCTAAAATTTGCACCGAGGTCGCTGTGTGAGTAAGATAAGCGACCCTAGTGGCCGACACAAACACCGGGCCCATCTAGGAGTGGCACTGCAGTGTCACGCAGGATGTCCCTTCCAAAAAACCCTCCCCAAACAGCACATGACGCAAAGAAAAAAAGAGGCGCAATGAGGTAGCTGTGTGAGTAAGATTAGCGACCCTAGTGGCCGACACAAACACCGGGCCCATCTAGGAGTGGCACTGCAGTGTCACGCAGGATGTCCCTTCCAAAAAACCCTCCCCAAACAGCACATGACGCAAAGAAAAAAAGAGGCGCAATGAGGTAGCTGACTGTGTGAGTAAGATTAGCGACCCTAGTGGCCGACACAAACACCGGGCCCATCTAGGAGTGGCACTGCAGTGTCACGCAGGATGTCCCTTCCAAAAAACCCTCCCCAATCAGCACATGATGCAAAGAAAAAGAAAAGAAAAAAGAGGTGCAAGATGGAATTGTCCTTGGGCCCTCCCACCCACCCTTATGTTGTATAAACAAAACAGGACATGCACACTTTAACCAACCCATCATTTCAGTGACAGGGTCTGCCACACGACTGTGACTGATATGACGGGTTGGTTTGGACCCCCCCCAAAAAAGAAGCAATTAATCTCTCCTTGCACAAACTGGCTCTACAGAGGCAAGATGTCCACCTCATCTTCACCCTCCGATATATCACCGTGTACATCCCCCTCCTCACAGATTATCAATTCGTCCCCACTGGAATCCACCATCTCAGCTCCCTGTGTACTTTGTGGAGGCAATTGCTGCTGGTCAATGTCTCCGCGGAGGAATTGATTATAATTCATTTTAATGAACATCATCTTCTCCACATTTTCTGGATGTAACCTCGTACGCCGATTGCTGACAAGGTGAGCGGCGGCACTAAACACTCTTTCGGAGTACACACTTGTGGGAGGGCAACTTAGGTAGAATAAAGCCAGTTTGTGCAAGGGCCTCCAAATTGCCTCTTTTTCCTGCCAGTATAAGTACGGACTGTGTGACGTGCCTACTTGGATGCGGTCACTCATATAATCCTCCACCATTCTATCAATGTTGAGAGAATCATATGCAGTGACAGTAGACGACATGTCCGTAATCGTTGTCAGGTCCTTCAGTCCGGACCAGATGTCAGCATCAGCAGTCGCTCCAGACTGCCCTGCATCACCGCCAGCGGGTGGGCTCGGAATTCTGAGCCTTTTCCTCGCACCCCCAGTTGCGGGAGAATGTGAAGGAGGAGATGTTGACAGGTCGCGTTCCGCTTGACTTGACAATTTTGTCACCAGCAGGTCTTTCAACCCCAGCAGACCTGTGTCTGCCGGAAAGAGAGATCCAAGGTAGGCTTTAAATCTAGGATCGAGCACGGTGGCCAAAATGTAGTGCTCTGATTTCAACAGATTGACCACCTGTGAATCCTTGTTAAGCGAATTAAGGGCTGCATCCACAAGTCCCACATGCCTAGCGGAATCGCTCCCTTTTAGCTCCTTCTTCAATGCCTCCAGCTTCTTCTGCAAAAGCCTGATGAGGGGAATGACCTGACTCAGGCTGGCAGTGTCTGAACTGACTTCACGTGTGGCAAGTTCAAAGGGCATCAGAACCTTGCTCAACGTTGAAATCATTCTCCACTGCACTTGAGACAGGTGCATTCCACCTACTATATCGTGCTCAATTGTATAGGCTTGAATGGCCTTTTGCTGCTCCTCCAACCTCTGAAGCATATAGAGGGTTGAATTCCACCTCGTTACCACTTCTTGCTTCAGATGATGGCAGGGCAGGTTCAGTAGTTTTTGGTGGTGCTCCAGTCTTCTGTACGTGGTGCCTGTACGCCGAAAGTGTCCCGCAATTTTTCTGGCCACCGACAGCATCTCTTGCACGCCCCTGTCGTTTTTTAAAAAATTCTGCACCACCAAATTCAAGGTATGTGCAAAACATGGGACGTGCTGGAATTTGCCCATATTTAATGCACACACAATATTGCTGGCGTTGTCCGATGCCACAAATCCACAGGAGAGTCCAATTGGGGTAAGCCATTCCGCGATGATCTTCCTCAGTTGCCGTAAGAGGTTTTCAGCTGTGTGCGTATTCTGGAAAGCGGTGATACAAAGCGTAGCCTGCCTAGGAAAGAGTTGGCGTTTGCGAGATGCTGCTACTGGTGCCGCCGCTGCTGTTCTTGCGGCGGGAGTCCATACATCTACCCAGTGGGCTGTCACAGTCATATAGTCCTGACCCTGCCCTGCTCCACTTGTCCACATGTCCGTGGTTAAGTGGACATTGGGTACAACTGCATTTTTTAGGACACTGGTGAGTCTTTTTCTGACGTCCGTGTACATTCTCGGTATCGCCTGCCTAGAGAAGTGGAACCTAGATGGTATTTGGTAACGGGGGCACACTGCCTCAATAAATTGTCTAGTTCCCTGTGAACTAACGGCGGATACCGGACGCACGTCTAACACCAACATAGTTGTCAAGGACTCAGTTATCCGCTTTGCAGTAGGATGACTGCTGTGATATTTCATCTTCCTCGCAAAGGACTGTTGAACAGTCAATTGCTTACTGGAAGTAGTACAAGTGGGCTTACGACTTCCCCTCTGGGATGACCATCGACTCCCAGCGGCAACAACAGCAGCGCCAGCAGCAGTAGGCGTTACACGCAAGGATGCATCGGAGGAATCCCAGGCAGGAGAGGACTCGTCAGAATTGCCAGTGACATGGCCTGCAGGACTATTGGCATTCCTGGGGAAGGAGGAAATTGACACTGAGGGAGTTGGTGGGGTGGTTTGCGTGAGCTTGGTTACAAGAGGAAGGGATTTACTGGTCAGTGGACTGCTTCCGCTGTCACCCAAAGTTTTTGAACTTGTCACTGACTTATTATGAATGCGCTGCAGGTGACGTATAAGGGAGGATGTTCCGAGGTGGTTAACGTCCTTACCCCTACTTATTACAGCTTGACAAAGGGAACACACGGCTTGACACCTGTTGTCCGCATTTCTGGTGAAATACCTCCACACCGAAGAGCTGATTTTTTTGGTATTTTCACCTGGCATGTCAACGGCCATATTCCTCCCACGGACAACAGGTGTCTCCCCGGGTGCCTGACTTAAACAAACCACCTCACCATCAGAATCCTCCTGGTCAATTTCCTCCCCAGCGCCAGCAACACCCATATCCTCCTCATCCTGGTGTACTTCAACACTGACATCTTCAATCTGACTATCAGGAACTGGACTGCGGGTGCTCCTTCCAGCACTTGCAGGGGGCGTGCAAATGGTGGAAGGCGCATGCTCTTCACGTCCAGTGTTGGGAAGGTCAGGCATCGCAACCGACACAATTGGACTCTCCTTGTGGATTTGGGATTTCGAAGAATGCACAGTTCTTTGCTGTGCTGCTTTTGCCAGCTTGAGTCTTTTCATTTTTCTAGCGAGAGGCTGAGTGCTTCCATCCTCATGTGAAGCTGAACCACTAGCCATGAACATAGGCCAGGGCCTCAGCCGTTCCTTGCCACTCCGTGTGGTAAATGGCATATTGGCAAGTTTACGCTTCTCCTCCGACAATTTTATTTTAGGTTTTGGAGTCCTTTTTTTACTGATATTTGGTGTTTTGGATTTGACATGCTCTGTACTATGACATTGGGCATCGGCCTTGGCAGACGACGTTGCTGGCATTTCATCGTCTCGGCCATGACTAGTGGCAGCAGCTTCAGCACGAGGTGGAAGTGGATCTTGATCTTTCCCTAATTTTGGAACCTCAACATTTTTGTTCTCCATATTTTAATAGGCACAACTAAAAGGCACCTCAGGTAAACAATGGAGATGGATGGATTGGATACTAGTATACAATTATGGACGGGCTGCCGAGTGCCGACACAGAGGTAGCCACAGCCGTGAACTACCGCACTGTACTGTGTCTGCTGCTAATATATAGACTGGTTGATAAAGAGATAGTATACTCGTAACTAGTATGTATGTATAAAGAAAGAAAAAAAAACCACGGTTAGGTGGTATATACAATTATGGACGGGCTGCCGAGTGCCGACACAGAGGTAGCCACAGCCGTGAACTACCGCACTGTACTGTGTCTGCTGCTAATATATAGACTGGTTGATAAAGAGATAGTATACTCGTAACTAGTATGTATGTATAAAGAAAGAAAAAAAAACCACGGTTAGGTGGTATATACAATTATGGACGGGCTGCCGAGTGCCGACACAGAGGTAGCCACAGCCGTGAACTACCGCACTGTACTGTGTCTGCTGCTAATATATAGACTGGTTGATAAAGAGATAGTATACTCGTAACTAGTATGTATGTATAAAGAAAGAAAAAAAAACCACGGTTAGGTGGTATATACAATTATGGACGGGCTGCCGAGTGCCGACACAGAGGTAGCCACAGCCGTGAACTACCGCACTGTACTGTGTCTGCTGCTAATATATAGACTGGTTGATAAAGAGATAGTATACTCGTAACTAGTATGTATGTATAAAGAAAGAAAAAAAAACCACGGTTAGGTGGTATATACAATTATGGACGGGCTGCCGAGTGCCGACACAGAGGTAGCCACAGCCGTGAACTACCGCACTGTACTGTGTCTGCTGCTAATATATAGACTGGTTGATAAAGAGATAGTATACTCGTAACTAGTATGTATGTATAAAGAAAGAAAAAAAAACCACGGATAGGTGGTATATACAATTATGGACGGGCTGCCGAGTGCCGACACAGAGGTAGCCACAGCCGTGAACTACCGCACTGTACTGTGTCTGCTGCTAATATATAGACTGGTTGATAAAGAGATAGTATACTCGTAACTAGTATGTATGTATAAAGAAAGAAAAAAAAACCACGGTTAGGTGGTATATACAATTATGGACGGGCTGCCGAGTGCCGACACAGAGGTAGCCACAGCCGTGAACTACCGCACTGTACTGTGTCTGCTGCTAATATATAGACTGGTTGATAAAGAGATAGTATACTCGTAACTAGTATGTATGTATAAAGAAAGAAAAAAAAACCACGGTTAGGTGGTATATACAATTATGGACGGGCTGCCGAGTGCCGACACAGAGGTAGCCACAGCCGTGAACTACCGCACTGTTCTGTGTCTGCTGCTAATATATAGACTGGTTGATAAAGAGATAGTATACTCGTAACTAGTATGTATGTATAAAGAAAGAAAAAAAAACCACGGTTAGGTGGTATATACAATTATGGACGGGCTGCCGAGTGCCGACACAGAGGTAGCCACAGCCGTGAACTACCGCACTGTACTGTGTCTGCTGCTAATATAGACTGGTTGATAAAGAGATAGTATACTCGTAACTAGTATGTATGTATAAAGAAAGAAAAAAAACCACGGTTAGGTGGTATATACAATTATGGACGGGCTGCCGAGTGCCGACACAGAGGTAGCCACAGCCGTGAACTACCGCACTGTACTGTGTCTGCTGCTAATATAGACTGGTTGATAAAGAGATAGTATACTCGTAACTAGTATGTATGTATAAAGAAAGAAAAAAAAACCACGGTTAGGTGGTATATACAATTATGGACGGGCTGCCGAGTGCCGACACAGAGGTAGCCACAGCCGTGAACTACCGCACTGTACTGTGTCTGCTGCTAATATATAGACTGGTTGATAAAGAGATAGTATACTCGTAACTAGTATGTATGTATAAAGAAAGAAAAAAAAACCACGGTTAGGTGGTATATACAATTATGGACGGGCTGCCGAGTGCCGACACAGAGGTAGCCACAGCCGTGAACTACCGCACTGTACTGTGTCTGCTGCTAATATAGACTGGTTGATAAAGAGATAGTATACTCGTAACTAGTATGTATGTATAAAGAAAGAAAAAAAAACCACGGTTAGGTGGTATATACAATTATGGACGGGCTGCCGAGTGCCGACACAGAGGTAGCCACAGCCGTGAACTACCGCACTGTACTGTGTCTGCTGCTAATATATAGACTGGTTGATAAAGAGATAGTATACTCGTAACTAGTATGTATGTATAAAGAAAGAAAAAAAAACCACGGTTAGGTGGTATATACAATTATGGACGGGCTGCCGAGTGCCGACACAGAGGTAGCCACAGCCGTGAACTACCGCACTGTACTGTGTCTGCTGCTAATATATAGACTGGTTGATAAAGAGATAGTATACTCGTAACTAGTATGTATGTATAAAGAAAGAAAAAAAAACCACGGTTAGGTGGTATATACAATTATGGACGGGCTGCCGAGTGCCGACACAGAGGTAGCCACAGCCGTGAACTACCGCACTGTACTGTGTCTGCTGCTAATATATAGACTGGTTGATAAAGAGATAGTATACTCGTAACTAGTATGTATGTATAAAGAAAGAAAAAAAAACCACGGTTAGGTGGTATATACAATTATGGACGGGCTGCCGAGTGCCGACACAGAGGTAGCCACAGCCGTGAACTACCGCACTGTACTGTGTCTGCTGCTAATATAGACTGGTTGATAAAGAGATAGTATACTACTAATATTATATATACTGGTGGTCAGGTCACTGGTCACTAGTCACACTGGCAGTGGCACTCCTGCAGCAAAAGTGTGCACTGTTTAATTTTAATATAATATTATGTACTCCTGGCTCCTGCTATAACCTATAACTGGCACTGCAGTAGTGCTCCCCAGTCTCCCCCACAATTATAAGCTGTGTGAGCTGAGCAGTCAGACAGATATATAATATATATAGATGATGCAGCACACTGGCCTGAGCCTGAGCAGTGCACACAGATATGGTATGTGACTGACTGAGTCACTGTGTGTATCGCTTTTTTCAGGCAGAGAACGGATATATTAAATAAACTGCACTGTGTGTCTGGTGGTCACTCACTATATAATATATTATGTACTCCTGGCTCCTGCTATAACCTATAACTGGCACTGCAGTAGTGCTCCCCAGTCTCCCCCACAATTATAAGCTGTGTGAGCTGAGCAGTCAGACAGATATATATAATATTATATATAGATAATAGATGATGCAGCACACTGGCCTGAGCCTGAGCAGTGCACACAGATATGGTATGTGACTGAGTCACTGTGTGCTGTGTATCGCTTTTTTCAGGCAGAGAACGGATTATAAATAAAACTGGTGGTCACTATCAGCAAAACTCTGCACTGTACTGAGTACTCCTAATGCTCCCCAAAATTAGTAAATCAAGTGTCTCTCTAATCTATTCTAAACGGAGAGGACGCCAGCCACGTCCTCTCCCTATCAATCTCAATGCACGTGTGAAAATGGCGGCGACGCGCGGCTCCTTATATAGAATCCGAGTCTCGCGATAGAATCCGAGCCTCGCGAGAATCCGACAGCGTCATGATGACGTTCGGGCGCGCTCGGGTTAACCGAGCAAGGCGGGAAGATCCGAGTCGCTCGGACCCGTGAAAAAAAACATGAAGTTCTGGCGGGTTCGGATTCAGAGAAACCGAACCCGCTCATCTCTAGTAAATAGTAGTTGAAATCCCTTTCATGTCACAAAGAGCATGCACAGTGTTAATTCTGGGGGTGACACTATCTTAAACCTGGAGACAAATTTCCTTAGCACCTATTGTTCTCTCCTAGGATTATATAGACCTGTGGGCAGGGAAACAGCAGGTGGTAACCTGCACTGAATCGGGCCTTCCTCCTTCCCATCTACAACCACTGATCCTGCAGCTCCAATAAGCAGAGACCACCATCCCTAGGACAGCCCTGAATGGCAGGTCTACCCCCACCGCCCCATCACTGCCCCCTGACGGGATTTAGAATGTGATTGGAATCTAAGTCCTCACGCATGTGCACGCATGCGCCAAAGTGCAGAAATCGATGAAGAATGATTTCTGCACTTCTGCTAATGAAGCTGAATCGGGCCCTTTGCCCCTCCCCCCCCACAGCTTGTTGTTTGGCTGATCCTGCAGCAGTGGCCCCCCACGCCCCCCTCCCATCCGTGGCATGTTGTCTCAATGGCCGGCTGGTCCTGCTGAGGCGGCCCCCTGCACCCCCATCCCCCCACCCATGACATGTTGTTTGGCTGGCTGGGGCTGGTCACCTTGGTCCTCCAGCTTATGAAGAGATTCGGGGGCTGGTCACCATCTTATGATGGTGAACAGTTTCATGTTCAAACACCAGAAAAAAACTATTTTCTGGAATTTGATGAATGTCACAATTTCTACATCCCCTGCATATTGTAGAAATTGTGACATTTAAAGGATGATGAATATACTTGTGAAACTCTGACATGGATATCCTATTGACTTGGATTTATGGAGATATATGTGGCTATATAGGTACCATCACCCATATACTGGAGACAACCTGGGTGAGACACCTAAACTTCTCACTAGCCATCACAGTGCAGCTGAAAGGGTTAACAGCTTCCCCTTGGTTAGGTTGCTAGGAAATGCCAGCAACTAAAGGACAGCAAGTTGTGGAGCACTAGGACCCAGGAGCAGACCAGCAGACCAGGAGGATTGATGCCTCTGATTGCGTGGTGCAGAACGGGAACAGAAGAAGGTGGAGTTACGTCCCAGAGAGTGCCCTGAGGTAACAGTGCGAAGTGTGTGTGCTCTGAAGTAACAGCGCGGAGAGTGATGCTGCGCTGAGGTGATGCTGAGGAGAACCTCACGCTGGAGACAGTGAGAGGGAGACAACGCTGAGCGGAGCGGGGTGACATGAGGAGAGCCATTAGCCAGAGCCAGGATCTGACCACTGCGGCTGAGGGGAGCCGCCAGGGCAGCCGGAGCCTCGGATGCTGCACGGCACTAGGAGAGACAAACACCAGGTACCCACCGTTAATGGGCTGGAGACCTGCTAGTCACTGTCGCCACTAACAGGTACTAGCTCCAGCCACACTTTCAGCCCAGATAGTACCCTTCAACAAAAAGTGTCACTTCACATCGCTGAGCAGGGTAGAGAGGAGTGAGTAGAAAGAGAGACTGAGTTACTCCATCTAGTGCAGTTGAGACTTGAGAGTGCCCCTATCCGTACTTGAGGTAACCCTGCTCCAGTGATTAAAACAGTGTAATTGAAAGCACGTTCCCAGGTTAAATGCAATTTACCTCAGGAGAGGCTGCCATTAGAGAAACCCTGTACTCTTCAGTGTGTAAGTTAGAACTAAAGATGTGCGGCTGACACTTTTCATGTTTTGTGTTTTGGTTTTGTTTCTAATTCCACTTTCGTGTTTTGGTTTTGGCTTGGTTTTGCCAAATCCACCCTTTCGAGGTTTTGGTTTTGGATCTGGATGATCTTTGACAAAAACCATAAAAACAGCTAAAATCACAGAATTTGGGGGTAATTTTGCTCCTACGGTATTATTAACCTCAATAACAATAATTTCCAATCATTTCCAGTCTATTCTGATTACCTCACAAATCACAATATTGTTTTTAGGCCAAAAGGTTGCACCGAGGTGGCTGTATGACTAAGCTAAGCGACCCAAGTGGGCAGCACAAACACCTGGCCCATCTAGGAGTGGCACTGCAGTGTCAGACGAGAGAGCAGATATAAAAAAAAGGCCCCTAACAGCACATGATGCAAAGAAGAAAAAAAGGTGCACCGAGGATGCTGTAGGACTAAGCTAAGCGACAGAACCACCTGGCCCATCTAGTAGAGATGAGCGGGTTCGGTTTCTCTGAATCCGAACCCGCCAGAACTTCATGTTTTTTTTCACGGGTCCGAGCGACTCGGATCTTCCCGCCTTGCTCGGTTAACCCGAGCGCGCCCGAACGTCATCATGACGCTGTCGGATTCTCGCGAGGCTCGGATTCTATCGCGAGACTCGGATTCTATATAAGGAGCCGCGCGTCGCCGCCATTTTCACACGTGCATTGAGATTGATAGGGAGAGGACGTGGCTGGCGTCCTCTCCATTTAGATTATAAGAGACTGAGAGAGATTTACTGGAGCTGACTAGGAGGAGTACTGTTACTGTAGAAGTGTAGAGACTGAGTGGAGAGAGTTTACTAGTGAGGACAGTGCAGTTTACTTTATAATCCGTTCTCTGCCTGAAAAAAGCGATACACAGCACACAGTGACTCAGTCACATACCATATCTGTGTGCACTGCTCAGGCTCAGGCCAGTGTGCTGCATCATCTATTATCTATATATAATATTATATATATCTGTCTGACTGCTCAGCTCACACAGCTTATAATTGTGGGGGAGACTGGGGAGCACTACTGCAGTGCCAGTTATAGGTTATAGCAGGAGCCAGGAGTACATAATATATTATATAGTGAGTGACCACCAGACACACAGTGCAGTTTATTTAATATATCCGTTCTCTGCCTGAAAAAAGCGATACACACAGTGACTCAGTCAGTCACATACCATATCTGTGTGCACTGCTCAGGCTCAGGCCAGTGTGCTGCATCATCTATATATATTATATATCTGTCTGACTGCTCAGCTCACACAGCTTATAATTGTGGGGGAGACTGGGGAGCACAACTGCAGTGCCAGTTATAGGTTATAGCAGGAGCCAGGAGTACATAATATTATATTAAAATTAAACAGTGCACACTTTTGCTGCAGGAGTGCCACTGCCAGTGTGACTAGTGACCAGTGACCTGACCACCAGTATATATAATATTAGTAGTATACTATCTCTTTATCAACCAGTCTATATTAGCAGCAGACACAGTACAGTGCGGTAGTTCACGGCTGTGGCTACCTCTGTGTCGGCACTCGGCAGCCCGTCCATAATTGTATATACCACCTAACCGTGGTTTTTTTTTCTTTCTTTATACATACATACTAGTTACGAGTATACTATCTCTTTATCAACCAGTCTATATATTAGCAGCAGACACAGTACAGTGCGGTAGTTCACGGCTGTGGCTACCTCTGTGTCGGCACTCGGCAGCCCGTCCATAATTGTATATACCACCTAACCGTGTTTTTTTTTTCTTTCTTTATACATACATACTAGTTACGAGTATACTATCTCTTTATCAACCAGTCTATATATTAGCAGCAGACACAGTACAGTGCGGTAGTTCACGGCTGTGGCTACCTCTGTGTCGGCACTCGGCAGCCCGTCCATAATTGTATATACCACCTAACCGTGGTTTTTTTTTCTTTCTTTATACATACATACTAGTTACGAGTATACTATCTCTTTATCAACCAGTCTATATATTAGCAGCAGACACAGTACAGTGCGGTAGTTCACGGCTGTGGCTACCTCTGTGTCGGCACTCGGCAGCCCGTCCATAATTGTATATACCACCTAACCGTGGTTTTTTTTTCTTTCTTTATACATACATACTAGTTACGAGTATACTATCTCTTTATCAACCAGTCTATATATTAGCAGCAGACACAGTACAGTGCGGTAGTTCACGGCTGTGGCTACCTCTGTGTCGGCACTCGGCAGCCCGTCCATAATTGTATATACCACCTAACCGTGGTTTTTTTTTTCTTTCTTTATACATACATACTAGTTACGAGTATACTATCTCTTTATCAACCAGTCTATATATTAGCAGCAGACACAGTACAGTGCGGTAGTTCACGGCTGTGGCTACCTCTGTGTCGGCACTCGGCAGCCCGTCCATAATTGTATATACCACCTAACCGTGGTTTTTTTTTCTTTCTTTATACATACATACTAGTTACGAGTATACTATCTCTTTATCAACCAGTCTATATATTAGCAGCAGACACAGTACAGTGCGGTAGTTCACGGCTGTGGCTACCTCTGTGTCGGCACTCGGCAGCCCGTCCATAATTGTATATACCACCTAACCGTGTTTTTTTTTTCTTTCTTTATACATACATACTAGTTACGAGTATACTATCTCTTTATCAACCAGTCTATATATTAGCAGCAGACACAGTACAGTGCGGTAGTTCACGGCTGTGGCTACCTCTGTGTCGGCACTCGGCAGCCCGTCCATAATTGTATACTAGTATCCAATCCATCCATCTCCATTGTTTACCTGAGGTGCCTTTTAGTTGTGCCTATTAAAATATGGAGAACAAAAATGTTGAGGTTCCAAAATTAGGGAAAGATCAAGATCCACTTCCACCTCGTGCTGAAGCTGCTGCCACTAGTCATGGCCGAGACGATGAAATGCCAGCAACGTCGTCTGCCAAGGCCGATGCCCAATGTCATAGTACAGAGCATGTCAAATCCAAAACACCAAATATCAGTAAAAAGCCTCTTTTTTTCTTTGCGTCATGTGCTGTTTGGGGAGGGTTTTTTGGAAGGGACATCCTGCGTGACACTGCAGTGCCACTCCTAGATGGGCCCGGTGTTTGTGTCGGCCACTAGGGTCGAGAATCTTACTCACACAGCTACCTCATTGCGCCTCTTTTTTTCTTTGCGTCATGTGCTGTTTGGGGAGGGTTTTTTGGAAGGGCCATCCTGCGTGACACTGCAGTGCCACTCCTAGATGGGCCCGGTGTTTGTGTCGGCCACTAGGGTCGCTCATCTTACTCACACAGCTACCTCATTGCGCCTCTTTTTTTCTTTGCGTCATGTGCTGTTTGGGGAGGGTTTTTTGGAAGGGCCATCCTGCGTGACACTGCAGTGCCACTCCTAGATGGGCCCGGTGTTTGTGTCGGCCACTAGGGTCGCTAATCTTACTCACACAGCTACCTCATTGCGCCTCTTTTTTTCTTTGCGTCATGTGCTGTTTGGGGAGGGTTTTTTGGAAGGGCCATCCTGCGTGACACTGCAGTGCCACTCCTAGATGGGCCCGGTGTTTGTGTCGGCCACTAGGGTCGCTAATCTTACTCACACAGCTACCTCATTGCGCCTCTTTTTTTCTTTGCGTCATGTGCTGTTTGGGGAGGGTTTTTTGGAAGGGACATCCTGCGTGACACTGCAGTGCCACTCCTAGATGGGCCCGGTGTTTGTGTCGGCCACTAGGGTCGCTTATCTTACTCACACAGCGACCTCGGTGCAAATTTTAGGACTAAAAATAATATTGTGAGGTGTGAGGTATTCAGAATAGACTGAAAATGAGTGTAAATTATGGTTTTTGAGGTTAATAATACTTTGGGATCAAAATGACCACCAAATTCTATGATTTAAGCTGTTTTTTAGTGTTTTTTGAAAAAAACACCCGAATCCAAAACACACCCGAATCCGACAAAAAAAATTCGGTGAGGTTTTGCCAAAACGCGTTCGAACCCAAAACACGGCCGCGGAACCGAACCCAAAACCAAAACACAAAACCCGAAAAATTTCAGGCGCTCATCTCTACCATCTAGTAGTGTCAGTGGCTGAATGTCAAGAGTGGGCCGCAATTGTTCGGTCCACTTACAGCATCTCCAGCACGCTCCAGTCACTTTTTAAAAAATCTGCAATCGGTGGACTTATACGGCAGCACCCCAGGACTAATACAGCAGTACCCCTGGACTCATACGGCAGTGTCACACAGGATGGCACTTTTCAAAACCAGGCCCCAAACAGCACCTCAAGCAAAGATGTTGAAGAGGTGCAATGAGGTAGCTGTATGACTAAGCCAAGCGACACAAACAATTCCAATTGGAATTATACGTCAAAATCACTGGAACTAATTGGCAAGATCACTATAATTAATAATTATAAATCACTGACATTAATTGGCAAAATCACTGTAATTCTACATCCAAATCGCTGGAATTAAGTGGCAAGATCACTGTAATTATTAATTATAAATCACTGAAATTTATTGGCAAAATCACTGTAATTAATTATAAATCACTGACATTAATTGGCAAAATCACTGTAATTAATAATTATAAATCACTGACATTAATTTGCAAAATCACTGGAATTAATAATTTTAAATCACTAACACTTGGCAAAATCACTGAAATACTACGTCCACATCACTGGAATTAATTGGCAAGATCACTGTAATTAATAATTATAAATCACTGACATTAATTGGTGAAATCACTGGAATTAATAATTATAAATCACTGACACTTGGCAATATCACTGTAATTATACGTCCAAATCACTGTAATTAAATGGCAAAATCCTGCTATCGCCTGCCTAGTGAAGTGGAATCTATGGGATTTGGTACCGGAAACACAATAATTCCATCAATTATCTAAATCCCACTGTACTAATGGTGGATACCGGGTGCATGTCTAACACCAACATAAGTGTCAAGTCCTCAGTTATGAGGGCTTCTGTCGTCATGTGAAGCTGAACCACTAGTCATGAACATAGGCCAGGGCCTCAGCCGTTCCTTGCCACTCCGTGTCATAAATGGCATATTGGCAAGTTTACGTTTCTCCTCAGACCATTTAAATTTCTTTTTTGGGTCTTTTTACTGAACTTTGGCTTTTTGGATTTTACATGCCCTCTACTATCACATTGGGCATCAGCCTTGGCAAACGACGTTGATGGCATTTCATTGTCTATGTCATGGCTAGTGGCAGCAGCTTCAGCACTAGGAGGAAGTGGTTCTTCTTGATCTTTCCCTATTTTATCCTCCAAATTTTTGTTCTCCATTATTTTTTGGGAGTTATATGAGACAATATGTGGCACAGGAATGACTGGTGGACAGGAAGCTACCACTGGTCTGATGCAACACAACACAACAACACTGTAAGGGACTTGTGGTTGTTGTTATAATTATTATACTGCAGCAGTGGACATATAGCAGCAGTGTATATCGTCACTGGAATGACTGATGAGACAGGACACTACCACTGGTCTGCACAACACAGCACCACTTTATACAGCTACACTGGATATTTGGCAGCAGAGAACACCAACACTGTGACTGGCTGGACTGATGCAGCACAATACACTGACTACACTGAACTGGACAGCACAACACAGCACAAGACTCGCCACCCCACTTTCCCGCCCCCACTCATGACGTTTTGCCTTGTTAGGTTTTCCAAGTCAGGCGGTAAAACCCGAGTCTGGCTCGGATCCGGACTCGAATGGTGAAGTTCGGTACAGTTCGAACAGTTCTGAGAACCGAACCCGCTTATCTCTAGTTAGAACAGGACTCTGTATGCACTAACATTTGAAAAAAACTGACTTAGATTCAAGATGGCCGACTTCAAGATGACGCCCATTTTTGGTACATATCCTAAAGGATAGCCCACTTCACCCATACCTTACTGGAGTATTCAGTTTTCTTATTTCCTGCACAGTTTTTGAAACAAAAGGGTGCACTGTGACTTTTGAATCAGTCTGTATATATATTTATTTATTTATTCTATATATATAATACAGGCACGGATACAGAGGGGGGCGGTGGGGGCGGTCGCCCCTCCTAGCACATTCCTGCCTATGGACAAACTGTCTGTGAAGTCCTGCTCCTTAACCCATTCCTATCTCAGCTGGCTGTCAGCTATAGTCAGTGGTGTGAGTTGCAGCAGCTCACAGCAGGTGCCCCTTCCTCCCCACTCACCCTTTTGGCCTGCACAGCAGTTAATCAATCAACATAGTTTGTTTATTGAGACTGCTTTCATCTTCCCAGCTTTCAGTCTGTGCTGATAATAGGAGATCCAGGAAGTGGCTGTGTGTTGGGGGCGTGGCTTCACTTACATGACAGGCTAGTGGGCTAATGGAAACAGTATAGTGTGTTGACTTTTCTGCACACTGAGAGCATGCTGGATTTCTGCACCCAGAGACCAGCCAGCTGCCAGAGGGACTTTCCTGCCAACCTGTACCATTGACCAGCCTGTGGAAAAGGGACCATCTTACCAGCCTGTTGCAGTGGAACCAGCCAGTAAGAGATCTTCTTGCTATATTCCCTAGGCAGGGTATTACAGGTTGAGTCTCCCATATGTGCAACACAGTAGAACAGAGGATGTCTGTAGTAGTGTATAGGTTTTAAAACATTCCTTGTATTTCATAATATTAAACATTACATATCACGTCCTGTCAGTGAAATACTAAAATTATAGCGAGATGCGTGCAAAACTACAGAAAGAAAGTGTGCATAAAAATGCTATAAAAAAAAATATGGTGTATGCTAATTTGTCCTCTATTTGGTTAATTTCTCATAAATAACACCATACTCCTTCTATGAGGTATCAACTTGGAATTGTCCTCACCGTATAATTCACCTACAAGGTGACCTCACAAATGAGTTTTAGTTACAACTGTCTTCAAGTTCCTGTATAGCATTGGTCCTATAATGTGCATCAAACAGTTTATATATCAGTGGGAGAGATCCCTTGATTATAAATGGCACCCTAATAGCTGGTAGGGATATATTGCAAGATAAGCAGGTAAAGGATTTGTTAGTGGGTGTTTGGTATAATAATCACTTCTACAACACATCAAATCAAAGTCCCCCAATATGACATCTATCCAAATCCCTAAAAATATTTAAATTGCTTGATATGGTGTGTCCTCGGGAGCCTCACTCTCTTATAACTGATGTCATTACAGACAAGGGGCCTAATTCAGACCTGATCACTGCTGTGCATTTTTGCACAGCAGCCGATCAGGTCTGAACTGCGCATACGCCGGCGCATGCCAGACAGCCGACGGCCATCTCAGCCCTGCCAGGCAGAGGCAGTCGCTGGGCAGGAGGGTGCAGGCCGGTGGCGTTTGGCCGCCCTTTTAGGGTTGCGGTCTGGGCAACGCAGGTGTGCCCGGACCGTGCGGGGGGCAGGCTGCGGCTGCTGTGTGACATCACACGCAGCCGCTGCGACCCGATCAGTGACTAGTAGCTCCCTGCCTGTGCCCAGGAGCTGCGCTGGTAGGGAGCTACTCATCAAGTACAAAAGCATTGCCGCTGTGCGATGCTTTTGAACTTGTACAGTGGGGCAGAGCCAGACATGCGGGGCGGACTAGCCCTGTGCTGAGTGTCCCCCGCATCAAGTTTGAATTATGCCCAATGTCTTGTCACTGTTGTTGCCACAAATGACATATTTTGATGGCCCTCTATTATACCATCCATATGTTCATCATAATTTATGACACGTCATGTACAGTTGTGTTACCTACAGTATACAAAGTTGTAATTCCCTAATATTGGGGTATAGCAAAAAAATATTAAATTAAAGCAGAATGCTGGATTAATTATGATTGACTTATTCTATATCAGCACCTCATATTAACATGAGAAACAGTAACAATCTGATAATAGATATATAAAATAGACAATCCTAGCAGTGCGCACAAGCAGAAAAAAAGCAGCTTGGTGAGCTCAATATTTTACTTAAAGTTATCCTCACATCTTCACCAAATATGTGCCAAAAAAGGTTGAATAGAACTTATCCAGCGCTACTGCATACAGTATGTAGGTCATTCATAAATATACCACTTCAGATACAGCAGATGTCATATCTCACAGTATACTTCTTATTAGGCTCATTCAGATATACCCAAAATGTAATAGATAAGCAATTATAGTGAAATACTGTTTAGTAATTGTAAGATTTAATATGAGAAAAACAAAAACATATAAACTCCACACAGATTACATGTATTTCCAAGTGGCCACATTTTGACAATTACCAGCTAGACATGAACTGTTTTTAAGCAGTTCAGAATGCACTTGAAACCGTGCAAGTCCTGGGTTCTCCCACTGGTGCAGGCTCAGGTTTGGCTGAAATTTACAATTATTAAACAGTACTTCACTATATTTGCTTATCCCTTTCATTTTGGGGATAGCTGAGTGAGCCTAATAAGAAGTATGACATCTGCTGTATCTGAAGTGGTATATTTATGAACAACAAACATATGCAGTAGCACTGGCTAAATTCTATACAACAATGTGATAATACCTATAGGGGGTAATTCCAAGTTGATCGCAGCAGGATTTTTGTTAGCAATTGGGCAAAACCATGTGCACTGCAGGGGAGGCAGATATAACATGTGCAGAGAGAGTTTGATTTGGGTGTAGTGTGTTCAATCTGCAATCTAATTTGCAGTGTAAAAATAAAGTAGCCAGTATTTACCCTGCACAGAAATAAAATAACCCACCCAAATCTAACTCTTTCTGCACATGTTATATCTGCCTCCCCTGCAGTGCACATGGTTTTGCCCAATTGCTATCAAAAATCCTGCTGCGATCAACTTGGAATTACCCCCATAATTCCTTAAATTAATTGTATCAATCAGATATCTTTGGTATACTAGCAACATTTTTCTGGAAAAAAAAAAAGGGGGTGGTGGGGGGATTTCCCAAACCTATGTGGCACATAGATGCAAAAGGGATTTTAATCCACGGGTGAACTCCTGCGAGTATTACGTACTCTCACTTAATCCTGGTTAGTCTCAAACTCCATTATTGGACAATTACAAATGTGGAATTCATCTGTTAGGGTTGGCAAGTGTTGAGTACTGTGTGGGATTATCAAATAATTGGCCTAACCCCCCAAGACTCTGTGCCTAAAATCCCCTTGGTACTATTCAGCAGTTCCCCTTATTATAATAATATAACAGGGTATTATAATGTGTCTTCCTTTCCTGGTTCAGTAACACATATAGTATGCCAGTTGTTACCATTTGTATCCATAATAGTTGCTAGTATCCCAAAGAAAGGAATTATAGGTATTATTATAACATTGTTAATGTTTCTCATTTTAATATAATGCGCTTATATAGAGTCAGTCAATCATCAAGGTTTATGATAATACTGTATTTCATAACGACGTTGACATATAAACCTTGATGATTGACTGTCTATATCAGTACCTCATATTAAGATGAGAAATAGATGCAAATAATTACTCCAGATATTTTGTTTTTATTTAATTATTTTATTTAATTTTCTTTTGCTATACCCCAATATTAGGGGATTATAACTTTTTATACTGTAGGTAACACAACTGTACGTGACGTGTCATACATTATGATGAACATAAGGAGGTATTTGGATAGATGTCAAATTGGGCAACTTTGCTTTGATGTGTTGTAGAAGTGATTATTATACCTAACATCCACTAACAAATCCTTTACCTGCAATTATACTTATTTGTGTGATGGAGGAATTTGGACTGGAGAGGGGAGGAGTCAAGATGAGAGGGGAGGAGTCAATATGAGAGAGGGGAGGAGTCGGGACTGGAGAGGGGAGTGGTCAAGATTAAACCGTAAACCGCCCCCCCTAAAAGAAAAGTCTAGATCCGACCCTGATATAATAAACAGTATAGTAAGACAGGACAACATTGGTTTGAACAAGTAAGCAATGCACCATTCGTCCACATCTGCATTAGTCCCAATAAGTACAGAAAGGGGAAGGAAGTTTTTGTACGACTCTGTATCACTGTGTGAGAGGAAAGCTGAGATACTGCTGACAGTGATACTCTGCCTCATCTTCTGCAATTGCTCCCTTAATTGTGAGAGAGAAATCAGATCCTGATCCAGATCCACTGAAACGTTCTGGGATCCCAGACTGACGTTCACTTGCCCAGATGATTAGAAGCTTTGGAGGCTGTCCTGGTTTCTGTTGGTACCAGGCTAAGCAATCTTTGGAATTTGTGCTCCAAAGGATACTTGAGCTGGGTTTACATGAGATGGTGACTGATCCTCCTGGTGACACAGAGATATAACCTGGGGTCTGAGTCATCACAATGTCTCCATATGAAGCTAATAATAATAATAACAAGACCGAGATAAGAGATTAATGATCACAATGGGTGATATGCAATTAATGATCACAATAGATAATATACATTTTATGCTATCATCTTAATATATCTACATCAACATTGTATTAGTATATTTATTATATAGGCTAATAATACAAAATATTCCTTTACCTTGGATGTAAAGACAAAAGACACAGAGTAGATATGTCAGACAAATCATCTTTATGGCGTGGATAAAGGGTTTCCAGACAGACTATTTATATCATGTGAAGTCTCTAGGGAAATAACATCAGATGCTGTGTATGTAAAACAGGAAATATGCAAATGAATTACATCATGGGGCATATTCATCATTAAAAAATTCTGCAATGAGAATTTTTAGTTTTCAATTCTCATTGTATTCACTCACAATTTTTCATGATTCATCATGCCCCCATGAAAGTGATAATTTTCCTCTCCGGCTGCCAGGGTGCCCAGTTATAGAAAGGATCACTTCAGCTGCAGCACCTCCACCCAGAACCCCGCCCCATGGTGGCATGTTATTGCCATGGCACCCTTAACAGCCCCCTGCATCATATTGCCGTGCTGCCTGGCTGCTGAAGTGGTGTGCAGCCACTGCCCCCTGCCCCCCCCCCCCCCCACCCCGCAGCTTGTTGTTTGGCTGGTCCTGCAGCAGTGGCCCCCCACAACCCCCTCCCTTCCGTGGCATGTTGTCTCAATGGCCGGCTGGTCCTGCAGAGACGCCCCCCTGCACTCCCATTCCCACACCCAACCTATGACATGTTGTTTGGCTGACTGGGGCTGGTCGGCTGGTCCTCCAGCTTATGAAGAGATTCTGGGGCTGGTCGCCATCTTATGATGGTGAACAGTTTCATGTTCAAACTCCAGAAAAAAACTATTTTCTGGAATTTGATAAATGTCACAATTTCTACATCCCCTGCATAATGTAGAAATTGTGACATTTAAAGGATGATGAATATGCTTGTGACACTCTGACATGGATATCCTATTAACTTGGATTTATGGGGATATATGTGGCTATATAGGTACCATCACCCATATACTGGAGACAACCTGGGTGAGACACCTAAACTTCTCACTAGCCGGCACAGTGCAGCTGAAAGGGTTAATAGCTTCCCCTTGGTTGGGTTGCTAGGCAACGCCAGCAACCAAAGGACTGCAAGTTGTGGAGCACTAGGACCCAGGAGCAGACCAGCAGAGCAGGAGGAATTGATGCCTCTGATTGGGTGGTGCAGAGCGGGAACAGAGAAAGGCGGAATTACCACCCAGAGAGTGCCCTAAGGTAACAGTGCAAAGTGTGTGTGCTCTGAAGTAACAGCGCGGAGAGTGATGCTGCACTGAGGTGATGCTGAGGAGAACCTCGCGCTGGAGACAGTGAGAGGGAGACAGCACTTTCACCCCAGATAGTACCCTTCAACAAGCCAGAGCCTCAGATGCTGCACGGCACTAGGAGAGACAAACACCAGGTACCCACCGTTAATGAGCTGGAGAACCGCTAGTCACTGTCACCACTAACAGGTACTAGCTCCAGCCACACTTTCAGCCCAGATAGTACCCATCAACAAAAAGTGTCACTTCACATCGCTGAGCAGGGTAGAGAGGAGGGAGTAGAGAGAGAGAGACTGAGTCACTCCATCTAGTGCAGTTGAGACTGGAGAGTGCCCCTATCCGTACTTGAGGTAACCCTGCACCAGTGCTTGAAACAGTGTAATTGGAAGCACATTACCAGGTTAATTGCAATTTACCTCAGGAGAGGCTGCCATTAGAGAAACCCTGTACTCTTCAGTGTGTGAGTTAGAACTATTAAGCAGACCAGGTTGGAAAGCAGGGTTACCCCAAAATGTAATGTATGTCTGTATGTATGTCTGCATCCCAACTATTTGTTTATCTTTACCCAAACAGCATATGCATCTCTGAATAACACATCGGTTAAAGCAACTGTGGGCAATTCTGAGCACGAAACATGTATGAGGGCTGCCAGGGAGTAAGGAAATAATATGCTCTCCTCCAGGGATCTATGTGTATAAAAATCAGTACTCGTACACCAATCCAAAATGTATCTAAAAAACACAGAGTGGGAGAAAGCAGCAATGTTGGGGATTCCCAGGCCACCATCTATCTTACCAAGATACAGTTTATTCCTAGAAATGCGCAGTTTCTTATTTTGTCAAAGAAAATGAAAGAACTCACGAGTAATCAAATCAGTATCTCTCCTAGAAATGGTGATGGGGAGCATTTGGATAAAATAGGATAACTTAGGGAAGACAATAGATTTAAGAACTGCAGCTCATACTAATAGGGAAAGTGGTAAGTATTTCCAGTTATCAAGGCATACAATCCTGGCAATAACCGGGGAGTAATTAACCTTATATAAATGGGAAATGTGGGCGGGGATCGAGACTTCCAAATATTTAATAGTCTGAGTAGAAATCTTAAAATTGTCTAGCAAATGTTGAGGCAACCCAGTACAATTAGGACTCTAGTATCCATCAAAACTTCTGACTTTTGAACATTAACCTTGTACCCAGTGAAGGAGCTAAAGTTGGTCAAAGTATCCAGAATAATCAGGACTGAGACAGATAACTTAGACACAAATAATAACATATCATCTGCAAATAAACATATTTTCAACACAGTCAAACCAATGGAGATGCCCTCGAAGAGAGGGTTAGCCCAGAGGGCAATCGCCAGAGGCTCAAGAGCAAGGACAAACAGCAGAGGTGACAAGGGGCATCCTTGTCGGGTGCCCCTATACACCTCAAAGGGGGAAGAAACATAACCATTGCTGGCAACTTGAGTAAGAGGGGAGTGAACTATAACACGTAAAGCAGTGGTAAATGATTTAGGGAAACCAAATTTATTCAAAAACTCAAATAAATGATCCCAGGTGAACAGGTCAAAGGCTTTATCAGCGTCCATAGAGATAATGACCCGATCACCTGAGCCACCCCCTGATCCAATTTCTGGACTGCGGCCAATACTTTTCAGACATTGACAACAGAGTGTCGCCCATGAACAAAGCCAGTTTGATCATAAGAAATTACCGATGGCAATATCAATTTCAGCTGGTCAGCTAGGATCTTAGTGAACAATTTGTAAACAATGTTAAGAAGAGATAATGTATGATCACTCAGATACAAGATCTTAAAGATCACGTCCCAGTTTTGGCAACATTCTGATGACAGCTAAATTAAAATACAGGGAAATCTGCTGGCCCTTCAATAACTCATTAAAAACACTGGTCAATGTATCTCCCACCCTAGAGGCAAATATTTTAATACTTCCTCAGTAGTGATAAGAGCTATAAGAGCCTCAGCCTGTGATTCAGATATAGCCAGAAAGCCTTCTTATTAACAACATCAATGTCCTGATGAGCATAAAGATTGGCATAAAAGTCACAAAATACCTCTAAAACTTCAGAACCCTGATGCACTCGGTTCCCTCTACTACTGTAGTTTGTAATGAAATAACTTGATTATTAGATCTAGTACTGCGTAATAAGTTAGATAATAAATGTCCAGTTTTATTCCTATGTTTGTAAAATTTAAATTTAGTGTTAGAAGTATGCACAACAGTCTGCTGGTCAAGGAAAGCATTAAAATGAGTTTTAGCATTAAGATTTAGGGTTCTGTTAGCCACAGTCAGAGCTGATTTGTACCTGGAATAAGAAATAGTTAAGTCAGATTGAGCTTGGATATATGAAGCTGACCTATCTTTTCTGTATTTAGCAAGAAAGGAGATAATCTCCTCCTGCATAACCGGTTTAGCAGTTTGCCAGTACAGAAAGGGGTCCCCAACATGTTCAATATTAGTGTATTTAAATTCCTCCCATTTAGCCTCAGGTATATTCTATAAGAAGTGGGATTGATCCTGCACCACCTATAACAATCTTAGCTAGCTACAATTTTATACCAACTGATGATACATATTATTAGTGGTAAATTCCACTGTCTTATTTATTTATGTTGGTGGTGCTCACCTGAGGAAATTGGTAATTACATCAAAGACTAAAGGATTTCTCCCAAGAAGAAACAGGAAGAATAAAATACATTGACCTCTTTTGTGGGGGCACTCTTTTATTATTAAGTAAAACTTAACTTTTAATTTATATACTTGCTTAAAAAAATAAGATTTTACTTACCGATAAATCTATTTTTCGTAGTCCGTAGTGGATGCTGGGGACTCCGTCAGGACCATGGGGAATAGCGGCTCCGCAGGAGACAGGGCACAAAACTAAAGCTTTAGGATCAGGTGGTGTGTACTGGCTCCTCCCCCTATGACCCTCCTCCAAGCCTCAGTTAGGATACTGTGCCCGGACGAGCGTACACAATAAGGAAGGATATTGAATCCCGGGTAAGACTCATACCAGCCACACCAATCACACCGTATAACTTGTGATCTAAACCCAGTTAACAGTACGACAAACGTAGGAGCCTCTGAACAGACGGCTCACAACAAATAACAACCCGATTTTTTTTGTAACAATAACTATGTACAAGTATTGCAGACAATCCGCACTTGGGATGGGCGCCCAGCATCCACTACGGACTACGAGAAATAGATTTATCGGTAAGTAAAATCTTATTTTCTCTGACGTCCTAAGTGGATGCTGGGGACTCCGTCAGGACCATGGGGATTATACCAAAGCTCCCAAACGGGCGGGAGAGTGCGGATGACTCTGCAGCACCGAATGAGAGAACTCCAGGTCCTCTTTAGCCAGGGTATCAAATTTGTAGAATTTTACAAACGTGTTCTCCCCCGACCACGTAGCTGCTCGGCAGAGTTGTAATGCCGAGACCCCTCGGGCAGCCGCCCAGGATGAGCCCACCTTCCTTGTGGAATGGGCCTTGACAGATTTAGGCTGTGGCAGGCCTGCCACAGAATGTGCAAGTTGAATTGTGATACAAATCCAACGAGCAATCGTCTGCTTAGAAGCAGGAGCACCCAGCTTGTTGGGTGCATACAGTATAAACAGCGAGTCAGATTTTCTGACTCCAGCCGTCCTTGAAATGTATATTTTCAATGCCCTGACAACGTCCAGCAACTTGGAATCTTCCAAATCGCTAGTAGCCGCAGGCACCACAATAGGCTGGTTCAGGTGAAACGCTGACACCACCTTAGGCAGAAACTGAGGACGCGTCCGCAGTTCTGCCCTGTCCGAATGGAAAATCAGATATGGGCTCTTATACGATAAAGCCGCCAATTCTGATACTCTCCTGGCTGAAGCCAGGGCCAGTAGCATGGTTACTTTCCATGTAAGATATTTCAAATCCACCGATTTGAGTGGCTCAAACCAATGGGATTTGAGAAAATCCAAAACTACATTCAGGTCCCACGGAGCCACTGGGGGCACAACCGGGGGCTGTATATGTAGTACTCCTTTTACAAAAGTCTGGACTTCAGGAACTGAAGCCAATTCTTTCTGGAAGAAAATCGACAGGGCCGAAATTTGAACCTTAATGGACCCCAATTTGAGGCCCATAGACAATCCTGTTTGCAGGAAATGTAGGAATCGACCCAGTTGAAATTCCTCCGTGGGGGCCTTCATGGCCTCACACCACGCAACATATTTTCTCCAAATGCGGTGATAATGTTGTGCAGTCACCTCCTTCCTGGCTTTAACCAGTGTAGGAATGACCTCTTCCGGAATGCCTTTTTCCTTTAGAATTCGGCGTTCAACCGCCATGCCGTCAAACGCAGCCGCGGTAAGTCTTGGAATAGACACGGTCCCTGCTGAATCAGGTCCCGTCTTAGAGGTAGAGGCCACGGATTTTCCGTGAGCATCTCCTGAAGTTCCGGGTACCAAGTTCTTCTTGGCCAATCCGGAGCCACGAGTATCGTTCTTACTCCCCTTTGTCGTATAATTCTCAGTACTTTGGGTATGAGAGGCAGAGGAGGAAACACATACACTGACTGGTACACCCACGGTGTTACCAGAGCGTCCACAGCTATTGCCTGAGGGTCTCTTGACCTGGCGCAATACCTGTCCAGTTTTTTGTTGAGGCGAGACGCCATCATATCCACCTTTGGTTTTTCCCAACGGTTCACAATCATGTGGAAGACTTCTGGATGAAGTCCCCACTCTCCCGGGTGTAGATCGTGTCTGCTGAGGAAGTCTGCTTCCCAGTTGTCTACTCCCGGAATGAACACTGCTGACAGTGCTATCACATGATCTTCCGCCCAGCGTAGAATCCTTGCAGCTTCTGCCATTGCTCTCCTGCTTCTTGTGCCGCCCTGTCTGTTTACGTGGGCGACTGCCGTGATGTTGTCCGACTGGATCAACACCGGCTGACCCTGAAGCAGGGGTTTTGCCAGGCTTAGAGCATTGTAAATTGCTCTTAGCTCCAGTATATTTATATGAAGAGACATCTCCAGGCTTGACCATACTCCCTGGAAGTTTCTTCCCTGTGTGACCGCTCCCCAGCCTCTCAGACTGGCATCCGTGGTCACCAGGACCCAGTCCTGTATGCCGAATCTGCGGCCCTCTAACAGATGAGCACTCTGCAACCACCACAGAAGAGACACCCTTGTCCGTGGCGATAAGGTTATCCGCTGATGCATCTGCAGATGCGATCCGGACCATTTGTCCAGCAGATCCCACTGAAAAGTTCGTGCGTGGAATCTGCCGAATGGAATTGCTTCGTAAGAAGCCACCATCTTTCCCAGGACTCTTGTGCATTGATGCACAGACACTTTTCCTGGTTTTAGGAGGTTCCTGACAAGTTCGGATAACTCCTTGGCTTTCTCCTCCGGAAGAAACACCTTTTTCTGAACCGTGTCCAGAATCATTCCCAGGAACAGCAGACGTGTTGTCGGGGTCAACTGAGATTTTGGAAAATTCAGAATCCACCGTGTTGTTGCAGCACTACTTGGGTTAGTGCTACTCCGTCCTCCAGCTGTTCTCTGGACCTTGCCCTTATCAGGAGATCGTCCAAGTAAGGGATAATTAATACGCCTCTTCTTCGCAGAAGAATCATCATTTCGGCCATTACCTTGGTAAAGACCCTGGGTGCCGTGGACAATCCAAACGGCAGCGTCTGAAACTGATAATGACAGTTTTGCACCACGAACCTGAGGTACCCTTGATGTGAAGGGCAAATTGGGACATGCAGGTAAGCATCCTTTATGTCCAGGGACACCATAAAGTCCCCTTCTTCCAGATTCGCTATCACTGCTCTGAGTGATTCCATCTTGAACTTGAATTTTTGTATGTACAGGTTCAAAGATTTCAGATTTAGAATAGGTCTTACCGAGCCGTCCGGCTTCGGTACCACAATAGCGTGGAGTAATACCCCTTTCCCTGTTGTAGGAGGGGTACCTTGACTATCACCTGCTGAGAAAACAGCTTGTGAATGGCTTCCAATACCGTCGCCCTGTCTGAGGGAGACGTTGGCAAAGCAGACTTTAGGAACCGGCGAGGGGGAGACTTCTCGAATTCCAACCTGTAACCCTGAGATACTACCTGCAGGATCCAAGGGTCCACCTGTGAGCAAGCCCACTGTGCGCTGAAATTCCTGAGTCGACCCCCCACCGCTCCTGAGTCCGCTTGTACAGCCCCAGCGTCATGCTGAGGGCTTTGCAGAACCCTGGGAGGGCTTCTGTTCCTGGGCAGGGGCTGCTTGCTGCCCTCTCTTACCCCTTCCTCTGCCCCGGGGCAGATATGACTGTCCTTTTGCCCTCTTGTTCTTATAGGACCGAAAGGACTGCGGCTGAAAAGACGGTGTCTTTTTCTGTTGGGAGGGGGTCTGAGGTAAAAAGGTGGATTTTCCGGCAGTTGCCGTGGCCACCAGATCCGATAGACCTACGCCAAATAATTCCTCCCCTTTATACGGCAATACTTCCATATGTCGTTTGGAATCCGCATCACCTGACCACTGTCGCGTCCATAAACTTCTTCTGGCAGATATGGACATCGCACTTACTCTCGATGCCAGAGTGCAAATATCCCTCTGATCATCTCGCATATAAAGAAAAGCATCCTTTAATTGCTCTATAGTCAATAAAATACTGTCCCTATCCAGGGTATCAATATTTTCAGTCAGGGAATCCGACCAGACCACCCCAGCACTGCACATCCAGGCTGAGGCGATGGCTGGTCGCAGTATAACACCAGAATGTGTGTATATACTCTTTAGGGTAGTTTCCAGCCTCCTATCAGCTGGATCCTTGAGGGCGGCCGTATCAGGAGACGGTAACGCCACTTGTTTTGATAAGCGTGTGAGCGCCTTATCCACCCTAGGGGGTGTTTCCCAGCGCGCCCTAACCTCTGGCGGGAAAGGGTATAATGCCAATAACTTTTTTGAAATTAGCACTTTTCTATCTGGGTTAACCCACGCTTCATCACATACATCATTCAATTCCTCTGATTCAGGAAAAACTACAGGTAGTTTTTTCACCCCCCACATAATACCCCTTTTTGTGGTACTTGCAGTATCAGAGATATGCAAAGCCTCCTTCATTGCCGTGATCATATAACGTGTGGCTCTACTTGAAAATACATTTGTTTCTTCACCGTCGACACTAGATTCAGTGTCCGTGTCTGGGTCTGTGTCGACCGACTGAGGTAAAGGGCGTTTTACAGCCCCTGACGGTGTCTGAGACGCCTGGGCAGGTACCAACTGGTTTTCCGGCCGTCTCATGTCGTCAACTGATTTTTGTAATGTGCTGACATTATCACGTAATTCCATAAACAAAGCCATCCATTCCGGTGTCGACTCCCTGGGGGGTGACATCACCATTACCGGCAATTGCTCTGCCTCCACACCAACATCGTCCTCATACATGTCGACACACACGTACCGACACACAGCAGACACACAGGGAATGCTCTTATCGAAGACAGGACCCCACTAGCCCTTTGGGGAGACAGAGGGAGAGTTTGCCAGCACACACCCAAGCGCTATAATATATATGGGAACAACCTTATATAAGTGTTGTATCCTTATAGCAGCTTAAATATATAAAATATCGCCAAAAAAGTGCCCCCCCTCTCTGTTTTACCCTGTTTCTGTAGTGCAGTGCAGGGGAGAGTCCTGGGAGCCTTCCTCACAGCGGAGCTGAGCAGGAAAATGGCGCTGTGTGCTGAGGAGAATAAGCCCCGCCCCCTATTCCGGCGGGCTTTTCTCCCGTAGTTTGTAATATCTGGCAGGGGTTAAATACATCCATATAGCCTCAAGGGCTATATGTGATGTATTTTTTAGCCATAAAAGGTATTTACATTGCTGCCCAGGGCGCCCCCAGCAGCGCCCTGCACCCTCCGTGACCGTTGGTGAGAAGTGTGTGACAAACAATGGCGCACAGCTGCAGTGCTGTGCGCTACCTTCAAGAAGACTGAAGAGCCTTCTGCCGCCGGTTTCTGGACCTTCAATCTTCAGCATCTGCAAGGGGGGTCGGCGGCGCGGCCCCGGGACGAACCCCAGGGTGAGACCTGTGTTCCGACTCCCTCTGGAGCTAATGGTGTCCAGTAGCCTAAGAAGCCAATCCATCCTGCACGCAGGTGAGTTGAACTTCTCTCCCCTAAGTCCCTCGATGCAGTGAGCCTGTTGCCAGCAGGACTCACTGAAAATAAAAAACCTAAAAACTTTTTCTTAGCAGCTCCTTAAGAGAGCCACCTAGATTGCACCCTGCTCGGACGGGCACAAAAACCTAACTGAGGCTTGGAGGAGGGTCATAGGGGGAGGAGCCAGTACACACCACCTGATCCTAAAGCTTTAGTTTTGTGCCCTGTCTCCTGCGGAGCCGCTATTCCCCATGGTCATGACGGAGTCCCCAGCATCCACTTAGGACGTCAGAGAAATTATTATATCAGATACAACTTATTCTAAAAGACTCTACTTGTCCCCCATTACAGGGAGTACACAATGTTTTATTATTGATGGTGAAATATGGATTAGTATTGGGGTTTTATTGCAAAAACGGGTATCTGCTTATGCACCCCCATAGGGCATTCTTGGTTGTAGGGGTGATTGATTAAGTATTACAGATGGAGCCCTCTTTATCTTTGCCTTTAATAGGATTAATTGAGCCAGGGCAGTCGGACTTAATCCCCTGCTGTATTGTTCTCTCTGTAATGTATTATATTGCAGCTGAGAACAATAGATGAAAGGCTTATGCTAATAAACCATGGTGCACCTGTGACAAACCAGGTAAGTATCGGGTTTGGACGGATATGATAATTGGTTGAGTTACCTTTTTATTCCTGCCGCCTGGACCTTTACCAGTATAGAACTTTGCTGAGAGGTGTGTCGGACAACTCCTAAGAAATAACCGTTGCCTTTAGTTGCTTAGAATTAATTTCAATTTATTGATATAGCAATGGTGCTTAAGAAATTCCTGGTAAATTAAATAAGTATTAATTCGATAAACCATCACAATACGGTTTCATTGTCAACAGAATAATTAACTTTACAGTTAGTAACCGTGTTTATTACACTACTCCGTGCTGTCAATTCCGCCTGTAAATAAATGGATACCCAACTTTCTCTAATAACATGCCGGTTATACGTGAATACAAGCATAAAACATTTGGTAAAACTCTAACAGACCAGTATTGCTGGTTAAATGTACGTACTACAACTTTGTAAGATTAGTACATGAATCACGTCCCCGGTACTCCCCAAGTCTGACTTCACAATGCAGTTCAATTGGGTACTACTTTTATCATGTTAATTGAACTTGTCCTTATTGATGGACGAATACAGTTACCACTCTAATATGGGTGACGTCTCTTAGTGGATCTATCACAATTAATTCCCGTCCAAGCTATAGTCTCTCGTTCAGAATTTACTGTTGAGATCTGTAAAACGCCCTGTTACTGTAAATGACTGTGAGTGCCTTAATGAAGGTATTTATTAGTCACTCCATTACCAAGTCACTGGTATTCCTCTCTCACTGGGTGGACATGCACATCTATGTAACTTGACGGATTCAGTTCATTCTCCTGACTTTAGGACGTATTACACTGATTCCCTCTCTTTGTTGTTAGCATAGTAGGGTAGCAGAGGCTTGATTCCTGACGGAAATGTGATAGCTCTTAACTGCGATACAATCTTTTCTCCTATCGATGCTTACTAGTTGTGTCGATTGCTGCCTCCGGACTACTATATGAACGTGTTGAATCAATGCTGAATTACACTGCAGTGTGTCTTTTACTACTTTTCAGTCTGTTTAATAAGTGCACTTATTGCTATTTGCAGGTAGCTTGACTCTCTGTGTGGTGTGCCTGCGTGGAGTTGTAGGATTAATAAAGTTAAGGTACCTTTCCAATACTCTCAGCTGTGGCTGACTCTTTGTTTCTTTTTATTATAGATGGCTCCGCCTCCCTGGCCGTCACTCACCAACAGGCCGCTCCTCTCTTCTCCCTCCGGATCTCTGCGTCACTGCCAGCTGCCTCAGCTCAGCTCCTCACCACCGCCGCTGGAGGCTTGCGTCCCGGGTCCCGCCGGCGTGGATTTTCCGCTCACTGCTGCCGAGGGAGAGCTCACATCGCTACTGCTGCTGGGTGCCAAACACCGGGTGAGAGTCGCTGATCGCGAAGGGAGACCAAACCCTGTCCTCAAGCTCCGTAGCCTTACAGCGCTTCCCCTGCTTCGTTAGCTCAGTCCCTCTCTCATCCGTTGCTCAACTGTCAACTGACCAGTCCTCACTCCCCTTCACCTCCTTTCCCCGAGTCCCTGTATCCTTCCGCCGGGACCCAACAGTTTTATTCTCGTGCAGGGCCAGTCTCTCTCCATATCCCCCATGTGCGGGTCCCCCCAGACTATTGTTCATGCAGCACAGATTTTTAGATACAATAAATTCAATACAATAAATACAATAAATTTAGATACAATAAATTCACTGCCCAGTGGGTGACAACAATACCACTATATTTACTACCGTGGTGCAAAATTATCATCTTCACAGCAGTGGGGCACCACACACCTATGCACAGCAGAGAAGCCAAGATGCACGTGGCTCCATATGTACATGCATTGAAAAGACCATACAATTTCTATATAACTTTTATCATTAATTATTATTTATCATCTACTATTCTTATCATTATTATTTGTTTAAATTTCCAAACCGTATCGTTTGAACATTAGTAGAATATCTCTGGGTACAGTAGCAATACCATTATGGACAAATAACCATCCCTTGCTCTTGTATAATTAAATCTATAAAAATATCTGACAAGATGCTAACTTTAAAATATGCATAACCTTCAGAAATACTATTTATGCCCAACAGGTTTTTAATTTCTATAACCTTAATATAATTCTTTCAGGATCCCGTCTCAAACAGTCGAAGCATAGGTGAATTATGCTGACAATAGTAAACACACACACACACACACACACACACACACACACACACACACACACACCGGGACACACATATATAGCAAAGGGTGCAGGTGGATTTAGACTTTAATCCTTGTATGTTACTATGGGGCAGATTTATTAAGCTCGGTGAAGTGATAAAGTGAAAAGTGATAAATGACCAGCCAATCAGCTCCTAACTACCATGTTACTGGCTGGGTTTGAAAAATTACAGTTAGGAGCTGACTGACTGGTGCTTTATCACCTTCCACTTTATCACTTCACCGAGCTTAATAAATCTGCCCCTATATTACTATGCAATTACGAATTGCTACAAGGGATCAGAATAAGTTCCAATAAATATATTCACATATAGGCGGCATTGGCTGTCAACCAGACACTAGCAATGTTGCAGATAGGCTGACGGCCAGTTAAGAGCCTCAGTGGGGGAATCCAGAATCACATCGGTGATCAAGCCCAATTATGGGTGAAACGTACGTTCGAATCATTGACGTCATCCTGACGTCACATCCGGGACTCCGTGCAGCGCACACGGATCCCGGCACAGGGCGCAGCGAGAGACCACTCCTGACATTCAATTGGTCTGAAATAGAGACTCACACTGGATACAGCTTGAGGTATTTCGATGTTCTCTCATTAGGGAACAGCGGCGGGGGGCGCCCTGCAATGACCGACAGGTTATCAGAGTGCTAACGCCGGCAGTGCCCTAACAGCAGAAACGTCACTTTTCTTTCCTCAACTAGCGCCATCCTGGTAACCCTTTCACCTCCCATTCACTGTGTCAACACATGGGAAGGAAGTAGAGGTTACGGGAAAAATGGCTCTAGTCTATATCTCTATAATACACTGGTTATCAATTCTTTTCAATGCATGTAATACTTAATCAAGCTGGCAGTTGTCTAATGAAAATGCTGTAATGGATACACATTGAATCAACTGTATACCTATAAAATGCACAATGTATCAATGTTAAGTGTGTCTAGCTTAAATACACTGTAACTTTCTCATGTGTGGAGATCAGCTAAACATTGCATATTACTCCGGTTCTAAAAGCAATAATACAGGCTATGGCCCTCATTCCGAGTTGTTCGCTCTGTATTTTTCATCGCATCGCAGTGAAAATCCGCTTAGTACGCATGCGCAATGTTCGCACTGCGACTGCGCCAAGTAACTTTACTATGATGAAAGTATTTTTACTCACGGCTTTTTCTTCGCTCCGGCGATCGTAATGTGATTGACAGGAAATGGGTGTTACTGGGCGGAAACACGGCGTTTCAGGGGCGTGTGGCTGAAAACGCTACCGTTTCCGGAAAAAACGCAGGAGTGGCCGGGGAAACGGTGGGAGTGCCTGGGCGAACGCTGGGTGTGTTTGTGACGTCAACCAGGAACGACAAGCACTGAAATGATCGCACAGGCAGAGTAAGTCTGGAGCTACTCTGAAACTGCTAAGTAGTTAGTAATCGCATTATTGCGAATACATCGGTCGCAATTTTATGAAGCTAAGATTCACTCCCAGTAGGCGGCGGCTTAGCGTGTGTAACTCTGCTAAAATCGCCTTGCGACCGATCAACTCGGAATGAGGGCCTATATATGCATGTTTAAGATACCTCTCTCTGAATTCTTGGCAAAATCTATTGTACAGATCGTAGGAGATACTCTTCACCCCTACAACCAAGAAAGCCCTATGGGGGTGCATAAGCAGATACCCATTTTTGCAATAATTAAAACCCCAATACTAATCCATATTTCACCCAATTTGATTACCATCAATAATACTTTTTTTTGTACTCCCTGTAATGGGGGACAAGTAGAGTCTTTTATAATAAGTTGTATCTGATATTATAATTTTTTAAGCAAGTATATAAATTAAAAGTTAAGTTTTACTTAATAATAAAAGAGTGCCCCACAAAAGAGGTAAAATTATTTTATTCTCCGTTTCTTCATGGGAGAAAGTCCTTTTGCCTCCAGTATATTCCTAAACTTCAATGATGATGCTAGATAGGAGGGGGAACTCCACTGGTGATGGTCATCCACATCTACAGAAGTCACAACAGTACACCATACCAAAGCATGATCTGATATACACATTGGAGCAATACCTGAATCCAATATTTAAGAAGAAATGAGGGAAGTGGAAAACAAATAATCAATATGAGACATAGTCCCGTGTGCCACAGATAAACATGTATAGTCTTTATCTGTTGGATGCAATACCCATCTGTAGTCGACAAGGTATAATTGATCTAAGATATAGCCGATCCCTGGTGGGGGCGTAAATGGGGGGCATTTAGAACAGGAAGATTTATCCAGGACATGAGAAGTAGCCGTATTCATGTCCCCACCTAAAAATTAATTAGAGTCTACATACGGATATAATTTAGATAAGATTCTCTGGAAGAAAACATTTGAGTAAGAGTTTGGAGCATACACATTGCAAAAAACTAATTTCTCAGTTAACACAGTAATTTCAGATATCACAAAACGCTGGTCCGCATCAGAGTATATAGGTGTAACATCGCGGGGTCAGGGATTTTTTAACTAAAATGGCCACTCCTCTAGCCTTAGAGTTATAAGAGGAAAAAGCAGCTAACGTATAACCTAGAAAGCCCAACTTTGCATGTTCTTGGTCAGTCAGATGGGTCTCCTGTAACATTGCAATATCAATCTGAGATGTCCTCAAATACAATAGGATTCTCTTCCGTTGGATAGGGGAATTAATCCAACCCACATTCCAGGAAACACTTTTAAAACAGATACAATAACAAGATAAGCAAGAAAACAACAGAACTGCCATGCCGAGACCAGATTACCCCCCCTCACCTACCCAGAACAAGACAAACAAACATAAAACAGAAAGTCCAGCCTCTCACGGTGCATCACACCGACTATGTGATCTTCCGGGGGGAAAAAAGGAAGGAAGGAAACTGCCAGTAAAAGGACAAACAGTCCCCAAAAAACTCCAGAGCAACATAGCTGGGGAAGGGGGTTCCAACCCCCTATATAAGTTATCCCTAGCAAGTATACCCACAAAGGAACAATAATATAATATGAACAGCAGCGTCCAAAAATATATTCAGCATATGATCAGTGCAGAATATCAAGGAAACAGGTAAATATCCAGAAACTTGAGGACTCCATTCAAATCTCAACAAAACAGGAAAGTCCATCCCAGCTACGCAGCAAAGACAGTCTTATGCTGTACAGCATAGTGTTTGAAACGTCATCCAAATCACGTAAGGGATATATATATGCAGAAGAAAAGACAAAGATGAATGAAGACAAAGTCCAGTCCCAATATTCACCTTGGAGCCAGAGCATCAGCTGGAGTGGTAAAATCTGTAAATGTAAAAATCAAATGTAGCAAACATGCAGTGTAGCCACATCATGTGGTCTGCGGTTAACAGCGAGTTAATTGGGGTCACCCACAAGAGTGACCCCAATTATCTCACGGTTAACCGCAGGCCGCAAAGTTCCCATCATTGGTTACAATGGAGCGCCGCTATGCTACATTGTAACCAGTGCGCTCCTCTGAGTGACAGTGCAGGAGCGCACAGCCAATCAGGAGAGTGCTATGACGTGGAGCTCCCTGATTGGCTGGCGGGACCCTCTTTGACAGGAGTCATGGGGGGTTCCGCAAGTCGGGGAAAGGGGTTCCATGTGTAAACATGGGACCCCTTTCAGTTCGTGGTTCGGGTTATTCATTTTTTTTTTTTTTACAAGTCTGTGGATTACAAACTTAAAGAAGAGGACCGATCTTCACAGGATTGTTTGTAAGTATATATTTTATTTACAGGTACCCCGTGGATTCTACTGGAGAAGAGGACCAAGGGGCTCCATGTCAACATAGGTAAGTATGTCTGTGTGTAAGTGTGCATGTATGTAAATTAAAGTTGTACTATCACGATGTATGTGTTGTGTTTTTTGGGGGATATTTTTTTTGTAGTAGAACTACAGGTACAAGCGGGCCCGTTTCCCCCCCGCATGCTGGTACTTGTGGTTCTCCAAGTACCAGCTTGCGAGGGAGGCTTGCTGGGACTTGTAGTTTTTCTACAAAAAACAATATTTTTTTACACAAAAGGCTATCAGCCTCCCATCCACCGCCCATGGATGGGGGAGACAGCCTCGGGCTTCACCCCTGGTCCTTGGGTGGCTGGAGGGGGGGACCCCTTTATTTAAGTGGTCCCCACTCCTCCAGGGTACCCCGGCCAGGGGTGACTAGTTGGGGGGGTAATGCCACGGCCGCAGGGACCAATATAAAAGCGTCACCCTGCTGTGGCATTATCTCTCTGGCTAGTGGAGCCCAATGCTGGTTTAAAAAATACGGGGGACCCCTACATCTTTTGTCCCCCATATTTTTTTAACCAGGATCAGACGCAGAGCCCGGTGCTGGTTGTTTAAATATGGGGGGACCCTATTAATTTTTTTCCCTGTGTTTTTACAACCAGGACCGGCTCACAGAGCCCGAGGCTGGTTACGCATAGGAGGGGGGACCACACGCAATTTTTTTAATTTTTAACCCATTCAGCACTTCTCAGAATGCACACAATGAAGCCCTATACGGATCTCACAGATCCGGCCGGGATTCATTGTGTTATGTCCGGCAGTGTTTTACTAATCACTCCCATAAAACATTGCCCAACAATACGAATCACATCGACATCGGAAAATACGAAACTAGCAAACTCGGCAGCTTAGTAAGTTACCGTATATGGATTCAAAAAGTTGCAGTAAATTACGTCCGATAAAATTCGAGATCAAACTCCCTTAAAAATGGCACAGACACGAATATTAGCAAATAAACCCCCATGTGCACTGTAGGTGGGGCAGATATAACATTTGCAGATAGTTAGATTTGGTTGGGGTGTGTTCAAACTGAAATCTAAATTGCAGTGTAAAAATAAAGCAGTCAGTATGTACCCTGCACAGAAATAATATCTCACCCAAATCTAACACTTTGCACATGTTGTATCTGCTCCACCTGTAGTACACGTGGTTTTGCCCATTAGAGGAAAATGTTGTTTTACACTCAACCTTGAATTAGGCTCCAAGTAACAAAACACAGTAGGAGCTGTAACAAACTATAACTGGCCCAGATCCTCAAGACTGACAAACATTTAAAGTGTCCAGGGCCAATCACTACAGCACACACAATGTGCAGCAGCTGGAAAAGATAATCAGAAGAGCAGCATGCTCCAGCTTACTACCCCAGCTGAGACTACTCTCAGATAACAGCAACACCGGCAGCCCAGAGGTACTGCAAGCTAGAGACACGCCAGCAGCACCCCCTGACAGGCCAGATGTACTGCAGTCAGGAACACAATAGCAGCATCCCTGGCCACTCAGAGGTACTGCAGGTAAGAACATGACAGCAGCAACCCTGGCAGCCCAGAAGTACTGCAGACAAGAACATAACAGCTGGCAGAGTCATAACAGATGGTTATCATTATGTTATCATTCATTGGAGGAAAGACTGGGGTAAAAAATATACAATGACTGCATCTGTTAATTAATCAGAGGAGGTTTGCTACAAGAAAATGGCTTCTACTCCACAGTGCACAGATGTAGTCTTAACTTATTCTTCTTCCCAATATTTCCTGAGGATAACTAGCCAGTTAGATTAACCTGCACAAAGAAAATAAGAATCAGCACTACATCACTACTGTGTACAGGATATACTATCTGGAGCCTACTGTACATTTGCACCTTCAGATCATGGCTGCTTCACCTGAACTTATGACTTATGCACAGTCGGGGCACAAAATCCCACAGTCAGTATCCCCGTTGTGAGGATGCCAACAGTGGTTATCTATCTACATGTTCTATCTATATAAACATACATACACTTGCATACGCACACATTTATGTAAAAAGCAGCATAGAGGACACTATGGGGAAAGCAGATAGTATTGTATTATAAGAAAAATATATAATTTAGGGGCCCATTTACTGTTTATTGATGATTAGATTACAGAAGAACACAGTAACCCTTAATGGGTGGAGTGTCTATAGGGCAATTTTAACAATTGTTATACCTTTTCACTTCTAGGCTGACAAATAATTAAGGTAATTCAGCCTGTTAGAAGATTTAATTTAAGATTACATAAATAAATGTTACATTTTAATCCATTCATTAAAGATACCAAAAGAGTGCACCACACATTAAGCCTTCTTTAGCTGCAAACCCACTAGTGGTTTCTTCTGAACCTCTTAAATACTTATTCTATTTATCAATTCTAATCATCAATACTTTAGCTATGTGAAAATATAACACAATTATATCTATTTTTCAGCATCTCTAATCCAATAAAAGTAATAGTATATTTGAGATCCTTGATAACTAAATTTTGGTCTCAATGAGAAACTGAGATTTGCAGCTCTCTGCAGAGTATATACTCTATCATGTACTGATTACCCGCCTTTTAATTTTCGGCAGGGATATACCCTATGTATAGAGTAGATGTGTCTGAGTATGACTCATAGATGCAAATACTTTTTTAAGTATAACTGATTTATATGGTGTAGCTTCCTGAGCACTGGTTAAACATTATATCATGTGTTGATCCACGTTCTAAACTTTGGTTAAATATTGAAGCAACAAAAACATGTTTATTAACTTTGTATCATGTACCAATTCTGGTTTCTAAGACAATGGCAACTTTGTTTATAATATAATATGTTACCACTGGAATTAGACTAGAGATTGTTATTAATATCTCAACATTGAGGTGCAGAGCAACTTTCTCTATGTTGTGTATTTGTAACTGATTGAAGAGGACAGGGTTGGTTGAGTTTATATAATCAACAACTCTACCACAGATGCTGTAATAGTTGATACTGTGGCAATCACACAATCTGAAAGAGGTTACCACCCGTTTTCAAACATGTACCCTTTTCCCCAATACTAAATGAAAAGGACAAGGTGGGCTGAGTTTATAAATTAACCAATCCACCACAGATGCTGTAATAGTTAATATTGTGGCAATCAGACAATCTGAAGGAAGTTATCACCTGTTTATAGAGATGAGCGGGTTCGAATGTAACGCCAGAATTAACGCCAGTTCGGTTTTATCCGGATTTTTCTTATTGGCTATCCAAAACACGTGACGTCCGTGAGCCAATAAGATGCCGTTTTGAGAACCGAGTAAAACCGAACCCGCTCATCTCTAGTTTTCAAACATGTACCCTTTTTCTTAATATTGAGATTCCACTAGATAGAGAGGATAGAGGTCCCGGTGTGAATTCCGAGTCATCCCTTCTGCTGTTGCTCCATGTGCCTGAGGCAGAGAATAGTAGCAATGAAAGCAGGGAGACGCGTGCACCAGCACAGAAATCAAGAGAAAGTGCGAGCCGCTTCTGCTATCCCCGTTTCATGCACCTCTAACCCTGTTGTGAGAACACATTGCAGGGGAAGTGGGTGTATGTTGGGGTTGAGAGAGCCACTCTGAATACCTTAGTTGCCACTGCCTGTAGGATTGGGAGCACACTGGAGATTTTGCACGCTACCCGTGGAGCTGCTTTTGGTCTGGACACCGGGTCGGGTGTCAGATCCACAGACCCGGAAGTGATGTAC
Source organism: Pseudophryne corroboree (assembly GCF_028390025.1). Classification (NCBI taxonomy): domain Eukaryota; kingdom Metazoa; phylum Chordata; class Amphibia; order Anura; family Myobatrachidae; genus Pseudophryne; species Pseudophryne corroboree. Next base: position 1,174,022,289 of record NC_086444.1, read on the forward strand.
GCCGAGAATCCCGATGACGTACGTTTCACTATAGCTTGTTCACATTGGTGATAAATAGAATTTCTGATTGATGACATTTGGTCAATAAGAAATTAATTTCCGGCAAGATGCATTAAAAATCAAATCCAGGGACAGGCACTCTGACAGAAGCCCCTCCTTGCAATGTGTAAGATAAAATGATCACATCAGGGATCACTACTTTATTCTGTGGACCTACTGCATATGTGTGGTCATTAGACTGTGCAAGCACCGGAGGCTGTTACTGGGGAGGGATCTGGACAATCCCTCTCCAAGTAAATCATGTTATTTAGCCCATAAACTACAATGGCTGTTGCGATGAGAAGAAGGGAAAGTTTTCATTTTAAGGGTATCCTGATTTTTCTGGTGATTTCACCCAAAATGTATATTATAAATATGTCCTCCCAAAACATAGCTGTAACATGTGAGTGACTATGTAGAAGATGAAAAGACAGGATCCACTCATAGCTCACTCCCTGGCTGAGACTTTATAGAGTAAGGAGACTTAACAGGGTAATGAGACTTTACAAGGTATATTTTTAGCTTAACCCAGTTGGAAATGGGGGGGGGGGTGTCAGGTGGTGACACGAGCAGTGTCGGACTGGGGCAAGAAGGGCCCACAGGGGGGATACAGTGGTAGGGGCCCATGCTTAGGGGTGTGGCCAACCTATAGAGGGGGTGTTGCCTGCCAACTCAGAGGTGTGGCTAACCATTAGAGAATGTATGGTCTGGGCCCCTTTGTCAATATATATTCCATGCATGATAATTTACCTGATTAATGCACTGTAGAAAATACAGTACACCAAAGTCCTGTGCAGTATAAAGTAACATATATATAATGTACTGTATAATTGAAGTGCACAGTGTTGAACCTGATCCCTAGAGGAGAAAGTGGTCCCACAGGCAGTGGGGCCCATCGGGTGTTTCTCCTGTACCCCTATGGGCCAGTCCGACCCTGGACATGAGGGAAGGGGGTGGAAGGACAAAGAGGAACTGAGGTGGAAAAGGGAAAGAACATATGAAGTGAAAGGTGAGAAAGTGTTTATTTTTCTGTGAATTGCAAACCAATAGACAACACCACTGGCAGATTACAGTTTTAAAAAGCAGTATTTCCGAACCATCAGATTTAAGCGTCCATAGAAACGTGACAAGGACGTCCCAATTTTTTTTATATATATGTAAAACAAGCCCATCAAATTTTGCATTTATTATAGATTCAACCCACTGTCTAATGGGACATCCAATAGAAATTGGAGGAGTTACTTGGGAGTGTGAAAAGTGATTGTTAAAAGTTGTCTTGTTTTTTTTTACTGTAGTCTTGTGACATTTTAAAGTATGTCCTATCTTTCATCTGTTTCATTAATATTTATATTTTGTCAGTGTTTATTTGTGTGTCTGTGTTGTGTCTGTGGGTAGTGTAGTACAGGTTGTTGAGTATCCCTTATCCAAAATGCTTGGGACCAGGAGTATTTTGGATATCGGATTATTCCGTATTTTGAAATAACTACATACCATAATGAGATATCATGGCGATGGGACCCAAGTCTAAGCACAGAATGCACTTATGTTTCATATACACCTTATACACACAGCCTGAAGGTCATTTTAGCCAATATTTTAAATAACTTTGTGTATTAAACAAAGTGTGTGTATATTCACACAATTCATTTATGTTTCATATACACCTTATACACACAGCCTGGAGGTCATATAATACAATATTTTTTAATAACTTTGTGTATTAAACAAAGTTTGTGTACATTGAGCCATCAAAAAACAAAGGTTTATTATTTTACTCTCACTAAAAAAATTCTGTATTTCGGAATATTCCGTATTTCGGAATATTTGGATATGGGACACTCAACCTGTATGTGTATTAGTTTAGGTTTTATTTTTTGGGGCTTATCTTGTCATTCCTTTGTGTTATGTGTTAGTATGGAGGGGGAGAGGAGAAGAAGAAATCAGAAGACAGTGGCGTAACTAAGGGGTGCACTCATGTTCTGCAATACGTACCTCTCCAAAGAAAAAGAGTCCACTCACTTTTGCTGCCAGCTAGAGAGGAGGGGGTCAGACAGACACTGCACACTGCCCCTCCTCTCTTAGGGCCTTATTCAGCTTCAGTTGCAAAATTGCCAATCGGGCGATTATTGGCAGACTGCGCATATGCTGCAAACGTATTGCGCATGCACACAGGCTAAATTGCAATTCCAATTTAGGGAAATGAGATCACAATTTGATTGAAAGGTAGTGACCATTTGTGGGTGTTAACATGGCATTTGTGGGGAGTGGTTGGAAAAACGCAGGCGGATCATGGACGTTTTCGGAGTGTGTATCTGACATCAGTTGCAATAGATTGTGACTAAAAACATGGCGCCAGTGCAACTGCATTCTCATTATTGTGAGTAGCCCTGGGTCAACCACAATTGTCGATGGTACTCGACTTCTGCGTATGCATCACAATTTTGTGAATGCATCTGTGGGCATCTTTTAGCTTTCTGGGCTGCTCTTCACATGCCATTTTTAGTAGAAGCAGGATTCAGAAAATCACAATTTCTGTCTCAATAGTGATCCAACCTGAATAAGTCCCTTAACCCCTTAAATGACAATTTCCCCCCCCAAAAAAAACGCTCAGAAAATTATTATTTTTTTATTAGTCTGTTAGGTGAAGAATGTGTATTTAACATCATCTAAAATGATTTTAGTAAAAAAATTTTTTTTTCCCTAATATTAGAAAAAAAAGCATTTTTCCATACATCGGAACATTTTCCGCCACCATTGGAATATCGCGACCATCGTAAACATTGTGACCATCGCAGCACGGCAATCAGTAGGGGAGAGTGCAGGGGTCCGTCTGACAGCAGCAGCGGAGGGAAATTTCTCTTCCCTGCCGCTGCAAACACTGTTTATCTGACTGATCGCATTCTGTGCGACCAGGTCAGATAAAGCACTTGCTGGTATGGTCACATATGATGCGACCATGCCAGGCAAGTGGTTAATGCCCCTGGCAGGACATAGATTTGGGCGCTAATGAGAAGAGTAAGCCCACCAAGACCTAATCGGGGCAAAATATTTGCTGTAGTTTTGATACAAATGTAGCTGTGAATGTTATTGGGCATATAAAAAGAGATATTAAGCGGCAGCCATGATGAAAATGCTTCTCAGATAATAAGCGCAAAGTCAAATAAAACATGGCCAAGGAGCACAAGACAGAACTCGAAACAGGTGGTGTTTCACCCTTCATGATAGAGTACTTGGAGTAAGTGGAGCTAGTACTGTATGAGAGATCATACCACCAGAATTAGTCCACAACTCAGATACCCATCCACTACATGGTGAGTGTAAATTATTTTGCCTGTGAGCATAATTTAAGTGTTTGCTTACATGTGCAAAACATACATGTGTTAATGTAATCTTCTGCGCGCACAAGATTAACTATACATCTGTGAACCTCATATCAAAAGTTAGTAATGGTTCTTTTGTTAATGCTAACAGTACATTTTTTTAAATAAAACATCAGACTTTGGTGGTCATTCTGAGTTGATCGCTCGCTAGCAGTTTTTAGCAGCCGTGCAAACGCTATGCCGCCTCCCACTGGGAGTGTATTTTAGCTTAGCAGAAGTGCGAACGAAAGGATTGCAGAGCGGCTACAAAGTGTTTTTGTGCAGTTTCAAAGTAGCTCAAAACCTACCCAGTGCTGGGCTTCCGGTTTAACAAGGCTATTAAGTCTCTCTACAGCATCTAGTGCCGCCGGAGACCGAGGGGGATGTGTGACGCTGTATGGACAAATATTTGTCCGTGATGCCAGGAGGGAAATCGCGCACGAAGAGGGAGAAGAGCAGCGCTACGCCCAAATCAAAATGGCGCAGGGCGCTCTCTCCTCTCAGGGACACCATGAGCAGGATATTCTTAGCCAGGATGGCGGCTCCCAATCAGCGGGATCTGAAGAATCCTCAGAAGAGGAACCCCTTCCAACCCAGCAGTCTAAGAGTGGGAAGGTTAAAACGAAAACTGTGGGGAATGTGTTGTCTGATATAGCGCTGCAGCAGCCCCCTGGGAAACAGCTTGCACATGCTGACATGGTGCTGGCCATTAAAGCACAGACTGCTGATATTAATAATCAACTTGCACAGTTGACACAGAAGGTTCTTGGTATTGAACAGCGATTAGGAGAGACTTTTGCGGACATAGCTAATCTTAAAATCTTAAAAAAGTCCACTTCTAGAAATACTTATGATATATTGCAGCTACATAACAAGATCCAAGATTTAGAGAACAGGTCCCGTAGAGGGAATCTCAGAATCAGAGGATAACCAGAAACGGTCAAAGGACAAGATTTATTTGATTTCATAAAATTATCTTTGCCCGCATTGCTCCTGAGGAAGCTGGCAGCAACTAAGACCAGCGATACGCGTCGAGCTTTTACTCTATGACCACAAACATCCCTTCCATCTGCCACTTACTTATCTGACAACAATTGGACTCACACACTCCCGCAGGATCCTCCTAAGTGCTACCATCTGGACACCCTGGACATACACCCCTGCTGCTATTGGATCTCGGTTTGCAATTGGAGAACCAAGGGGACTTTGTACTAAGAAACCGGGTAATATCCACAATTTAATTGCATTGAGGACTATTCGGAGGAATGAGCCCTAGTCGGAAATAAGTATTATTTGTTTAATGGGGATTGAAGTGGTCCTACTTGCCTACTTGAGAGACTCTCAAATCTTTTCAAGTCCACTGTACTGAAGCTTTTTAACAGCCACTCATATGGTTAAACTTTTTTAATATATATTGTAATAAATTTATGAATTTGTTTTTTTTACAAATACGCTTATCCGTTCATTATTTGAAACTCAGCCGGCGCCAGTATATATTCTTACCCTAGATCCACTTTTTTCAGGGACTAACCATCCCTATACCGGCAGCCGTTGACAGGGCACTCACCTCTGTAATTTTGTAAATCCATGTGGAAGACAGATACTCCGATTTGATTATAGAAAGAGCCCACAGTTATCCAAGGCCAGACGTGACTTTGCTCCCATTTGCTCAAGTCTTATTCAGGAAAACAAGAAATTCGCTCTCCTTTGCCCAGCGCGGCTGCGCATTTATAATGGCTCTCAATTTTTTCGTTTTGCCTTCCCTGATAGATTTAAAGGCTTCCTACGAACGCTATACACGCAACCCAAGTCACAGTTGATATGCAATAGTTTACTCTCGGATACATTCCCAATAATAAGAGGCACCCGACAGGGCTGTCCATTGTCCCCTCTCTTATTCATACTGGCCTTAGAGCCACTGGCCATTGCAATAAGACAACTTCTGTTATATCAGGGAATTAAATTAGGAGACAGAGACCTTAGAGTATCATTATTCGCAGACGATATGCTCCTTTATATTACTAATTCTGCTCACTCTATCCCGATAATACTCGATCTAATTTTTCCCAATTCGGGAACATATCCGGGTATGAAATAAATGTTAATAAGTCAGAGTTACTGTTTATAAAGGGGAAAGACCAACATACCATGACAGAGAATAGTACCTGGGACATAAAAATGATGCCCTCTCATTTAAAGTATATTGGTGTCCTTATAGCTAATAACGTATCTAATATCTACAGTTTGAATTTTAGCTCCGTCATTTTAAAGATGGAAAAATCCCTAGAACAGTGACATGAGTTACCATTATCGGTTTTGGGCAGGATAGAGGTGGTGTAGTCTGTCCTTTTACCCAAATTGTTGTATTATATGCAAATGCTGCCCCTAAAACTTTCCAAGACTGACATTAAACATATTGACAAGATCTGCTCCAAATTTATTTGGAAATCAAAGAAACCTAGGATAGCCTTTTCGAAGTTGAGATGCCCAAAAGCAAGTGGGGGAGTGGGCTTGATGGACCTCACGCAATATTCTAGAACGCTTTTATTCTGTTTTGCACTGGATTGGTTGACAGAGGGTAGCAGGTTCACTGACTTTGAATTGGAACGAGGATATTTCCACCCATACTCTCCGGGAGCTCTATTGCTTACCCCAAAATGCCTTATCCCTAAACATATTGGTGTCGATTTATTATTTAGAGATATTTATGATGCTTGGGGTGCAGTGAACAATATGATACATAGAAACTCGATGAGGAAAGAATGGATTCCCATATGGGGTAACCCCTCTTTTACTCCAGGTATGGAAAACTCGGCATGCCTCAGATTAATCTCAAAAGGTCTGAGAGCTGTTTCACAAGTTTTTGACCCAGGAGGCAAAGTTAAATCCTTTAGAGCCTTACAGTCGGAATATAGTCTTCTCAGTAATAGCTTGTTCCCTTTGATGCAAGTTACACATTTTGCCATGTACATTCCTCCGGGCCCTGAGACTGGGGCCGGATTAGATCCTTTGAACCAAATAGTTTCCCAATACACAGAGAATAAGTATAAAACAAGGTTGTTATATGGACTGTTGATGAAGCCCAAGATTCCCAAATTGATACACATTACACAATCGAATTGGCTCCATGATGTGCCATCTTTGTACACCGACAATGCTCTATTCAAATACTATGATAAGACCCTCAAAATCCTAAGGACCCCTGTCTTGCAGAAGGTACATATTAAAATGATCTTTAGGGCATATATGGCTCAGAGTCAGAGACATCATTTCATAAAGGAGGAGTCGGGCCGGTGTCCAAAGTGTAATGCATCTTCAGCAACACTATTCCATAACTTGTGGACATGCGGAAAAATGTAAATTTTTTGGCATAAGTTGATCTATTATATACACTCAGTATTGGACGTGAGGGTGACCCTAGATCCCATTCCCTTGCTTTTTGCAAATTTTGATAACTGGACTCTGGATGGACCCCACTCTCATTTAGTCCCCTTCCTGACAAACCTTGTGACAGTGGCAAAGAAGGTGATTCTAAATGCTTGGATTTCTAGTCATACCCCCATCACTGAGGGAAGTTGATGTTCTCCTTATGAGATATATGTATTTCGATTGTTATTAGGCGACATTTCAAGCAGCACGAAGGGGTTTAGGTTTCTTGCTTAAATGGGGAGTATACATCTCCTCAAAACCAAAGGAATTACAGAACCAAATTTGTACTTCCCTATATCACTGACCTGGGTTGAGGGTGTTGTGAACTCGGGGGTTCTTCCGGTGACCGGGAAGGGGAACCACAACTGGGCCGAAGTAGAGATGGCCAAATGTAGGTTTTCTTCATGCAGGATTTTGCGGCAGGCAAGATTTGTGACGGATACTGAAAGCCACCTGAAAGACAAGGACTTGAGAACGGTGCTGGTGAATACTGAGAGAGATGCTGAAGAATCGCTGTAAGTGATGCTGGGGAGCACTGGGGTTGAGGCTGATAAACACAGAGACAGGAATTTAAGGATGATGGTGACAGCACAGTGAATTAGAGTATTCGTGAGTGATGCTGAAGCACACGGCGACCGATGAGTGTGAGCGTTGCTGAAGCACACGGTGACTGATGTTTGTGAGCGTTGCTGAAGCACACAGTTACTGATGCTTGTGAGCGTTGCAGGAGCACACGATGACAGATGCTTGTGAGCGTTGCTGAAGCACATGGTGACTGATGTTTGTGAATGTTGCTGAAGCACACAGTGACTGATGCTTGTGAGCGTTACAGGAGCACACGATGACGGATGCTTGTGAGCGTTGCAGGAGCACACGGTGATGGATGCTTGTGAGCGTTGCAGGAGCACACGATGACGGATGCTGGGAGCACAGAAGTTTGTGCAGCAGAGGAACAAGCTGAATGCTGGAGCACAGGATGCTGGGAGCATGGTAGGTAGGAGACACTAAGAACGCTGGAGCACTGGAGTTTTTCTCTAAGGAAGAGATGATACTCAGGCGCCGGAGCTCTGCCCGGCATCTGAATTTGAACGTCCCGCCTCCGTCTGATTGGCGGGGAGCGCAGACGACGTCACCCGCCCACACATCCTTCGTGGACGCCGGGTACACCCGCGGCGCCCGCCCCCCGAACGACCGCCGGGACCAGCGCCAACGAAGTACCGAGACCCGGAGACCACCAGTGGGGACGGCCGCCAGGAGACCCAGCGCACCTGGAGGGGTAAGCGCGGTGGCATGGCAGTACCCCCTCCTCTAGGAGTGGCCCCTGGACACTTTCCTGGTTTTGTTGGGTGTCTAGAATAAAAGATCCGAATTAGTCAGGGAGCAGTGACTTCAAAAGCCTTTATCCAACTTCTTTCTTCAGGTCCATAACCCTTCCATTCCATTGTAGATTCTTGTGATATTAACGAGAGTCCAGAATAGTTTTGATCTCAAATTCTGTTCCAGTTTCAGTCTCTACTGAGGTTGGGCTAGAAGGCTCTGAATGGAAATGATTTAGGATGAGAGGACGAAGGAGAGAGACATGGAAAGAATTTGGTATACGAAAGTGAGGAGGCAAACCCAATTTGCAGACCACAGGATTCAGGACTTGTAAAACAGGGTAAGGACCAATGAACCTTGGAGCAAATTTCATAGCGGGTACTTTTAGACGGAGGTTGCGGGTGGAGAGCCATACCCTATCGCCAACCTTGTATTGAGGAGTGGCTCGCCGTTTCTTGTCCACAAAGAATTTGTATCGGACGGAGATTTTCTTGAGGTTAGCATCAACCCTACTCCAAATTTGACTGAAGTGTTGTAAAGTGGAAGTTACAGCCGGAACCTCCTCCGACGGAAGGATTGGTAATTCTGGAACCCGTGGATGGAACCCGTAATTGATGTAGAACGGAGATTCACCAGTGGAGGAATGAAACAAATGGTTATGGGCAAACTCTGCCCAGGGTAACAGTTCCACCCAGTCGTCTTGTGAAGGAGAGCGATAAACGTGGAGAAAAGTCTCCAAATCCTGGTTGACTCGTTCAGTTTGTCCATTTGTTTAGGGATGATAGGCAGATGAGAATTTGAGTTTAATTTGTAAGGCAGAACAGAGAGCTCTCCAAAACCTGGCAGTGAACTGTACCCCTCGATCTGAGACCACCTCCTGAGGTAAGCCATGTAAACGAAAGTGCTCCCGGATAAATAGTAGAGCCAGTTTGGGAGCCGTCGGTAGACCTGTCAACGGAACGAAGTGTGCCATCTTCGAAAAACGGTCGACAATCACCCAGATGGTATTGTAACCTTTGGAGTGGGGCAACTCGTTAATGAAGTCCATAGAAATATGGGTCCAGGGATTCCTAGGAATGGACAGAGGACAAAGCAAGCCGGCAGGAGGCAGACGGGGAGTTTTGTGCTGTGTGCATTGAGGACAAGAACTAACATAATCTTGTATATCCCTCCTCATGGTATTCCACCAGTAAGACCTTCGCAGGAATTCGAACATTTTTTGGACCCCCGGATGACCGGAAAACTTGGAGATATGGGCCCACTGTAGTATTCTTGGTCGGAATTCAACTGGTACAGACATTCTTCCAGGAGGAGGATTTAGAGAAGTGGAAGCAGCGGAAATGGAGATTGGATTGAGAATTAAACTCCTCTCAAAGGAATTCTCTTCATCTGAGGCAGTTAGAGAACGAGACAGAGCATCAGCTTTTGTATTGAAAGTCCCGGCCCGGTACTTAATAACAAAAGAGAATCGAGTAAAGAAGAGCGCCCATCTGGCTTGACGGGGATTAAAGCACTGTGCGGTTTTGATGTACAACAAGTTCTTGTGATCGGTGTAAATAGTAATAAGATGTTTTGCACCTTCTAACAAGTATCTCCATTCTTCCAAAGCGGATTTTATTGCCAAAAGTTCCTGATCTCCAATAGTGTAGTTTTGTACAGCAGGCGAGAACTTACGAGAATGGAAACCACATGGATGCAATTTCTTATCCGCAGAGTATTGGGAAAGAACGGCTCCGACTCCGACTGAGGAAGCATCGACCTCCAAGAACGGTTCCTCGAAATTTGGTTGTTGGAGTACCGGAGCTGACACAAAAGCTGATTTCAACCGGGTGAAAGCTTCCACGGCTTTGGAAGACCACAAACTCGGGTTGGAACCCTTTTTGGTCAACGCGGTAATGGGTGCAACAATAGTTGAAAAACCCCTAATGAATTTCCTGTAGTAGTTTGCAAAGCCCAAGAACCTTTGTACTGCTTTCAAAGAGAGAGGCTAAGTCCAATCGCGAATGGCAGTGAGTTTCTCCGGATCCATGCGAAGCTCCGTACCCGAGATGACATAGCCGAGGAATGGAATTGACGATACATCAAAAGTGCATTTGGAAATCTTGCCGTAGAGAGGATTCTTTCGTAGTCGGAGAAGTACCTCTTTGACCTGTGTCCTGTGTTCTGCAAGATTTTTGGAAAAAATCAGAATGTCGTCTAAATACACCACTACACTTTGGTATAACATGTCTCGGAAGATTTAGTTAAAGAATCCCTGGAAAACGGCAGGAGCATTGCTAATGCCGAACGGCATTACCAGATATTCGTAATGCCCATCTCGGGCATTGAAGGCGGTCTTCCATTCGTCCCCCTGTCGGATACATATAAGATTATAGGCTCCTCTCAAGTCGAGCTTCAAAAAAACATGGGCTCCACGAACCCTATCAAATAGCTCCGTGATTAGCGGCAAGGGATATTTGTTTTTGATGGTGATATCGTGTAGGCCACTATAATCGATACACGGTCTTAACCCCCTGTCCTTCTTCTTCACGAAAAAGAAACCTGCTCCAGCCGGAGAGATAGAGGGGCGAATGAATCCCTTGCGAAGATTGGATTTAATATAATCCGACATAGCTTGGGTCTCAGGTAGAGACAGGGGATAAGTGCGACCCCGAGGCAGCATCTTCCCTGGGATGAGGTCAATGGGGCAGTCCCAAGGTCTATGGGGTGGTAACTGATCAGCCGCCTGCTCAGAGAGCACATCCATGAACTCCTGATAGGCCTCCGGAATGAGCTCCTCGTCCGACCTAGAAGATGCATGGAGCGGACAGACGGGAGTAAGGCAATTAGTGTGACAGAATGGACTCCAAGACAGAATTTGTGAAGACTTCCAGTCGACGTGGGGATTATGAGTTTTGAGCCAAGGTAACCCGAGGACAAGATCGTGAGGCATCTCCGGAATCACTAGGAACTCCAGATGTTCTTGATGTAGAGCTCCGACCTGCATCCTAACGGGCTCTGTGCGACATGTAATGAGGCCATTGGATATTCTGGTACCATTGATAGCAGTCAAAGAAATAGGCCGTTTGATACACTGCAACTTTAAATCCAGACTTTGGGCACAGGAGAAAGAAACGAAATTCCCAGAAGCCCCAGAGTCCAAAAGGGCATTAAAAGATTTGACAACTGACTAGGAGATCAAAGACATGGAAAGCAAACAATCCAAAGTCGGAGAAGATTTGGTCGTTACTCCCAACTTGACTCCTCCGGAACAAGCTAGGCCTGCCCATTTCCCGGACGGGATTTACAAAACTTGAGGAAATGATCTGCGGCTCCACAGTAAAGACAGAGGTTACCCTCACGACGATGCTGTCGTTCCTCCGGAGACAATCGGGACCGGTTAATTTGCATGGGTTCGTCCGGACTGGATACAGCCGCTGGCCTAGGAGGAGGAAGCCGGAACCTGGAACGATCCGATCAACTACGTTCTCCTACACGCTCCTGCATCCGGAGATCCACCTTGACGCAGAGGGAGATCAACTCTTCTAATGCCTCCGGCAGATCCCTAGTGACCAACTCATCTTTCAGGTGGTCGGAGAGACCGTTCCAGAAGGCAGCCCTCAGGGCGTCATTATTCCAGCGCAGTTCAGAGGCAATGGTCTGGAAATTAACCACGTACTGACCCACGGAGCGGGAGCCCTGACGGACACGGAGCAAGTCGGAAGACGCAGTGGTCATCCTGCCGGGCTCATCGAATATTCTTCGAAAGGACGTGATGAAGTCGGTGTAGTTGGAAACCAATGGATCAGATCGTTCCCATAGCGGAGACACCCAATCCAACGCTGACCCTTCGAGCAGGGAAATAATATACGCCACCTTAGACCGATCCGTAGGGAAATTATGTGAGAGAAGCTCGAAGTGCACCTCGCACTGGTTTAAAAAACCACGGCAATTCTTTGGATTCCCATTATAGCGGGAAGGAGTAGGAAGCTGAAGGCGTGACCTGGTACCGGCCGAAGGTTGGACATTACTGGAAACGGCAACTGAAGCGGTTACGGGAACTGGAACTGGAATTACTAAAGCTAAGGATGCTTGAATCTGATCCAATCGACCGGACAATTCCTGGAGATACTGCATCACCTGGCCCTGTGTCGCCTCCTGACTCTGAACTTGGGAAGCCAAATTTTGGATGGCGCTCGACTCTGTGTTTCGATCCCCCGGGTCCATGGGGCCTGAGTATACTATCACTGACCTGGGTTGAGGGTGTTGTGAACTCGGGGGTTCTTCTGGTGACCGGGAAGGGGAACCACAGCTGGGCCGAAGTAGAGATGGCCGAATGTTATGTTTTCTTCATGCAGGATTTTGCGGCAGGAAAGATTTGTGATGGATACTGGAAGCCATCTGAAAGACAAGGACTTAAGAACGGTGCTGGTGAATACTGTGAGAGATGCTGAAGAATCACTGTGAGTGATGCTGAGGAGCACTGAGGTTGAGGCTGATAAACACAGAGACAGGAATTTAAGGATGATGGTGACAGCACAGTGATTTAGAGGATTCGCGAGTGATGCTGAAGCACACGGTGACGGATGCTTGTGAGCATTGCTGAAGCACACGGTGACTGATGTTTGTGAACGTTGCTGAAGCACACAGTGACTGATGCTTGTGAGCGTTGTAGGAGCACACGATGACGGATGCTTGTGAGTGTTGCAGGAGCACACGGTGACGGATGCTTGTGAGTGTTGCAGGAGCACACAATGATGAATGCTGGGAGCACAGAAGTTCGTGCAGCAGAGAAGCACGCTGAATGCTGAAGCACAGGATGCTGGGAGCACGGTAGGTAAGAGACACTAAGAACGCTGGAGCACTGGAGTTTTTCTCCTCTAAGGAAGAGATGATACTCAGGCGCCGGAGCTCTGCCCGGCGTCTGAATTTGAACTTCCCGCCTCCGTCTGATTGGTGGGGAGCGCCGATGACGTCACCCGCCCACACATCCTTCGTGGACGCCGGGTGCACCCGCGGCACCTGCCCCCCGAACGACCGCCGGGACCAGCGCCAACGAAGCACCGAGACCCGGAGACCACCAGCGGGGACGGCCGCCAGTAGACCCAGCGCACTCAGAGGGGTAAGCGCGGCGGCCGCGGCGGCATGACACCCTAGACACAACCTTGATTTTTTTCCTTTGACTAGACCTGATATTATAACCAATAATTGGTTGACTGCCTAGATGATGACTGAGTATAATGATAAAGTAATAAGACCACTATTCTTTCCTTTATTGCCTGATATTGGACAAAGAGAAGAGGTTTATCCTCCCCCCCCCCCTTTTTTCCCCTTAACACCCATGTTTTACATTATTGCTTTGTTGACTGTCTGTAATTGTTACCGTTTTGAAGATTACCAATGGTGTTGAGGAATGTTCAGTTTAAGATGACAAGAAGGATGAGGTTTGTGTTAATTAATCTTATCATTATACAAAGTTGACAAGCACAGTGATACAATGTACTTTTTGAAATCTGTAATGCTAAGTTTGTCAAATACCCTTGTTCCTCTTTTGTTGCCCGACGAAGAAAAACAATAAGAAAAATCGAAACAAAACATACTATCTTCAACAAAATGTATTGTAACTATGTCAACTTTATTATAATTTGTTTAGCATGTTTGGTGTATACTGTGAAAATCCAATAAAATATACTTAAAAAAAAAAAACCTACTCAGCGCTTGCTTTGATGTCACAAACATGCCCTGCGTTCGGCCAGCCACGCTTGCATTTTTTCTGGCACGCCTGCGTTTTTTCGAACACTCCCTAAAAACGGTCAGTTGACACCCAGAAACGCCCATTTCATGTCAATCACTCTGCGACCAGCAGAGTGATTGAAACGCTTCGCTAGACCCTGTGTGAAACTACATCATTCGTTGTAATAATACATAGTGCGTGTGCATTGCGCCACATACGCATGCGCAGAAGTGCAATTTTTTTGATTCATCGCTGCACAGCAAACGAATGCAGATAGCAATCAACTCGGAATGACCCCATTTGTTCAGGAAGATGAGTCCACATCAGCTGTATAGGCAAATGCATGGTGGGTTTCCAGTTGCGCAGGGCTCAGATTATGACAACAATTGCAATAGTATATATTACGAATACAAGAGCTGCCACCACATCATGCAGTTTAAGGGACAGAACAGAGCTGCTGCACATGCCCAGTGATAGCAACTTCTTCTACCTAGTTTGCTGTATGTGTGGATATGAGCTCTCAGTCAGTGCACTGGACCAGAGAGTAGCTGCCTGGAAGAAGAGACAGGAGTCTTACCATGAGGGGGAAGAATGTGTGCTTAAAAAGTGCAGTTTTGTATACTACTGGTTCTATTATGTTTGTGTATCCATTTAATATGTAATGTTTAACCTTTTCCTGACCACTTTATTTATGTTAGTTAAATATGTATGACACAATATACTATATATTATTGTATTCCATGACCAATGTGTACAGTAAATTAATGTCCAGGGTTGGTACTAGGTTCTTCTACTGCTCCCCCAGACTCCTGCACTTGCTCTAATGTTATGCAGAGTGGGAGATTGTGATTTGCATTTGGAAACTCCTCTCTAGAAAGCCTGCATTTGCCCCTGAGCTGTATGGCCACAGCAGCACCCCCTGCACCTATAGTATGAAAGTAATGCTGTAGTCTTCAGACTCAGCTCCCCTTTTTACACAAGAACCAGTGTTGAAGTATGGTATGTGGATATATGTGTTTACTGCTTATCATTTTAAAAATGTAATGTTTTTTTTTTGTGTGTTTCTTCACAGTACCGCAAAAGAAAAAAATCTGGCATCGCGGTCCTGCTCCCGGCAACAGCCCTAGCAAGGAGGGAGGCTAGGAGCCGCTGCTGCAGTAACACAGCCGAGTACCACCCATATGATCAAAACCAAAACTATCATTGACAAATTTGGCAACCAGATAAAGATTCAAAACTTCATTAACTGTAGCACAATGAGGGTCATCTAATGTTTGGTATGCAGTTGCAACCTCACAGACATAGGTATGACCACATGCTGCCTCAACCAAAGGATCTTAGAGTACAGAGGGAATTTAAAGAATAATCTTAATAAGGAACTACTGAAAAGAGAAAACCAATGGACTTTCATCTTGGATACTAAAACACCACATAGCCATAATGAGTATATTAATTTAAGCTCTTTCCTGTGATTCCACCTACCACAAGCTTTATAGCAGAGTATACTAAAACTACTGTTTGTAACACAAGCCAAATTACTTGCATTCACTCTATTTACACTATCCCTTTAATATCACAGCTGCACCTGGAATCAATATTTTCCAACATAAGTCCCTATGTCACTCACAATGTG
Source organism: Pseudophryne corroboree (assembly GCF_028390025.1). Lineage (NCBI taxonomy): Eukaryota > Metazoa > Chordata > Amphibia > Anura > Myobatrachidae > Pseudophryne > Pseudophryne corroboree. Next base: position 1,174,037,779 of record NC_086444.1, read on the forward strand.
TCCTTAACACTATCACTTGTTGTAAAGATATGAGATATACAGTAATTGCACCACTAATTATGATTATGGATTCAACCCCACAATGTACAGTGACTAAATTATGTGTAACAAATTGGCATTTCATAATGTTTTTACATAAAAGCTACTATAGTGAGGCTAGCATGTAGATTGCATCTAAACTGTTACACTTTTTTAATGAAATGCATAGTAACGTGAAATTAGTGCAAACTCTTTTCTAACAGAAAAAAGTGTTATGGTTTTACTGACATTTGTCATTCATTCACACTTTCTGTGCTCTGAGAGTCATTTGATGGTAAGAAGACCCTACCTGCTCACTCTCTATTGCATAATCAGGAGGGTGAGGGGGAGGTGATGTAATTACAGATTTTACAATAGACAGCAGTAGAGCATAATACTGTATCTGAGACATGTGATTGACTATATAAGAACACCTCCAGACTTATCTAGTCACCTGAACATAGATTTAAAAAATCTAAAAGTACCTCTATCAATGGTCTAGCAAATTCATGGGCCTCATTATACCCATTCTCATCAGGAGTTTGCAGAAGCAACGACGGAGTCAAAATCCAGGAGCAAAAGCCATAGCCAGAATCACCTGGAATTAAAATGATAATGGGAAAGCAAAAATTATTAGCATACACATATGTGTGTCCGTTTTGCATGAATTTATCAAATATGATCTACATACCCAGTAGCTATCCCTATGGAATGTGTTCTGCCTCGAGCATAGCATGGAGGGATGTCTGCCTGAGGACAAAGGCATGGTGACACAATTCAGGATAGCCAGCTACAAAACTCATGTTTTGTTTTTGTTTTGTGCCACACATCTCCAGCACACATATTGAATAGGCATGGTACTTCTTTATTTAAATATCAGTCCTATTCTTAGGTAATGTCAGACCAAAGTATGTGCAGCTCCAAGCACATCCCAGTGATAACTATAGAGAGCTACTGTCAGGAACCATGGTTCACGCACTGCTCGCACACGCCACTTATCGGCACGCTGGTGTATTCTGTGCCGCAGATCAGCCGCTGGTGCTTTCTGTGGTTACTGGCATGTTGTCCACTGACTCTGACAGATTCACATGATCCTGAGTCACATGATCTAGGTATCCAGGTAATTACTTCCTGGTTCTGTGCATGCTGCTGCTGCTGCTGCCAGCAGCAAAAAATCAGCATCCTCCTGGGGGGAAATATATGCAGGCTTCCCAGAGTCCTCATTGCCTTGAACAACTTGTCAGTTCTCCTGTAAGTTCTCCAGCATTAGCTCTCAAGGCTCCAGGCTTGCTCCAGAGATCCGGTTACCTGAGTCCTGCTGTACCTGCCTTTCCTGGTTACTTACCCTCACAGGCTCTGGATGTTCTCGGCTCCCAGGCTATACCATCAGTTCCTAGACCAAGCCTGCTCTCGTCTCACAGGCCGCATCATCAGTTTCCTGCCCAGCTCTTCTATCGGCCATTTGGCTACACTATCGATTCACAGGCTATCCTCATGCTATCAGCTACCCAAGTACTCCTGAGTTCACCATCTCCGATATACTTGCCTACCACGTCACCATCGGACTCACTATCGATGGTTAAGCACTTCGGTATGATCCAGTACTAAGCATCCCTGTATACCAGAACGTCTCTCAGCCTCCACAGAGAAACCTGAGCAGAGGGCCGCAACCTGCTCGTCAGGCGCAGCAAAGACCATTTCCCCTGACGGGGTCACTAGCGAAAACTCCTGGTGAGTTAGACTCACTGTGTAATCTTCCAGAGTGCTCCAGCATATGACTTGTCCATATCTCAAGCCACCAAACTTCTGCTTCCCTGCGCCTTCCACTGGCTCGCCAAGGTCATTACCAGGAACACAATCAGACCAGCCCATGACAGAATGTTCAAGGCCGATGGACTCAGCACATGACCACAGTGTGGGCCCAGCGGCTATTCAGGATGTTATTTCACGAATAGAGACACAAAAAGCCACACAGCAGAAAGTCACTACCTACCTACAGGAAGTGTCCACTCGCTTGGATGCCCTCCAGCAAGCACTCAGGTCACCTGCCCCTGTAGTGTCCACCCCACCAGCTGCTCATTCTTCTGTGTCTGTCTCTTGCTTACAGCTTCCTGCTCCTAATAAATATGATGGCAACCCCAAGCTCTGTAGAGGATTTCTTAATCAGTGTGACATTCAATTTGAACTACAACCACAGAATTTCCCTTCTGCTAGGACCAAGGGAAAGGTTTGACCCTTTACTCACTGATTACAACAAATTTGTTTCCACAGTCAGATGCATATTCGACGAGCCAGGTCGAGTGGCGTCTGCCTCAACAGAGATACTCCATATTAAACAAGGCTCCTGTCCCATGGGACAATTTGTAGTCCAATTCCAGACCTTGGCTTCCGAATTAAAGTGGAACAATCAAGCACTAACTGCTGCTTTCTGGTTAGGAGTTTCAGAGTGCATTAAGGACGAGTTGGCTACCTGTGATCTTCCAGTTCAGTTAGAAGATTTAATCTCCCTGTGTGTTAAAATAATCTCAAAGAGAGAGGTCTAGAGCGGCAGGAAAAGTTTTCTCCAGAGTTTCTTCCCCGCCTCTGCATCGTCCAGTGACTGATAGCACAGAAGTACCTAAGCAAACAGATAGATCTACTGTAGGCTATCACCAGAATAACGATCCAGGAGGCAAAAAGAGAAATTGTATTTGTAATGTGCCGCTTCCGGTCACTTTATCGGCTTCTGTCCTGAGCGTCCGTGAAGACACCAAGCCCTAAACCTGCAATGGGGTAGTCAGGTTAGACCGTTTAATAAAGTCTCCTCCTTCTCCTGACTTAGTACTTCCAGTTACCCTTGTGACTCCAGAGGGTTCCTATCACTTCTCTACCCTGGCAGACTCGGGGGCAGCAGGGAACATCATTTGCTCAGACCTTGTCAAAAAATGTAATATTTCAGTCTCATCTTTGTCTCAGTACCTCTACTTGACTGTAGTCGATGGTAGTAAAATTCTTGGCAGTGAAGTCACATAACAGACAGCTCCTGTTACCATCCAAGTGGGGGTTCTTCATCAGGAACGCATTGAGTTTCTCATCATTCCTAAGTCTTCTTACGATATCATGCTAGGTTTGCCGTGGTTACGACTCCACAATTCTCACATCAATTGGGACTCACTTCAGATTGAGGAATGGAGTGATTATTGCCAGAAGTATTGCGTAAGTAAAGTAACTCCTATCTGGTCCACTGACATTAAGCCCCTGCCCAGCCTACCCACAGCATATGAAGAATTTTGTGATGTATTCAGTGAACAGGCAGCTGATGTGTTACCTCCTCATCGTAAATGGGATTGTCCCATTGACCTTCTCCCTAGAATGTCCCCTCCTAAGGGGCGCAAATACCAACTCTCGGTACCCGAGACTAAAGCAATGTCTGATTACATTCAGGAAAATCTGCGAAAAGGTTTTTGTATGTGCAACTCCAAGCACATCCCAGTGATAACTATAGAGAGCTACTGTCAGGAAACATGGTTCACGCACTGCTCGCACACGCCACTTACCGGCACGCTGGTGTATTCTGTGCCGCAGATCAGCCGCTGGTGCTTTCTGTGGTTACTGGCATGTTGTCCACTGACTCTGGCAGAGTCACATGATCCAGAGTCACATGATCCTGAGTCACATGATCCAGGTATCCAAGTAGTTACTTCCTGGTTCTGTGCATGCTGCTGCTGCCAGCAGCAACCAATCAGCATCCTTCTGGAGGGATATAAGCAAGCTTCCCAGAGTCCTCATTGCCTTGAACAACTTGTATGTTCTCCTGCAAGTTCTCCAGCATTAGCTCCCAAGGCTCCAGGCTTGCTCCAGAGATCCGGTTACCTGAGTCCTGCTGTACCTGCCTTTCCTGATTACTTAGCCTCACAGGCTGTGGATATTCTCAGCTCCCAGGCTATACCATCAGTTCCTAGACCAACCCTGCTCTCGTCTCACAGGCCGCATTATCAGTTTCCTGCCCAGATCTGCTATTGGCCATTTGGCTGTGCCATCGATACAGACTGTCCTCATGCTATCAGCTGCCCAAGTACTCCTGAGTTCACCATCTCCGATATACTTACCTATCACGTCACCATCAGACTCACTATCGATGGTTAAGCACTTTGGTATAATCCAGTACTAAGCATCCCTGTATACCAGAACGTCTCACAGCCTCCACAGAAAAACCTGATCAGAGGGCTGAGACCTGCTCGTCTGGCGTAGCAAAGACCATTTTTCCTGGCAGGGGTCACTGGCGAAAACCCCTGGTGAGTTAGACTCCGCACCTCTGCTTCAGCTCTCAACAATTCTCTGTGCTCACTGTGTAATTCTCCAGAGTGCTCCAGCATATGACTTGTCCATATCTTAAGCCTCTTAACTTCTGCATCCCTGCACCCTCCACTGGTTCACCCAGGTCATTACCGGGAATACAATCAGATCAGCCTGTGACAGCTACACTTAGCTCATGGCCCTAAGACTCCTGGCTGAAAAAGTAAATATAGGTGTAGGAGAGGGTATATGGGGCTTCCATGACCTGGGCGAGATGGCAGGAGAACATTGGCTGAGCTATTCCCACCAATTTAGAGGTCACTGATTGGAAAGAGCCAGAGGCAACAAAATGCAGAGCAGTCAGTAGCTAGTGCGGGTCTAATATGATTTGTGACCTTGCCATTTCTGGCTCTAAATAGTTCTTGATGAGGTCATACAGTTTCATTAAGTTGTAACGATTGACCTTGAAATCAGATATAGCATTGAGGTTCAACCACCCATGGAAGAATGTAGGCCTGCACAGGCCCTGCAGTACCATATGAAGCTGCATATCTTAGTGTGCTTCTGTCTCCTGGGTGCTTCCAGTCAGCTGGTGGAGTGCTGCATACCTCATGCAAGTAGTGAGCATTTGAAAAATTATTTCATCCCTATTTCCCTCAGCCTTATTGTTGCAACTGCTTCTTTTTATAGGCATTGAGATGAATCTCTGATTAATTGAATTTCTTTTGACATACCAACACGCCTCTCAGTTGCTAATCTATTGTTTTCTTTCTATTTTCTCCATTGGACTATAGGTAGCTTCTATCTGTTTTGAAACACAATGCTTAGCAAATACGGGGTTTCTATACTTCTAATGTGCTAAATATTGATTGGTGGTGGAAAGATCTTTTGGAGTCTAAAGTCTGTATTTTCAGTGAATTCCTATCAGATTATGTCAGGAGATTGCAAACCTGCCGGGAATCCACTGAAAATAAAATCAGTGCTTATATCCCTACATCTTTGCTGACATAACAAAATACTAAAAAGTATCCAGTCTCCCCTGTGAGGCTGAATGGTCCCAATGTTGCAAAGCAGTGCATATTACTAACAGCAACAAAGCTAAACAATATTGCCATATCAGATCAGGTATTATCTTTCAAATTACAGCCAAGACCATTGTAAAGTATGGCCAGGCTAATTGTAGTGGTAGATGAAACACACTAATAGTATATACTGATACAGTATACATACTCTTGTGTCAGCAAAAACGGAGACAGACACTTTCATTCCCAGTACATGACACCATATCACTGCGTTAAATGGTATCGTCTGCAAATTAAGTACTATGTACAGTAGCGGATCTCCCTCTAGGCACGTGCCTAGGGGTGGCACTTGCTGAGGGGCGGCAAACCTCGCTGATAAGGGCCAGATGATTCTTTTTTTATCCCATCAGTACAATTTTATATATATATATATAGAAAACAACTGTTACCCGGCACTCCACTAAAGGGATATGTGTATTACTTGCTGCGGTGCCCTCCGTAGGTTAGTGTGCACTAACCTCATGTAGTTCGCAAAGTTCAGCGGCACTCCAGCAGACTTTCAATGCGTTTTAAAATAGCATAATTTTATTGTTCCAACGGCGTTTCGGGGATATACCCCGTCGTCCATTTGCAGCTGGCGGATATGGGATGGCCTCGTGGCGGTTGCTAGGCAACCGCTATGGGACGTGATGTTCGTTTGTTTATGCCCGTCTAACGTGGGGGTGGATTATGACAGGCTCTATTTCCCACACTAAATATGTGTAATATTGGTGACACTGGCTGACAAGAGAGATATATACACCGGTACATATGCACATCGACATAATGGTTGTTCCTGTATATAGTATTCTGAACATAATGGGCTAACTCCGCCCATATTATGATGCAATTTTGGCGCGTTTTTTGAAAGGTGGGTAGATAAGGAGCCGGTGAGGCAGGGTCAGTTAGGCTGCTGGTATTCTAACTATGATGTGACAGCTCTTTGATGATCTTTGTGTCCCCTGATGACGGTCTGGATTTGACCGAAAACGTTTGGGCTTTATACAATAATATTGGACTGCAGTAAACAGTTATGCTGTGCTGTCTGGAAAATAAAATTTCGATTTGATATTTAAATCAAGAAAAGACTGGTGAGTGCTCCATTGCCTTTTTCTATATTTGGATTCCCTGGAGGGGATCTGTGGATGACACCCCAGCTGCTGTGCTGAGCATTTAAACGTGAGTGCGACCTTCCTCTTCTATACATAAGAAAAAATGGATCCTGATTCGGGACTTTTTTCTTGGCCTGCACCCATGGATATTTAAATTATAACAATTGACTTTAATTTATACCAAGCCTATTTTTTGACCAGTTCTGGTCGACTTTATTATGACAATCCTATATTGCCATTTTTAAAGAAAAATATTTTTTCAGTGCATTGGTCTTGTATTTCTCCCTGGTGCTGCCTCACAGTGGGATATGTCAGTAGGATTAATTTAGAGATGCATGTTTAGTTTAAATTATATATGTGTATTTCTATGCTATTTGATTCATTGAATACATTTCGCCTTCTTCTGACATTCTGGTTTGGATACCCTGGGCCCCAACCCTTGTTTGGTTTAGGTTGGCTGGCGCTTTGGTTTATATAATGTCTCACTCTGAAGTTGTTTTGTGTGATGAAGAACTGTTGTCAGCTGCTGAAAATCAGCTGGTATCACTTACTGATGATGATGCTGAAAAAGTATACTTTTACCATTTTGAATTCACTAGGCTCCCTGATGAGAAACCTACTGATTTGGTATATAAGATCACACGTCTCAAAAGGAGGGAAATAGAATTGACACTTCATGGTCAGTTCTTGTCGGAGTATCACAGGTCCAAGAGGATACCTAGAGGATTCCGCATCACTAATACTCCAACTATTGGTAGAACCAATGCTGTATTTTGCAGCAAGTGGTGCGGGGTCCTCAACAAGTGCTCTTTGGACCTGATTTTATTAGTGATTGAGGAAGTCGGCATCGAATTGGTAAAGGTTCGTGATGAGATCACAAAATTTGAAAAATCTAATTTAACGACATTGAAAAATGATAAGACTGAGAATTGGTGTGAAAAGATCCAGACACAGATAAATACATATAAGGAGGAGTTGGTTTCCTTTAAGAGAAAAAAATTGCAGACTGTGACTAATGACTATGCCACACACAATGTATATAGATGGCTATCTGGTAATTCAAATGGAGGTAGGAGACAGAGGACATATCGCCCGCAGAGATATAGGGGTACATCTGGAGTAGAGTCCTCTACATCACAGTCTGCCTCTGACTCTGAACCTAATGCACCACTCCCACCAAGTGTTTTTTTAGGCCAAAGAAGAAGGGTGGGTACCCCTGGAAACCAGGCAGACCACACCCGCGGAGGGGGGGATTCAGGCAGAAGAAGCTGGAAGAAGTAGACATAGGATGTATTTTTTATCTATCTAATCATGTTTTATCCAAGGCGGAAAATTCTCTTCTGACCCTGGGATTAAGTTTTGTGCCTTCCTCTAGACATGATGAATTTAATTTTGCTGTGGATCATTACAAGTTTGGTAGGAAATTAAGGTTACGTGATTTCTTTATGGATAAGGATGAGACTGGTAGATTTGAACAAACTGGTCCTCAATTCTTGAAACCAAGCCTCTTTGATCCACAGACCAACAATGCTAGTATACGTACCTTTTTAAGGATGACAGAACATGATTGTAAGAATTCTAAAGATAGGAGGGACTTTGACAATCTAAATTACCCTCAGAGGCAGGCCCTTAAATCCCTGAGAGATAATGACACCATTGTGATTCACCCTGCAGATAAGGGCGGGGCAATTGTTATTCAAAATGCAGTTGATTATGACAGGGAAATTAGACGTCAGCTGGCGGATGAAACAACCTATACTAAGTGCAGCATGAATCTTATGCCAGGAATAAAAAAACGAGTAGATCAGGTCATTGATATGGCCACACAGAATGGCTGGCTTACTGAACAGGTTTCTTTGTACTTAAAGGTGGATCATCCAATATGTCCATTGATTTATACGCTACCTAAGGTCCACAAGTCATTGGTGGACCCCCCTGGCAGACCTATCATCTTTGCCAGGGGTTCCCTGTTACAGCTACTCGCCATTTTTGTGGATAGTTTTCTACAAGAACTCATTCCCTATATACCAAGTTACCTTCGCGATACAAGTGATTTTTTGGAAAATATCTTGGCCTTTGAGGAACTTGATGAAAATGTGTTGTTTGCAACCCTGGATGTATCATCTTTGTATACCATCATCCCCCACACCGAAGGGATTGAGGCGGTTAGGAAATTGATGATAAGGCATGGTAACATGCATCTTCTATGTGAATTTTTTCTTGAGTTGCTTGAGTTAATTTTGATACATAATCACTTTACTTTTCAAGGTAATTATTACCTTCAGTGCTCGGGGACCGCGATGGGTTCTAATGTAGCCCCGATGTACACGGGTATTTTCATGCATGATTATGAATCTAGGAATATCTATCCTAAATTTGGTAATAAGATTGCCTATTATAAGAGATTTATAGACGACATATTTCTACTGTGGAGTGGCACCAGGGAGGAATTTCATTCTATGTTGAATGAACTCAATACTCTAGAGTCTACGGTCCGCTTTACTGGGGCTTGTGAATATGATTCCATCAATTTTCTGGATGTGACTGTATTCCGGGATGGAACGAAATTGGGCTCTACATTATACAGGAAGGAAACTGACAGAAATACCTTCTTGCACGCGACCAGTAAGCATCCACCCACTCTCAAATCAAGTCTACCTATCTCCCAATTTATGAGGGTCTTACGCAATAACACCAATCCTGATACCGCGGAAGCTCAAATCAGACAGATGAAAGAGCAATTCCTCGAGAGGGGATACACAAGGAATGTGGTTGAGAGCTGTCTCATTAAAGCTAGATTGAGACTTCACCAGAAACGTGATCACAGACAGAATCGGATGATATTTGTGACACAGTATGATGACATGTCTCCTGTTATCTCTAAAACCATGAAAAAGCACTTGCCGCTAATAAGGTTGGACCCGAAATTTAAAGGTACCTTAGAGAATCCACCAATGATGGCCTACAGGCATGGTAGAAACTTGAAGCAGATCCTTATGCAACCGGCCCGACGCTTTGACACCAAGGAAAGCATTACGTGGCTAAGCGCTAAGAAGCCAGGTTGTTTCAGATGTGTGGGGTGTGTGACGTGCCGCTCGCTGCTACCGGGTACTTCTTTTCCACATCCCCACACTGGCAAACTGATTAACATCCGATATAAGCTTCATTGTAGGCTAAGTCATGTGGTTTATATGCTTCTATGCCCATGTGGCCTGGCATACGTTGGGATGACGACCTGCACATTTAGAGAACGCATGGCAAACCACAGGAGCTCGATTCATCAAGCGATTACATCTGGTACGTCTGATAAACCGGTTGCACAACATTTCCTTAGGGCGGGACATCAGGTTTCAGCACTTAGATGTCGCATTATTGATTGGGTGCCGGACCCCGAGAGAGGTGGAGACCATACTCTTATTCTGAGGAAATTGGAAGCAAGATGGATCTTCAAATTGGGAACTTTAGCCCCCAATGGGCTAAATGAGAATAATCATTTGGGGATTTTTCTTAGATAAAGGACACATTTTTTGTCCTTTGGGACCAATGCACTGTGTAGGGATTATGAAATATATTTTTTTATATATATTTTTTATAATATATTCATATATGTATTTTTTTATATATACATATATGTATGTTTGTTTATATATGTGTGTCTTGTTGTTGTTATTTGTCATGATTTACTGTCGTCCGTACCTTACCGGCTCCTACTACCCACAGGCTATAATCTGAACAACTATAATGGGTCCCCTATGAGGCACAACCTAATATAGAATCACAATGATAATGTGATTAGTCTCCAGCTTAGAATCAACTTTTGTGCTATGATCATTAATCCTGTGAATTACTTGATTTTTGAATAAGTGACTGATTGGTTGCTTAGCAACTGTCCCATAATGCTATGGCTATGTTGACGTATATTGTGGGTCTCGGGCGCGGTTGCTTGGCAACCGTCGCGAGACGCTATCTTTACCTGCATTCGGGATTGATTTAGGGAGGTGTCCGGCTGGTTGCTTGGCAACCGCCTGAATGTGTCACCTCCTCCTATTACGGAATGAGTGCAGGGAGGCGTTTGGATGGTTGCTTGACAACCACTCCGATACGTCACTTCCGCCCAGGCATCCATTGGCAGCTGGCGGATATGGCACGGCCTCGTGGCGGTTGCTAGGCAACCGCTATGGGACGTGATGTTCGTTTGTTTATGCCCGTCTATTTCCCACACTAAATATGTGTAATATTGGTGACACTGGCTGACAAGAGAGATATATACACCGGTACATATGCACATCGACATAATGGTTGTTCCTGTATATAGTATTCTGAACATAATGGGCTAACTCCGCCCATATTATGACGCAATTTTGGTGCGTTTTTTGAAAGGTGGGTAGATAAGGAGCCGGTGAGGCAGGGTCAGTTAGGCTGCTGGTATTCTAACTATGATGTGACAGCTCTCTGATGATCTTTGTGTCCCCTGATAACGGTCTGTATTTGACCAAAAACGTTTGGGCTTTATACAATCATATTGGACTGCAGTAAACAGTTATGCTGTGCTGTATGGAAAATAAAATTTAGATTTGATATTTAAATCAAGAAAAGACTGGTGAGTGCTCCATTGCCTTTTTCTATATTTGGATTCGGCCTGGTGAGCTGTTTGATTTATTGAAAATCCTTTGGAGTGCCGCCCATTACATTATCCTATATATATATATATATATATATATAAAAAAGAATTGCAGCAAGTGACGGAGTAAGACAATGGGCAGCAAACTGTTGTCCAGGAGTTGGTAGTAGGGTGAGGTTGGGGCTGGTGGTCTGGAGTCATCCGGACTGGCACCCAAAAATGAAGGGAGCAATGATGTGATAAAGGGGAGGGGGGCGGCGGTGGCCAATAATGTGCCTAGGGGCGGCCTGACCCCTAAATTCTGCCCTGACTATGTATAGACAGATATCTCTACACCTTGTTGTTATATAAGTAGCACTGGAGATGGTAGTATATTCTTATTTAAGAAACTTTCAATGAGACTTGATAGTAGAGTAGGTGCTAGAGAGATGGGTCAATGCATCTGAGAATTTACAGAACACCAAATTTTGATTTATCGTGCAACAATTTTAAGGGTGTACTACTACTGCGCAGCATCAGGGAAGGCATCCAGCATGCAAAAATCACTGTGGTCTACTGTGGTCAATCAAGGACAGCACAATCTGGCATGCATTGTAACATCTGACTGGTGTGCACAATTACTATGTCAAAAACAAAATGTAATGCTCGGGCCATAAGCAACATCAGTGGTCAAACAGTACAGGGTACATGAGCCATCAACCTACTCAGATCCCATTGTGTAGCCCGGTCCAACAAGTTGAGGTTCCAACTGATTTAGGCAGATGGATGATTAGGCATGTGGAGAAAACACAACGTGTACAGTATGTGGAAAATTACAGAACTCAGGGTCTTGCTTGATGATAAGATTTTATCTGTAGTCAAATACAGGTTGAGTATCCCATATCCAAATATTCCGAAATACGGAATATTCCGAAATACGGACTTTTTTGAGTGAGAGTGAGATAGTGAAACCTTTGTTTTTTGATGGCTCAATGTACACAAACTTTGTTTAATACACAAATTTATTAAAAATATTGTATTAAATGACCTTCAGGCTGTGTGTATAAGGTGTATAAGAAACATAAATGAATTGTGTGAATGTAGACACACTTTGTTTAATGCACAAAGTTATAAAAATATTGGCTAAAATGACCTTCAGGCTGTGTGTATAAGGTGTATATGTAACATAAATGCATTCTGTGCTTAGATTTAGGTCCCATCACCATGATATCTCATTATGGTATGCAATTATTCCAAAATACGGAAAAATCCGTTATCCAAAATACCTCTGGTCCCAAGCATTTTGGATAAGGGAGACTCAACCTGTACAACACATCTTGTTTAAAACTGATGTTTCAGTGTAACCAAGAGCACTTTATGCAGGGTGCTGTAGTAGTTAGCCACTGTAGTACCGTAGACAGCCGCACTGCCACCAGATGCTTCCATGCTCCGGTGCCATCCAATGTGTACTACTGGAGAAAAGGAAGGGTTGGGCAATAGTGGAGTTGAGCAGTATGGATGGCTGGTCCCAGATGAGTGGGTCAAACACTGTGAGGAGGGAAATAGTGAATTATGGTTCCAGATCATCTGCATATAGAACTTCTACCAGTGGTTGCAGCAGGTAGGCTAGATAGGACCTGCAGGGCCTTAGGCAGGGGCATTGGTAGTATAATGGGTAACCCAGCCCTTTACCTGTGTGACCTGGAAATTCGGGTTCATGCATGAACAATAGTGATGCCACTGTCTGGCTATTGTGTCACTGTTTACAGCTACTGTACCTTCTCAATTTTCTTTCAAATTAATAGCACTTTAAAAAAAAAATCTATGTCTGTGATGAGCTGCAATAGAAAATAGATCTTTCTGAGCTATTTGATAAGTAGACCTAATAATATTTGTTGGAAAATCTTTCAGTATCTGTGCATTGTAGAAGCTCATTAAAGGCTAAAATATCAGAAGAGGAAGGAGGTTTTTGTACAGCTCTGTATCACTGTGTGATAGGGAGAGTCCGATACTGCATACAGTAATAGTCTCCCTCATTGCCTGCTGTCACTCCACTAATTGTAAGAGTGAAATCAGATCCTGATCCAGGGGGGTCATTCCGAGTTGTTCGCTCGCAAGCTGCTTTTAGCAGCTTTGCACACGCTAAGCCGCCGCCTACTGGGAGTGAATCTTAGCTTCTTAAAATTGCGAACGAAAGATTCTCAAAATTGCGAATAGACACTTCTTAGCAGTTTCTGAGTAGCTCCAAACTTACTCGGCATCTGCGATCAGTTCAGTGCTTGTCGTTCCTGGTTTGACGTCACAAACACACCCAGCGTTCGCCCAGACACTCCTCTGTTTCTTCAGCCACTCCCACGTTTTTCCCAGAAACGGTAGCGTTTTTCCGCACACACCCATAAAACGGCCTGTTTCCACCCAGAAACACCCACTTCCTGTCAATCACATTACGATCACCAGAACGAAGAAGATACCTCGTAATGCCGTGAGTAAAATACCTATCTGCATAGCAAATTTACTTGGCGCAGTCGCAGTGCGGACATTGCGCATGCGCACTAAGCGGAAAATCGCTGCAATGCTAAGAAATTTACTGAGCAAACAACTCGGAATGACCACCCAGATCCATTGATCCTGTCCGGGATCCCAGATGCAAGTTTGCTTGCACTGTGGATAAGAAGTTTTGGGGATTGTCCTGGTTTCTGCTGGAACCAGGCTAAGGAGTGTCTGGAATATTTACTGCTATAGAGGCTGGAACTGGCTGTACATGAGATGGTGACGTCTCCTCCTGGTGACACAGAGATAAAGTCTGGTGTCTGAGTCATCACAGTCTCCCCACATGAAGCTTGGGACACAAGACAATGCATAATTAATTATGACAATAGGCAAACAAAGTTACATGTTATCATCCTAATATTGCTGCTGCTTCTATATTGTACTGAAACATTTGTTAATATGTATTCTAATTAGCTTTAAAATTTACTTGAATGAATAAAGGCAACACGTAATAGTTATAATACTTTACATAAACTACACATTGTTATCTTAATAATTATCCATTGTGTTGGTTATAGTTATAAAATTATCCAATTCATGTAAATTATTACTATACCTTGAATGCAGAAAGAAAAGCAACAGATTAGATATGTCAAAGGAGACATCTTTGTGTTTTTGGATCTTTACAGACACAGATCATTAAGTTTTAAAACAGGTTATTTATAGCTCGTGAAATCTATAGGGAAATAACTTTAGATGCTGTGTATGCAAAACAGGAAATATGCAAATTGTTCACATTATTGAGGAGATCTATCAAAGCATGGAGGGAGATGTACCAACCAATCAGCTCCCAACTGTCATTTTTCAAAAACATCCTTTAAAGTAACAGGAGCTGATTGGTTTGTATTTTATCTCTCTACACTTTACCTCTCTCCAAGCGCTGAGTAATCTCCCCCCTAAATCTAATTTGATATATAAAAAAAAATGGTCACAAAATAATTTTGCCAATTAACAAGTTGCTGAGAGACTGTGCAATATAACGTGAAGCTACTGACCTTGGAACTAATATATTATCTCATGTATAAAAGTTATGGAAATGTGGTAGATGAAATTTTTTTTTGTTTATTGTGAATTTTAATTCATTCCACCACACAATTACACTGATATCAATCATAGAGTTTTATATGTTAAACTTACATTATTCCTAAATGGTTGCACTATAGTATGCTGTATTTGTACAAATAATGATTTCTCTTATATGACAATTTGCCTATACTGTACTTTAAGTGTTGGAAAGTGCTTTTAAATACATAATTATGGCTGTGGAAGTCCTCATATCGTAATGGGCAGCTCTTATCGGAAGAGATTTAATGAATCAAAATATGCAGATGATGTTTATAAATGCTGCTAGGCATGTGATAAGTGTCGGGATATATCACATTGAAAATGCTATACTTGATAAATTTCAACTGTTTTTTTTTTTTACTTTATTTCGATACATTTTCATACATAAAAAGACAGTGCATTAAAACAACAGTTGCACAAAGTGTTTTATAAACACTGTAATAGCAATATAATAAATGAACACATGTAACATTGACCACCAACTACTACATATGTTTTTACTTGGTGAACAAATATGGTTATATTGCAAGGATGCCCCAACATGCGACCCGCTGTCTCCCCCCCATGGCCATGCTGAAATTGCTGTCACATTGCAATTTCAGAGTGATCGTAAAAGATATGGTAGCCTTCTGCCGGCATAGCTTGGCTGCGCCCGCAGGAGGCCCGCTGCCATCTTTCTGATCGCATCGGTTACGTTTTACGCCACGCAGCCGCCGTGATCCCACCCACACCACGCCCCCCTTTTTGAACACGTCGCCCCCATTTCCTCACCTCCGCCCCTGCAATGCTCTGACTCTGCCTTGGAAAAGGAGCGTTGCTGCCCCCCTCCGCACCACAAACGTCTCTGCCTGATTAACAGGCAGAGGCGTTCGCATCATTTTTGCAAACACAGCAGCATACCTCCCAACATGACCCTCTCCAGGAGGGACAGAATGCTCTGCTCCTGGACTTCCCTCTTACTGTATGATTGCCGGCACCTGTGTTGAACAGGTTAGTGGGTAAGAAAGAAGTTTCAGCACAGGTGATGGCAATCATACATTAAGAGGAAAGTCCAGGAGCAGAGCATTCTGTCCCTCCTGGAGATGGTCATGTTGGGAGGTATGCAGCAGGGAGATTATTGGTTTACTGAAACAGCACACAGCACCATACCTCCCAACATGACCCTCTCCAGGGGGACACAATGCTCTGCCTATGGACTTTTCTCATAATATATGATTGCTGGCACCTGTGTTGAACAGGTTAATAGATGAGAAAGGTGTTTCAGCACAGGTGATGGCAATCATAAATTAAGAGGGAAGTCCAGGAGCAGAGCACTCTGTCCCTCCTGGAGAGGGTCATGTTGGGAGGTATGCAGTAGGGAGATTATTGGGCTACTGTAATAACACACAGCGGGGAGATTATTGGGTTACTGAAACAGCACACAGCAGCATACCTCCCAACATGACCCTCTCCAGGAGGGACAAAATGCTCTGCTTCTGGACTTCTCTCATAATTTATGATTTCCAGCAGAATTTACAATCCTTTTGATCGCATGCTGGGGCAGCCCATCACAGGGCAAGGATGCCCAACATGCGACCCGCTGCCTCCGCCTCGTGATCACGCTGAAATTGCGGTCGCACCGCAATTTCAGTTTGATTGTAAAATATATGGTAGCCTTCTGCCGGCGCAGCTTGGCTGCGCCCGTGGGAGGCCTGCCGCCATCTTTCTTATCGCATCGGCTATGCATTACATCACGCAGCCGCCGTGATTCCGCCCATACCACATCCACCTTTTTGAAGATGCTGCCCCCATTTTGCCGCCTCCGCCCCAGCAACTCTCCGTCTCTGCCTTAAATCCTCTTTTTTTGTTTTATTATAGGGAAAGATTAATTAATAATTAAGTTTCTAGAAGCATGATATTTAGCAGATTTAATTGTTTTTTTTCACTATAGCCTCCTTTAAGGAGTCTAATAATTTACTTCATTCTTTATTTTTAATGATTTATTGACCCTGCATTTACAAGACTTGCCTATTAAACAGAGGCAACACTGGCTCTGGTGACACCTGGTGCGCACTGCGTTTTCCTCCATAAAGGGGCATGGCCTCATGAGATATCACTTTATTCCTCAATCTATGGGTGTGGCCTCACTTCAAGGGGGCATGGCTTCATGGAAAGCCCCTGGTTGCATCACTCCTGGGGTGTTCTCAGCTTTCCTGAACATGCTGGCTGTCCCCAGAGACTGGGTTGTATGTGATGCTGGCTCCTCCTCTGTTACAGGAGTTAAATGCTGCAGGAGAATCTCACATTACAACACCCGGCTCCCTGTCACTGTGGAGAAGACAGAATTTTGGTGTCTTCCCCTCCAAGGGTGAAACCTGGGTGTGGTCGTCACCCTCCCCGCACTCCCATAATGACACCACTGATATTACATAATATTAACCTCCAAGATAAATTAGTCAGTGATTACTTATCCATTATCCACTCAATACTGCATATGTTGTAAGCACTGACATCAATGTTCACTTTTTAAACACACCATAACTCTCCAGCAATGTCTGAGGGGACATTGTCTTGGGGACTACAATTTCGAGAAGTTCTACCAGCCTAATGGAAAAGCAGGTCACTCACCTGCAACCCACACACTTAGCAATGAAGCCTGAAACTTACAGAAGCAAATAATTAGGACTCACATCTTCATAATGCCCATCCATCCCCATCCCCAAGTGTTCCCTGAAAACTCACCTATTCAGGCGAGCCTATCAAACCTTCAGAAGCATTCATATTTAATACCATCCCATCAAGACTGTCTTTGCAATCTGGCGACTGATATGCTATAGACAGAGCCTATTCTTGTGTGTCCTTCCGAATTCCCTATAGATTGTAAATTTGTGAGCAGGGCCTTCCTACCTCTATGACAGTCTGTTATTACTCAGCTTGTATTATCACTGTTGATACCAATTGTAAAGCGCAATGGAATATGCTGCGCTATATAAGAAACTGTAAATAAATAAAAATAAATAATGTCACAGTACCACACAATGTGGCATTGTGAAGCAGGAAGCAGGGGGTAGGGTTAAGATGACACAATCATATTGTAGGCCCCCTGCAATTCCCCCTGAACATCTCCTTCACAATCTTCGAGGTTAGGTAAATATTTTGACAAACATGCAATTCAAATACAGTGTAACCCTAGTCACACTGATGAGGATATAGGTTTTTGTTAAACTCTGGATCACTGTGTGAAAGGGAAGTAACCCTGCTGACAACAGTAATAATCTGCTGAGTCTTCATCTTCAATTCAGCTGATTGTCAAAGTAAACTGGGTTCCAGAAGAGGATTTCGCTCCAGAGAACCTTTCTGGTGTCCCTGTAAATCGGTTTGTTGCTCCATAAATTAAGAGTCTTGGAACTCCTCCTGATTTTTGTTGGTACCAACTTAAGCTGTTAAATGTGGAACTGGCGGTACATGAGATGGTGATGTCTCCTCCTGGTGACACAGATATTAAACCTGGGGTCTGAGTCATCACAATCTCCCCAAAGGAACCTAGAGATAAAGAAAGTATGAATCAATTCTGGATAACTTATTTCTACCTATACTGTATATTGTACAAAATCATATTACCATCCAAATCTGCACTATTTAACAAAGTGGAATAAACCTTCACTGTTACCATGGACCAATCTTAAATTAGTGGGGAAGAAAAGTTCTTACCTTGAACACACAGGAATAAAATGCACAATGTATATTTATAGGAGAACATCTTGTTGCTTATAATCAGCTCTGTATCTGATTCAAATCAACAAGACTTCATCTGGGAAAGACAACATTTGCAGAAGTTTTAATCTAGAGGGAATTAACCACAGAATTTGGGTATGAAACTAGAACATGCAAATCACTTGGCGAAAGTATTTTAAATTTACCTTTAGAAGAACGGTGCATTATTAGTAATGTTATACCCAAGAGGATAATTAACAAGAGTTGGATACTCACTATTGACCTGTATCTGTTTTATTTTTTTTATATTGCATTGTATATTACACATATTTTTATAATAACATTGCTCAGAATGCATCAACAAAGATTTCTTTTTGCAGTAATAACCTCATTTTCTACTGTGGATTTTTGTGTACTATTTCTTATTTGCTTTTTTACCATAATAGTGTAATTATTGATATAGAACTAATCTACTGTCGAAGTCAAATTGCATATTTCAATATTAAGAATCCACTATGGCATTTACTAATGGATGCATCTACAATGCATGCATCGATAGGGTAGGGCGCGAATGACCGTAACGGCAAGTAACTGTGCGCATTACGGTAGAAGATGCATTTGTTAATAAATATCATACTGTAACAAAATAGCAAATGTTTCTTACAGACACTCAAATGTGGTACATCCAGGAATACAAATCAAACAGTGTCTTAAACATATCAGATTGTCTTGTTCAAACAGGCATTGTGTCCACGGAAGATGGACCTTTGACTGATTGAATGTGTAAATACCATTGTTTGCCTCAAGTGTTGCCATTGTCTCTAACAAACAAGAAGCAAGATACCACTAAGGACATGCAGATTCTGGATTGTGTGCTCTAACAGAATCTTATGTGCATTTTAAGTGACCTAAGCCAGGTGACCATGAAGTTATACTAATAGTGATATGTCATATGTATTATGTATTCTGGCTTTATGGTATACACAGCACTGACCTGTCCCCTACACAATGGGGTATATGCAATTGCGGTCGAATTCCGGCTGTAATTCGACCATTTTTGGATTCAACACAATTCGACAGTCCCCGAATTTGACATATTCAATAAAAAACGGATTTGACAGTCCCGCTGTCGAAAAACGGACCAATTGACGAATAGTGTGCGTCCTGGATTCGACTTCATGGATGACACAAAAGTGTTAAAAAAACTTAAAAAAATTGCATGGGGTCCCCCCTCCTAAACATAATTATCCTCTGGCTCTTTGAGCCGGTCCTGGTTGTAAAAATATGGGGGGGGGGGAATGACAGGGGATCCCCCGTATTTTAACAACCAGCACCGGGCTCTGCGTCCAGTCCAGGTGCCAAAAATATGGCGGACAAAACACGTAGGGGTCCCCCGTATTTTTAACACCAGCACTGGGCTCCACTAGCTAGAGAGATAATGCCACAGCCGGGGGACACTTTTATACCGGTCCCTGCGGCCCCTGGCCGGGGTACCCTGGAGGCGTGGGGACCCCTTAAATCAAGGGGTCCCCCCCTCCAGCCACCCAAGGGCCAGGGGTGAAGCCTGAGGCTGTCCCCCCCATCCAAGGGTGGGGGATGGGAGGCTGATAGCCAAGTGTCAAAAAAAAGAATATTGTTTTTTGTAGCAGAACTACAAGTCCCAGCAAGCCTCCCCCACAAGCTGGTACTTGGGGAACCACAAGTACCAGCATGCGGGGTTCTCCTACTTTCTAAAAATCTTGTATTAAGCTCTCAAGTAGTTCAACCTACATATTGAACGCCACATATGCAAGTTATCAAATAAATTAAATATGTGGCATTACAATCAATTCGACCCTTAATCTCAAGGACAAACTACTTGAAAACTTAATACAAGATTTTTAGAACACAGACAAAATATAGTAAAAGGAGTAAAGACACATAGTTTGTTTACACATATCCAACACAGACATCAGGGAAAAATGGATGGTTTGGAGTTACAGGGTATTGAGCATATACCCACCACAGCTAGGGGTGGGGACAGGTTCAACCGTCTCTGCAAAAGAGAGGCATTCTGGATATTCTCCCTGGGCTCACTGTCCCCTTTGGGTCTTAGTGACAACATAGAAATGAATAATATATGAGATTAAGAGCTAAGGGACAAAAGTACCAGCATTCCTCCTTTTCTCTTTCTTTTCAAGTATTTAATTTTTACTATCTTCATAGAAAAATCCTTTTAAATGTGTTCTGGAATTAGGTGGGGATAGGCTATGGTTTTATTAAGTAGAATTGTCTGTCTGTAATCAAGGTATATGCTCTGAGGAACAATGAGTAGCGTTGTTTCTGTTATATAAGAACTATGTGGTATTTAATAAGTAAAATCTGACAAAACTTTATTTAATATAAGTAATCTATTGTAATAAGGAGATAGGTGGATATTATGAATCAAATTGTAAACATAAGAAAATAATAATCTGTGTACTGACTAGTTAAGGATTGAGTGGGAATTGAACCCAGGAAAATAGATTGTAAGTCAGAGACTCTCTCCATTAGGCTAAGCCTGAGATGACTAGCCAAGAGGGTATTTTCTATCCACTTATCTCTTACATCGGTATAATTGTGTTAGCCTTCATTTCTCACGTGCTGCCATTAATTTATTGCAAATGTATTTTATAGATATATAATTTTTATTTTTGGTAATGTGGTTTATTATATTATATTTTAATATACACTATGATCATGTGGGACATGTTTCCTGCAAACTGTTGATAGGAGTATATTCAGCTGGTCAATCAAAAATTTATATGCATATATACTTGAAGCACACTTGTCTCTTATAATGAATAAGAGTAACCGATTGGAGGAGACTATGTTTAAATAAGTGTGCTAAATACAGGTGGCTATCTTCTGATGAAACCATTAAAATACTGCAATGGAGAAACGCGTTAAGAGCACTCTGCTATTGTGCTTTGAAACAATATTTGGACTGTGGGA